>NC_090928.1:1276056607-1276359034 GCF_040938575.1 Ambystoma mexicanum | reverse complement strand
TTTGTTTACAGGGTAAGCCCTTCCTTCCCCTTCCTCCCTCCTCCTTCCTTCCTTCCTCCATCCGTTCCTGTCCTTCCGTCCTCCTTCCTCCCCTCTTTCCCTACTGGTTCCTTACTTCCTTCCTCCGTCCCATTCTCTCTTTCTAACTCCCTCCTCCTTCCTTCCTTCCTTCCTTCTTCCTTCCTTCCTTCTTCCTTCCTTCCTTCCTTCCTTCCTTCCTTCCTTCCTTCCTTCCTCCTTCCTTCCTTCCTTCCTTCCTTCCTTCCCACTACCCTTCCTTCCTTCCTCTCCCTCCCCTTTCCTTCTTTAACTCCCTTTCTCCTCCCTCCCTTCCTTCCTTCCTTCCTTCCTTCCTTCCTTCCTTTCCTTCCTTCCTTCCTTCCTTCCTTCCTTCCTTCCTTCCTTCCTTCCTCCTTCCTTCCTTCCTTCCTTCCTTCCTTCCTTCCTTCCTTCCTTCCTTCCTTTCCGTTCTTCCTTCCCTCCTTCCTTTCCTCCCCACCTTCCTTCTTTCTTCCTTCCTTCCCCTCCCCTTTACTTCTTTCACTCCCCCCTTCCCTACTTCCTTCCTTCCTTCCACCTTCCTTCCTTCCTTCCTTCCTTCCTTCAACCTTCCTTCCTTCCCTCCTCCCTCCCTCCCTCCCTCCCTCCCTCCCTCCCTTCCTTCCTTCCTTCCTTCCTTCCTTCCTTCCTTCCTTCCTTCCTTCCTTCCTTCCTTCCTCCTTCCTTCCTTCCTTCCTTCCTTCCTCCCTGTCTCCCTCCCTCCTTCCTTCCTTCCTTCCTTCCTTCCACCTTCTTTCCTTCCCTCCTTTTTTTCAATATTGACATAAAAGGATATACAAATATAACAATCACTTAATTCATACCCTTCCTTCCTTCCTTCCTTCCTGCCTTTCTTCCTTCCTTCCTTCCTTCCTTCCTTCCTTCCTTCCTTCCTTCCTTCCTTCCTTCCTTCCTTCCTTCCTTCCTTCCTTCCTTCCTTCCTTCCTTCCTTCCTTCCTTCCTTCCTTCCTTCCTTCCTTCCTTCCTTCCTTCCTTCCCTCCCTCCCTCCCTCCCTCCCCTCCCTTCCTTCCTCCCTCCCTCCCTTCCTTCCTTCCTTCCTTCCTTCCTTCCTTCCTTCCTTCCTTCCTTCCTTCCTTCCTTCCTTCCTTCCTTCCTTCCTTCCTTCCTTCCTTCCCTCCCTTGTCCTGGAGACCCTGGGTTGGGCCTCTCAGCAACCTGTAAATTCAGATGCAGCATGGACCCCCATTCCATTGTCTCGAGACATTTCTGAGCCAGAATGACCATGCTCGAGGCACTCTGAGCCGGCACAGAACCCACTGTGCTGCCCCGGCACTCTGCGCCCTTCAAATTGCTTGCTGCACTGGCTAGACCCATTGAAGTGGACCGACTCATGTTGGCCAAGGCTCAAGATCATGTGAGCTTGAGCATGACTTGAGCATGGACTCGACTACTGGAAGCCATCAACTCGCCCGTCTCGAAAGCTGCATCGACCCTGCAGAGCCATCGTCGCACCGCCAACTCGAATACCTCCTCGAACCATTGGAAGCCATCATCTCAACTGTCTCGAATGCCACCTCGGCCATACTCGAACTGAAACCTTTAACACCAACCACCACTGGAAGTGCATCGACTTGATCGCTTTGACTCAACAGCAGTGAACGCACTAGAGGCCCAGCCCGACACTGCCCAGCACCAAGGCAGGACTGAAAGGTACTGTGAAGAGGCCTTGTTCACCCAGTGCACGTTATGATATGATATGATATGATATGATATGATATGGCATTTGTAACGCGCCTATACACAAGTGTTTCAAGGCCCGACGAGGCGGGGGGGGGACAAGGGGACAACAGACAACGATCCTACTAGGCCAGGTGTCATTCAAATCGCGCAAGTGCAAGGGTAGGGGGACTGGGAAAAGTGCAAGGGGAAGGGGAGAGGGTAAGTGCAATACATGGTTAGTAGAATTCAAGATAAGTAATAGGGCCAGCCGGTGGCAAGTGCAAGGAGAGTGCAGTACATGATTAGTAGAATACAAGATAAGTAATAGGGCCAGCTGGTGGCAAGTGCAAGGTAAGTGCCGGGAGAAGGGGCTGTAGGATACAGAGACAGTCCCGTAGTGCAGGTAGGCAGTGCAGGGAAGAGTGGCAGGGCCAATGACCGAGATCGGTGAGTGGCCAGTTGCAGATTCAGTGCAGGTTCAGTGATTATAGCAGGGGAGAGAGGGAGAGAAAGCGGAGGCAAAGAGGAAGGTTTTGAGGTGTTTCCGGAACCGGAGATGGTTCTCCTCAAGTTTCAGGGAGGCAGGAAGGCTGTGGGATCATAGCGACTTGCAAGCCTCACTTATCCTTGCCTGGACACCCTGTTTATCAAAGCAGTTTGCCCTTTCAAATCAAGTTCTGCATTCCCTCTGCTTCGTTTACAGGGTTGGTATTTTAGTGTTTGCAATTTGTTTATTTGCATTGGTTGTATTATTAAAGTCCTTATTTTCATAGAACTTGTATTGTTTTCTTTTGGAACCATTGCACTGAAGTTGTTTTGGTTGCTGCTGTCGTCAGCTCACACCGCTCCTTAGGATAAAGCCTGCCCTCGGCCTGCGCTACCAATGGAGGCGAAGGCGGGATACCTGTCCGGTGGTGCCTGTTTCACCTTTATGATTGGGATCACGGCTGGTTTAGTAGATGAGTGTGGCGGAGTAGGCGGTTTAGCCTCTTCATGTAGTGGACATTTCATCACTGTGTCCATTTCATTTCCTTTGCCTTTGGATGTTGGTTGCAGTCTCATATGCCAGGCATGGTCATGATATGCCAGGGACAGCCTTCTAGAGGCCCAGGTCCCTCCATAACATACTACACACAGCTTGAAATGCCTAAATGATGTCACATTGTTCCAATTAATGCCCCATGTGCCTGGCTCAGTCATTTGCCCCCCTTGCCCGGAGTGTGACCTCATCCTGCACGCAGCTGCTCTTAACTATGGGGCTCTTCTAGTCTTCCAGTATCTGGAGCAGGGGCCTATTAATGGGGCCCCCTGGAGCCAGCAGAGCTAAAGTGGTGAACAGTGAGTGCCACTACCAGCAGCATCAACCCTGCCCTCCTGCCGCATGAAGATACCTCCAAGAAAACAATCTGTAAAACAGGTCCTTCAAAAGCATGCACCAATCAAGTACAAAGAGATGCTAAAGGTAATAAACAGTCAACAATTCTTAAGGAATAGTCCTCAGTTTCATGAAGTGGTGGATGAGATTAATGTCACTTCCCTGCATCAGGCATTCCCACTACTCCCAGGGTACTCATCACCACAGGCAAGCCAGCAATGTCTGAGGAGGAGGGCATTCCCACTACTGCCAGGGCACTCATCACCACAGGCAAGCCAGCAAAGTCTGAGGAGGGGGGCATTCCCACTACTACCAGGGTACTCATCACCACAGGCAAGCCAGCAAAGTCTGAGGAGGGGGGCATTCCCACTACTACCAGGGTACTCATCACCACAGGCAAGCCAGCAATGTCTGAGGAGGTGGGCATTCCCACTACTGCCAGGGTACTCATCACCACAAGCAAGCCAACAATGTCTGATGAGGGGGGCATTCCCACTACTGCCAGGGTTGTCATCACCACAGGCGAGCCAGCAAAGTCTGAGGAGGGGGCATTCCCACTACTACCAGGGTACTCATCACCACAGGCAAGCCAGCAATGTCTGAGGAGGTGGGCATTCCCACTACTGCCAGGGTACTCATCACCACAAGCAAGCCAACAATGTCTGATGAGTGGGGCATTCCCACGACTGCCATGGTTGTCATCACCACAGGCGAGCCAGCAAAGTCTGAGGAGGGGGGCATTCCCACTACTACCAGGGTACTCATCACCACAGGCAAGCCAGCAATGTCTGAGGAGGTGGGGATTCCCACTACTGCCAGGGTTCACATCACCACAGTCGAGCCAGCAATGTCTGAGGAGGTGGGCATTCCCACTACTGCCAGGGTTCTCATCACCGAGGCAAGAAAGCAATGTCTGAGGAGGTGGGCATTCCCACTGCTGCCAGGGTTCTCTTCACCGCAGGCACTCCAGCAATGTCTGAGGAGGTGGGCATTCCCAATACTGCCAGGGTACTCATCACCACAGGCGAGCCAGCAATGTCTGAGGAGGTGGGCATTCCCACTACTACCAGGGTACCCATCACCACAGGCGAGCCAGCAATGTCTGAGGAGGTGGGCATTCCCACTACTGCCAGGGTACTCATCACCACAGGCGAGCCAGCAATGTCTGAGGAGGTGGGCATTCCCACTACTACCAGGGTACCCATCACCACAGGCAAGCCAGTAATGTCTGAGGAGGTGGGGATTCCCACTACTACCAGGGTACTCATCACCACAGGCAAGCCAGCAATGTCTGAGGAGGTGGGGATTCCCACTACTACCAGGGTACTCATCACCACAGGCAAGCCAGCAATGTCTGAGGAGGTGGGCATTCCCACTACTGCCAGGGTTCTCATCACCGCAGGCAGACCAGCAATGTCTGAGGAGGTGGACATTCCCACTACTGCCAGGGTTCATATCACCACAGGCGAGCTAGCAATGTCTGAGGAGGTGGGCATTCCCACTACTGCCAGGGTTCACATCACCACAGGCGAGCCAGCAATGTCTGAGGAGGTGGGCATTCCCACTACTGCCAGAGTTCACATCACCACAGGCGAGCCACAAATGTCTGAGGAGCTGGGCATTCCCACTCCTGCCAGGGTTCACATCACCACAGGCAAGCTAGCAATGTCTGAGGAGGTGGACATTCCCACTACTTCCAGGGTTCTCATCACCACAGGTGAGCCAGCAATGTCTGAGTATGTGGGCATTCCCACTACTACCAGGGTTCACATCACCACAGGCAAGACAGCAATGTCTGAGGAGCTGGGCATTCCCACTCCTGCCAGGGTTCACATCACCACAGGCGAGCCAGCAATGTCCTAGGAGGTGGGCATTCCCACTACTGCCAGGGTACACATCACCACAGGCGAGCCAGCAGTGTCTGAGGATGTGGGCATTCCCACTACTGCCAGGGTACTCATCACCACAGGCAAGCCAGCAATGTCTGAGGAGGTGGGCATTCCCACTCCTGCCAGGGTTTACATCACCACAGGCAGGCCAGCAATGTCTGAGGAGGTGGGCATTCCCACTACTGCCAGGGTTCTCATCACCCCAGGCAAGCCAGCAATGTCTGAGGAGGTGGGCATTCCCACTGCTGCCAGGGTTCTCATCACCGCAGGCAGACCAGCAATGTCTGAGGAGGTGGACATTCCCACTACTGCCAGGGTTCACATCACCACAGGCGAGCTAGCAATGTCTGAGGAGGTGGGCATTCCCACTACTGCCAGGGTTCACATCACCACAGGCGAGCCAGCAATGTCTGAGGAGGTGGGCATTCCCACTACTGCCAGGGTTCACATCACCACAGGCGAGCCACAAATGTCTGAGGATCTGGGCATTCCCACTCCTGCCAGGGTTCACATCACCACAGGCAAGCTAGCAATGTCTGAGGAGGTGGACATTCCCACTACTGCCAGTGTTCTCATCACCACAGGCGAGCCAGCAATGTCTGAGTATGTGGGCATTCCCACTACTACCAGGGTTCACATCACCACAGGCAAGACAGCAATGTCTGAGGAGGTGGGCATTCCCACTCCTGCCAGGGTTCACATCACCACAGGCGAGCCAGCAATGTTCTAGGAGGTGGGCATTCCCACTACTGCCAGGGTACTCATCACCACAGGCGAGCCAGCAGTGTCTGAGGATGTGGGCATTCCCACTACTGCCAGGGTACTCATCACCACAGGCAAGCCAGCAATGTCTGAGGATGTGGGCATTCCCACTCCTGCCAGGGTTCACATCACCACAGGCAAGCCAGCAATGTCTGAGGAGGTGGGCATTCACACTACTGCCAGGGTTCTCATCACCACAGGCAAGCCAGCAATGTCTGAGGAGGTGGGCATTCCCACTCCTGCCAGGGTTCACATCACCACAGGCAGGCCAGCAATGTCTGAAGAGGTGGGCATTCCCACTCCTGCCAGGGTTCACATCACCACAGGCAAGCCAGCAATGTCTGAGGAGGTGGGCATTCCCATCACCTGCCAGGGTACTCATCACCGCAGGCAAGCCAACAATGTCTGAGGAGGTGGGCATTCCCACTCCTGCCAGGGTTCACATCACCACAGGCAAGCCAGCAATGTCTGAGGAGGTGGGCATTCCCACTCCTGCCAGGGTTCACATCACCACAGGCAAGCCAGCAATGTCTGAGGAGGTGGGCATTCCCACTACTGCAAGGGTTCTCATCACCACAGGCAAGCAAGCAATGTCTGAGGAGGTGGGCATTACCACAAAAGCCAGGGTTCTCATCAACACAGGCAAGCCAGCAATGTCTGAGGAGGTGGGCATTCCCACTACTGCCAGGGTACTCATCACCACAAGCAAGCCAGCAATGTCTGAGGAGGTGGTCATTCCCACTACTGCCAGGGTTCACATCACCACAGGCAAGCCAGCAATGTCTGACAAGGTGGGCATTCCGATTCCTGCCAGGGTTCTCATCACCACAGGCGAGCCAGCAATGTCTGAGGAGCTGGGCATTCCCACTCCTGCCAGGGTTCACATCACCACAGGCGAGCCAGCAATGACTGAGGATGTGGGCATTCCCACTACTGCCAGGGTACTCATCACCACAGGCAAGCCAGCAATATCTGAGGAGGTGGGCATTCCCACTCCTGCCAGGGCTCACATCACCACAGGCAAGCCAGCAATGTCTGAGGAGGTGGGCATTCCCACTACTGCCAGGGTTCTCATCACCACAGGCAAGCCAGCAATGTCTGAGGAGGTGGGCATTCCCACTCCTGCCAGGGTTCACATCACCACAGGCAGGCCAGCAATGTCTGAAGAGGTGGGCATTCCCACTCCTGCCAGGGTTCACATCACCACAGGCAAGCCAGCAATGTCTGAGGAGGGGGGCATTCTCATGACCTGCCAGGGTACTCATCACCGCAGGCAAGCCAACAATGTCTGAGGAGGTGGGCATTCCCATTACTCCCAGGGTACTCATCAGCACAAGCAAGAGAGCAATGTCTGAGGAGGTGGGCATTCCCACTACTGCCAGGGTTCATATCACCACAGGAAAGCTAGCAATGTCTGAGGAGGTGGGCATTCCCACTCCTGTCAGGGTTCACATCACCACAGGCAAGCCAGCAATGTCTGAGGAGGTGGGCATTCCCACTATTGCCAGGGTTCTCATCACCACAGGCAAGCCAGCAATGTCTGAGGAGGTGGGCATTACCACAAATGCCAGGGTTCTCATCAACACAGGAGAGCCAGCAATGTCTGAGGAGGTGGGCATTCCCACTACTGCCAGGGTACCCATCACCACAAGCAAGCCAGCAATGTCTGAGGAGGTTGGCATTCCCACTCCTGCCAGGGTTCTCATCACTGCAAGCAAGCCAGCAGTGTCTGAGGAGGTGGGCATTCCCACTACTACCAGGGTTCACATCACCACAGGCAAGACAGCAATGTCTGAGGAGCTGGGCATTCCCACTCCTGCCAGGGTTCACATCACCACAGGCGAGCCAGCAATGTTCTAGGAGGTGGGCATTCCCACTACTGCCAGGGTACTCATCACCACAGGCGAGCCAGCAGTGTCTGAGGATGTGGGCATTCCCACTACTGCCAGGGTACTCATCACCACAGGCAAGGCAGCAATGTCTGAGGAGGTGGGCATTCCCACTCCTGCCAGGGTTCACATCACCACAGGCAAGCCAGCAATGTCTGAGGAGGTGGGCATTCACACTACTGCCAGGGTTCTCATCACCACAGGCAAGCCAGCAATGTCTGAGGAGGTGGGCATTCCCACGCCTGCCAGGGTTCACATCACCACAGGCAGGCCAGCAATGTCTGAAGAGGTGGGCATTCCCACTCCTGCCAGGGTTCACATCACCACAGGCAAGCCATCAATGTCTGAGGAGGTGGGCATTCCCATCACCTGCCAGGGTACTCATCACCGCAGGCAAGCCAACAATGTCTGAGGAGGTGGGCGTTCCCACTCCTGCCAGGGTTCACATCACCACAGGCAAGCCAGCAATGTCTGAGGAGGTGGGCATTCCCACTCCTGCCAGGGTTCACATCACCACAGGCAAGCCAGCAATGTCTGAGGAGGTGGGCATTCCCACTACTGCAAGGGTTCTCATCACCACAGGCAAGCCAGCAATGTCTGAGGAGGTGGGCATTACCACAAAAGCCAGGGTTCTCATCAACACAGGCAAGCCTTCAATGTCTGAGGAGGTGGGCATTCCCACTACTGCCAGGGTACTCATCACCACAAGCAAGCCAGCAATGTCTGAGGAGGTGGTCATTCCCACTACTGCCAGGCTTCACATCACCACAGGCAAGCCAGCAATGTCTGACAAGGTGGGCATTCCGATTCCTGCCAGGGTTCTCATCAACACAGGCGAGCCAGCAATGTCTGAGGAGCTGGGCATTCCCACTCCTGCCAGGGTTCACATCACCACAGGCGAGCCAGCAATGTCTGAGGATGTGGGCATTCCCACTACTGCCAGGGTACTCATCACCACAGGCAAGCCAGCAATATCTGAGGAGGTGGGCATTCCCACTCCTGCCAGGGCTCACATCACCACAGGCAAGCCAGCAATGTCTGAGGAGGTGGGCATTCCCACTACTGCCAGGGTTCTCATCACCACAGGCAAGCCAGCAATGTCTGAGGAGGTGGGCATTCCTACTCCTGCCAGGGTTCACATCACCACAGGCAGGCCAGCAATGTCTGAAGAGGTGGGCATTCCCACTCCTGCCAGGGTTCACATCACCACAGGCAAGCCAGCAATGTCTGAGGAGGGGGGCATTCTCATGACCTGCCAGGGTACTCATCACCGCAGGCAAGCCAACAATGTCTGAGGAGGTGGGCATTCCCACTACTCCCAGGGTACTCATCAGCACAAGCAAGAGAGCAATGTCTGAGGAGGTGGGCATTCCCACTACTGCCAGGGTTCATATCACCACAGGCAAGCCAGCAATGTCTGAGGAGGTGGGCATTCCCACTCCTGCCAGGGTTCACATCACCACAGGCAAGCCAGCAATGTCTGAGGAGGTGGGCATTCCCACTATTGCCAGGGTTCTCATCACCACAGGCAAGCCAGCAATGTCTGAGGAGGTGGACATTACCACAAATGCCAGGGTTCTCATCATCACAGGCAAGCCAGCAATGTCTGAGGAGGTGGGCATTCCCACTACTGCCAGGGTACCCATCACCACAAGCAAGCCAGCAATGTCTGAGGAGGTTGGCATTCCCACTCCTGCCAGGGTTCTCATCACTACAAGCAAGCCAGCAGTGTCTGAGGAGGTGGGCATTTCGACTCCTGCCAGGGTTCTCATCACGACAAGCAAGCAAGCAGCGTCTGAGGAGGTGGGCATTCCCACTACTGCCAGGGTTCTCATCACGGCAGGCGAGCCAGCAATGTCTGATGAAGTCTGCATTCTCACTACTGCCAGGGTTCACATCACCACAGGCAAGCAAGCAATGTCTGAGGAGGTGGTCATCCCCACTACTGCCATCCCCATTACTGCCAGGGGTCTCATCACCACAGGCAAGCCAGCAATGTCTGTTGAGGTGGGCATTCCCACTACTGCCAGGGTTCACATCACCCCAGGCAAGCCAGCAATGTCTGAGGAGGTGGGCATTCTCACTACTGCCAGGGTTCACATCACCACAGGCAAGCCAGCAATGTCTGAGGAGGTGGCCATCCCCACTACGCCAGGGTTCTCATCATCACAGGCGAGCCAGCAATGTCTGAGGCGGTGGGCATTCCCACTACTGCCAGGGTTCACATCAACACACGCAAGTCAGCAATGTCTGAGGAGGTGGGCATTCCCACTACTGCCAGGTGGGCATTCACACTACTGCCAGGGTTCACATCACCCCAGGCAAGCCAGCAATGTCTGAGGAGGTGGTCATTCTCACTACTGCCAGGGTTCACATCACCACAGGCAAGCCAGTAATGTCTGAGGAGGTGGCCATCCCCACTATGCCAGGGTTCTCATCATCACAGGCGAGCCAGCAATGTCTGAGGAGGTGGACATTCCCACTACTGCAAGGGTTCACATCAACACAGGCAAGTCAGCAATGTCTGAGGAGGTGGGCATTCCCACTACTGCCAGGGTTCTCATCACCACAGGCAAAACAGCAGTGCCCGAGGTGGTGGGCATTCCCACTACTGCCAGGGTACTCATCACCACAGGCAAGCCAGCAATGTCTGAGGAGGTGGGAATTCCCACTACTGCCTGGGTTCACATCACCGCAGGCAGCCAGCAATGTCTGAGGAGGTGGACATTCCCACTACTGTCAGGGTTCTCATCACCACAGGCGAGCAAGCAATGTCTGAGTATGTGGGCATTCCCACTACTACCAGGGTTCACATCACCACAGGCGAGCCAGCAATGTCTGAGGAGCTGGGCATTCCCACTCCTGCCAGGGTTCACATCACCACAGGCAAGCCAGCAATGTCCTAGGAGGTGGGCATTCCCACTACTGCCAGGGTACTCATCACCACACGCGAGCCAGCAATGTCTGAGGATGTGGGCATTCCCACTACTGCCAGGTGGGCATTCACACTACTGCCAGGGTTCACATCACCCCAGGCAAGCCAGCAATGTCTGAGGAGGTGGTCATTCTCACTACTGCCAGGGTTCACATCACCACAGGCAAGCCAGTAATGTCTGAGGAGGTGGCCATCCCCACTATGCCAGGGTTCTCATCATCACAGGCGAGCCAGCAATGTCTGAGGAGGTGGACATTCCCACTACTGCAAGGGTTCACATCAACACAGGCAAGTCAGCAATGTCTGAGGAGGTGGGCATTCCCACTACTGCCAGGGTTCTCATCACCACAGGCAAAACAGCAGTGCCTGAGGTGGTGGGCATTCCCACTACTGCCAGGGTACTCATCACCACAGGCAAGCCAGCAATGTCTGAGGAGGTGGGAATTCCCACTACTGCCTGGGTTCACATCACCGCAGGCAAGCCAGCAATGTCTGAGGAGGTGGACATTCCCACTACTGTCAGGGTTCTCATCACCACAGGCGAGCCAGCAATGTCTGAGTATGTGGGCATTCCCACTACTACCAGGGTTCACATCACCACAGGCGAGCCAGCAATGTCTGAGGAGCTGGGCATTCCCACTCCTGCCAGGGTTCACATCACCACAGGCAAGCCAGCAATGTCCTAGGAGGTGGGCATTCCCACTACTGCCAGGGTACTCATCACTACACGCGAGCCAGCAATGTCTGAGGATGTGGGCATTCCCACTACTGCCAGGGGACTCATCACCACAGGCAAGCCAGCAATATCTGAGGAGGTGGGCATTCCCACTCCTGCCAGGGTTCACATCACCACAGGCAAGCCAGCAATGTCTGAGGAGGTGGGCATTCCCACTACTGCCAGGGTTCACATCACCACAGGCAGGCCAGCAATGTCTGAAGAGGTGGGCATTCCCACTCCTGCCAGGGTTCACATCACCGCAGGCAAGCCATCAATGTCTGAAGAGGTGGGCATTCCCACTCCTGCCAGGGTTCTCATCACCACAGGCAAGCCAGCAATGTCTGAGGAGGTGGGCATTACCACAAATGCCAGGGTTCTCATCAACACAGGCAAGCCAGCAATGTCTGAGGAGGTGGGCATTCCCACTACTGCCCGGGTACTCATCACCACAAGCAAGCCAGCAATGTCTGAGGAGGTGGGCATTCCCACTAGTGCCAGGGTTCACATCACCACAGGCAAGCCAGCAATGTCTGACGAGGTGGGCATTCCGATTCCTGCCAGGGTTCTCATCACCACAAGCAAGCCAGCAATGTCTGAGGAGGTGGGCATTCCCACTCCTGCCAGGGGACTCATCATCACCACAGGCAAGCCAGCAATGTCTGAGGAGGTTGGCATTCCCACTCCTGCCAGGGTTCTCATCACTACAAGCAAGCCAGCAGTGTCTGAGGAGGTGGGCATTCCCACTCCTGCCAGTGGTTCTCATCACCACAAGCAAGCCAGCAGCGTCTGAGGAGCTGGGCATTCCCACTCCTGCCAGGGTTCTCAACACCACAGGCAAGCCAGCAATGTCTGAGGCAGTGGGCATTCTCACTACTGCCAGGGTTCACATCACCACAGGCAAGCCAGCAATATCTGAGGAGGTGGCCATCCCCACTACGCCAGGGTTCTCATCACCACAGGCGAGCCAGCAATGTCTGAAGAGGTGGGCATTCCCACTACTGCCAGAGTTCACATCACCACAGGCATGCCAGCAATGTCTGAGGAGGTGGGCATTCCCACTACTGCCAGGTGGGCATTCCCACTACTGCCAGGGTTCACATCACCCCAGGCAAGCCAGCAATGTCTGAGGAGGTGGTCATTCTCACTACTGCCAGGGTTCACATCACCACAGGCAAGCCAGCAATGTCTGAGGAGGTGGCCATCCCCACTATGCCAGGGTTCTCATCATCACAGGCGAGCCTGCAATGTCTGAGGAGGTGGCCATTCCCACTACTGCCAGGGTTCACATCAACAGAGGCAAGTCAGCAATGTCCGAGGAGGTGGGCATTCCCACTACTGCCAGGGTTCTCATCACCACAGGCAAAACAGCAGTGCCTGAGGTGGTGGGCATTCCCACTACTGCCAGGGTTCACATCACCCCAGGCAAGCCAGCAATGTCTGAGCAGGTGGGCATTCTCACTACTGCCAGGGTTCACATCACCACAGGCAAGCCAGCAATGTCTGAAGAGGTGGCCATCCCCACTACTGTCAGGGTTCTCATCACCACAGGCGAGCCAGCAATGTCTGAGTATGTGGGCATTCCCACTACTACCAGGGTTCACATCACCACAGGCGAGCCAGCAATGTCTGAGGAGCTGGGCATTCCCACTACTGCCAGGGTTCACATCACCACAGGCAAGCCAGCAGTGCCTGAGGTGGTGGGCATTCCCACTACTGCCAGGGTTCTCATCACCACAGGCGAGCCAGCCATGTCTGAGGATGTGGGCATTCCCACTACTGCCAGGGGACTCATCACCACAGGCAAGCCAGCAATATCTGAGGAGGTGGGCATTCCCACTCCTGCCAGGGTTCACATCACCACAGGCAAGCCAGCAATGTCTGAGGAGGTGGGCATTCCCACTACTGCCCGGGTTCTTATCACCACAGGCAAGCCAGCAATGTCTGAGGAGGTGGGCATTCCCACTCCTGCCAGGGTTCACATCACCACAGGCAGGCCAGCAATGTCTGAAGAGGAGGGCATTCCCACACCTGCCAGGGTTCACATCACCACAGGCAAGCCAGCAATATCTGAGGAGGTGGGCATTCCCATCACCTGCCAGGGTACTCATCACCGCAGGCAAGCCAACAATGTCTGAGGAGGTGGGCATTCCCACTCCTGCCAGGGTTCACATCACCACAGGCAAGCCAGCAATGTCTGAGGAGGTGGGCATTCCCACTCCTGCCAGGGTTCACATCACCACAGGCAGGCCAACTATGTCTGAGGAGGTGGGCATTCCCACTACTGCCAGGGTTCTCATCACCACAGGCAAGCCAGCAATGTCCGAGGAGGTGGGCATTACCACAAATGCCAGGGTTCTCATAAACACAGGCAAGCCAGCAATGTCTGAGGAGGTGGGAATTCCCACTACTGCCAGGGTACTCATCACCACAAGCAAGCCAGCAGTGTCTAAGGAGGTGGGCATTCCCACTACTGCCAGGGTTCACATCACCACAGGCAAGCCAGCAATGTCTGACGAGGTGGGCATTCCGATTCCTGCCAGGGGTCTCATCATCAGCACAGGCAAGCCAGCAATGTCTGAGGAGGTTGGCATTCCCACTCCTGCCAGGGTTCTCATCACTACAAGCAAGCCAGCAGTGTCTGAGGAGGTGGGCATTCCCACTCCTGCCAGGGTTGTCATCACCACAAGCAAGCCAGCAGCGTCTGAGGAGGTGGGCATTCCCACTACTGCCAAGGTTCTCATCACCACAGGCAAGCCAGCAATGTCTGAGGCAGTGGGCATTCTCACTACTGCCAGGGTTCACATCACCACAGGCAAGCAAGCAATGTCTGAGGAGGTGGCCATCCCCACTACTGCCAGGGTTCTCATCACCACAGGCGAGCCAGCAATATCTGAAGAGGTGGGCATTCCCACTACTGCCAGAATTCACATCACCACAGGCATGCCAGCAATGTCTGAGGAGTGGGCATTCCCATTACTGCCACGGGTCTCATCACCACAGGCAAGCCAGCAATGTCTGTTGAGGTGGGCATTCCCACTACTGCCAGAGTTCACATCACCACAGGAATGCCAGCAATGTCTGAGGAGTGGGCATTCCCATTACTGCCAGGGGTCTCATCACCACAGGCAAGCCAGCAATGTCTGTTGAGGTGGGCATTCCCACTACTGCCAGGGTTCACATCACCCCAGGCAAGCCAGCAATGTCTGAGCAGGTGGGCATTCTCACTACTGCCAGGGTTCACATCACCACAGGCAAGCCAGCAATGTCTGAGGAGGTGGCCATCCCCACTATGCCAGGGTTCTCATCATCACAGGCAAGTCAGCAATGTCTGAGGAGGTGGGCATTCCCACTACTGCCAGGGTTCTCATCACCATAGGCAAACCAGCAGTGCCTGAGGTGGTGGGCATTCCCATTACTGCCAGGGTACGCATCACCACAGGCAAGCCAGCAATGTCTGAGGAGTTGGAAATTCCCACTACTGCCAGGGTTCACATCACCACAGGCAAGCCAGCAATGTCTGAGAAGGTGGGCATTCCCACTACTCCCAGGGTACTCATCACCACAAGCAAGACAGCAATGTCTGAGGAGGTGGGCATTCCCACTACTGCCAGGATTCTCATCACCACAGGCAAGACAGCAATTATCTGAGGAGGTGGGCATTCACACTCCTGCCAGGGTATTCATCACCACAAGCAAGCCAGCAGTGTCTGAGGAGGTGGACATTCCCACTACTGCCAGGTTTCTCATCACCACAGGCAAGCCAGCAATGTCTGAGGAGGTGGGCATTCCCACTACTGCAAGGGTACTCATCACCACAGGCGAGCCAGCAGTGTCTGAGGATGTGGGCATTCCCACTACTGCCAGGGTACTCATCACCACAGGCAAGCCAGCAATGTCTGAGGATGTGGGCATTCCCACTCCTGCCAGGGTTCACATCACCACAGGCAAGCCAGCAATGTCTGAGGAGGTGGGCATTCACACTACTGCCAGGGTTCTCATCACCACAGGCAAGCCAGCAATGTCTGAGGAGGTGGGCATTCCCACTCCTGCCAGGGTTCACATCACCACAGGCAGGCCAGCAATGTCTGAAGAGGTGGGCATTCCCACTCCTGCCAGGGTTCACATCACCACAGGCAAGCCAGCAATGTCTGAGGAGGTGGGCATTCCCATCACCTGCCAGGGTACTCATCACCGCAGGCAAGCCAACAATGTCTGAGGAGGTGGGCATTCCCACTCCTGCCAGGGTTCACATCACCACAGGCAAGCCAGCAATGTCTGAGGAGGTGGGCATTCCCACTCCTGCCAGGGTTCACATCACCACAGGCAAGCCAGCAATGTCTGAGGAGGTGGGCATTCCCACTACTGCAAGGGTTCTCATCACCACAGGCAAGCAAGCAATGTCTGAGGAGGTGGGCATTACCACAAAAGCCAGGGTTCTCATCAACACAGGCAAGCCAGCAATGTCTGAGGAGGTGGGCATTCCCACTACTGCCAGGGTACTCATCACCACAAGCAAGCCAGCAATGTCTGAGGAGGTGGTCATTCCCACTACTGCCAGGGTTCACATCACCACAGGCAAGCCAGCAATGTCTGACAAGGTGGGCATTCCGATTCCTGCCAGGGTTCTCATCACCACAGGCGAGCCAGCAATGTCTGAGGAGCTGGGCATTCCCACTCCTGCCAGGGTTCACATCACCACAGGCGAGCCAGCAATGACTGAGGATGTGGGCATTCCCACTACTGCCAGGGTACTCATCACCACAGGCAAGCCAGCAATATCTGAGGAGGTGGGCATTCCCACTCCTGCCAGGGCTCACATCACCACAGGCAAGCCAGCAATGTCTGAGGAGGTGGGCATTCCCACTACTGCCAGGGTTCTCATCACCACAGGCAAGCCAGCAATGTCTGAGGAGGTGGGCATTCCCACTCCTGCCAGGGTTCACATCACCACAGGCAGGCCAGCAATGTCTGAAGAGGTGGGCATTCCCACTCCTGCCAGGGTTCACATCACCACAGGCAAGCCAGCAATGTCTGAGGAGGGGGGCATTCTCATGACCTGCCAGGGTACTCATCACCGCAGGCAAGCCAACAATGTCTGAGGAGGTGGGCATTCCCATTACTCCCAGGGTACTCATCAGCACAAGCAAGAGAGCAATGTCTGAGGAGGTGGGCATTCCCACTACTGCCAGGGTTCATATCACCACAGGAAAGCTAGCAATGTCTGAGGAGGTGGGCATTCCCACTCCTGTCAGGGTTCACATCACCACAGGCAAGCCAGCAATGTCTGAGGAGGTGGGCATTCCCACTATTGCCAGGGTTCTCATCACCACAGGCAAGCCAGCAATGTCTGAGGAGGTGGGCATTACCACAAATGCCAGGGTTCTCATCAACACAGGAGAGCCAGCAATGTCTGAGGAGGTGGGCATTCCCACTACTGCCAGGGTACCCATCACCACAAGCAAGCCAGCAATGTCTGAGGAGGTTGGCATTCCCACTCCTGCCAGGGTTCTCATCACTGCAAGCAAGCCAGCAGTGTCTGAGGAGGTGGGCATTCCCACTACTACCAGGGTTCACATCACCACAGGCAAGACAGCAATGTCTGAGGAGCTGGGCATTCCCACTCCTGCCAGGGTTCACATCACCACAGGCGAGCCAGCAATGTTCTAGGAGGTGGGCATTCCCACTACTGCCAGGGTACTCATCACCACAGGCGAGCCAGCAGTGTCTGAGGATGTGGGCATTCCCACTACTGCCAGGGTACTCATCACCACAGGCAAGGCAGCAATGTCTGAGGAGGTGGGCATTCCCACTCCTGCCAGGGTTCACATCACCACAGGCAAGCCAGCAATGTCTGAGGAGGTGGGCATTCACACTACTGCCAGGGTTCTCATCACCACAGGCAAGCCAGCAATGTCTGAGGAGGTGGGCATTCCCACGCCTGCCAGGGTTCACATCACCACAGGCAGGCCAGCAATGTCTGAAGAGGTGGGCATTCCCACTCCTGCCAGGGTTCACATCACCACAGGCAAGCCATCAATGTCTGAGGAGGTGGGCATTCCCATCACCTGCCAGGGTACTCATCACCGCAGGCAAGCCAACAATGTCTGAGGAGGTGGGCGTTCCCACTCCTGCCAGGGTTCACATCACCACAGGCAAGCCAGCAATGTCTGAGGAGGTGGGCATTCCCACTCCTGCCAGGGTTCACATCACCACAGGCAAGCCAGCAATGTCTGAGGAGGTGGGCATTCCCACTACTGCAAGGGTTCTCATCACCACAGGCAAGCCAGCAATGTCTGAGGAGGTGGGCATTACCACAAAAGCCAGGGTTCTCATCAACACAGGCAAGCCTTCAATGTCTGAGGAGGTGGGCATTCCCACTACTGCCAGGGTACTCATCACCACAAGCAAGCCAGCAATGTCTGAGGAGGTGGTCATTCCCACTACTGCCAGGCTTCACATCACCACAGGCAAGCCAGCAATGTCTGACAAGGTGGGCATTCCGATTCCTGCCAGGGTTCTCATCAACACAGGCGAGCCAGCAATGTCTGAGGAGCTGGGCATTCCCACTCCTGCCAGGGTTCACATCACCACAGGCGAGCCAGCAATGTCTGAGGATGTGGGCATTCCCACTACTGCCAGGGTACTCATCACCACAGGCAAGCCAGCAATATCTGAGGAGGTGGGCATTCCCACTCCTGCCAGGGCTCACATCACCACAGGCAAGCCAGCAATGTCTGAGGAGGTGGGCATTCCCACTACTGCCAGGGTTCTCATCACCACAGGCAAGCCAGCAATGTCTGAGGAGGTGGGCATTCCTACTCCTGCCAGGGTTCACATCACCACAGGCAGGCCAGCAATGTCTGAAGAGGTGGGCATTCCCACTCCTGCCAGGGTTCACATCACCACAGGCAAGCCAGCAATGTCTGAGGAGGGGGGCATTCTCATGACCTGCCAGGGTACTCATCACCGCAGGCAAGCCAACAATGTCTGAGGAGGTGGGCATTCCCACTACTCCCAGGGTACTCATCAGCACAAGCAAGAGAGCAATGTCTGAGGAGGTGGGCATTCCCACTACTGCCAGGGTTCATATCACCACAGGCAAGCCAGCAATGTCTGAGGAGGTGGGCATTCCCACTCCTGCCAGGGTTCACATCACCACAGGCAAGCCAGCAATGTCTGAGGAGGTGGGCATTCCCACTATTGCCAGGGTTCTCATCACCACAGGCAAGCCAGCAATGTCTGAGGAGGTGGACATTACCACAAATGCCAGGGTTCTCATCATCACAGGCAAGCCAGCAATGTCTGAGGAGGTGGGCATTCCCACTACTGCCAGGGTACCCATCACCACAAGCAAGCCAGCAATGTCTGAGGAGGTTGGCATTCCCACTCCTGCCAGGGTTCTCATCACTACAAGCAAGCCAGCAGTGTCTGAGGAGGTGGGCATTTCGACTCCTGCCAGGGTTCTCATCACGACAAGCAAGCAAGCAGCGTCTGAGGAGGTGGGCATTCCCACTACTGCCAGGGTTCTCATCACGGCAGGCGAGCCAGCAATGTCTGATGAAGTCTGCATTCTCACTACTGCCAGGGTTCACATCACCACAGGCAAGCAAGCAATGTCTGAGGAGGTGGTCATCCCCACTACTGCCATCCCCATTACTGCCAGGGGTCTCATCACCACAGGCAAGCCAGCAATGTCTGTTGAGGTGGGCATTCCCACTACTGCCAGGGTTCACATCACCCCAGGCAAGCCAGCAATGTCTGAGGAGGTGGGCATTCTCACTACTGCCAGGGTTCACATCACCACAGGCAAGCCAGCAATGTCTGAGGAGGTGGCCATCCCCACTACGCCAGGGTTCTCATCATCACAGGCGAGCCAGCAATGTCTGAGGCGGTGGGCATTCCCACTACTGCCAGGGTTCACATCAACACACGCAAGTCAGCAATGTCTGAGGAGGTGGGCATTCCCACTACTGCCAGGTGGGCATTCACACTACTGCCAGGGTTCACATCACCCCAGGCAAGCCAGCAATGTCTGAGGAGGTGGTCATTCTCACTACTGCCAGGGTTCACATCACCACAGGCAAGCCAGTAATGTCTGAGGAGGTGGCCATCCCCACTATGCCAGGGTTCTCATCATCACAGGCGAGCCAGCAATGTCTGAGGAGGTGGACATTCCCACTACTGCAAGGGTTCACATCAACACAGGCAAGTCAGCAATGTCTGAGGAGGTGGGCATTCCCACTACTGCCAGGGTTCTCATCACCACAGGCAAAACAGCAGTGCCCGAGGTGGTGGGCATTCCCACTACTGCCAGGGTACTCATCACCACAGGCAAGCCAGCAATGTCTGAGGAGGTGGGAATTCCCACTACTGCCTGGGTTCACATCACCGCAGGCAGCCAGCAATGTCTGAGGAGGTGGACATTCCCACTACTGTCAGGGTTCTCATCACCACAGGCGAGCAAGCAATGTCTGAGTATGTGGGCATTCCCACTACTACCAGGGTTCACATCACCACAGGCGAGCCAGCAATGTCTGAGGAGCTGGGCATTCCCACTCCTGCCAGGGTTCACATCACCACAGGCAAGCCAGCAATGTCCTAGGAGGTGGGCATTCCCACTACTGCCAGGGTACTCATCACCACACGCGAGCCAGCAATGTCTGAGGATGTGGGCATTCCCACTACTGCCAGGTGGGCATTCACACTACTGCCAGGGTTCACATCACCCCAGGCAAGCCAGCAATGTCTGAGGAGGTGGTCATTCTCACTACTGCCAGGGTTCACATCACCACAGGCAAGCCAGTAATGTCTGAGGAGGTGGCCATCCCCACTATGCCAGGGTTCTCATCATCACAGGCGAGCCAGCAATGTCTGAGGAGGTGGACATTCCCACTACTGCAAGGGTTCACATCAACACAGGCAAGTCAGCAATGTCTGAGGAGGTGGGCATTCCCACTACTGCCAGGGTTCTCATCACCACAGGCAAAACAGCAGTGCCTGAGGTGGTGGGCATTCCCACTACTGCCAGGGTACTCATCACCACAGGCAAGCCAGCAATGTCTGAGGAGGTGGGAATTCCCACTACTGCCTGGGTTCACATCACCGCAGGCAAGCCAGCAATGTCTGAGGAGGTGGACATTCCCACTACTGTCAGGGTTCTCATCACCACAGGCGAGCCAGCAATGTCTGAGTATGTGGGCATTCCCACTACTACCAGGGTTCACATCACCACAGGCGAGCCAGCAATGTCTGAGGAGCTGGGCATTCCCACTCCTGCCAGGGTTCACATCACCACAGGCAAGCCAGCAATGTCCTAGGAGGTGGGCATTCCCACTACTGCCAGGGTACTCATCACTACACGCGAGCCAGCAATGTCTGAGGATGTGGGCATTCCCACTACTGCCAGGGGACTCATCACCACAGGCAAGCCAGCAATATCTGAGGAGGTGGGCATTCCCACTCCTGCCAGGGTTCACATCACCACAGGCAAGCCAGCAATGTCTGAGGAGGTGGGCATTCCCACTACTGCCAGGGTTCACATCACCACAGGCAGGCCAGCAATGTCTGAAGAGGTGGGCATTCCCACTCCTGCCAGGGTTCACATCACCGCAGGCAAGCCATCAATGTCTGAAGAGGTGGGCATTCCCACTCCTGCCAGGGTTCTCATCACCACAGGCAAGCCAGCAATGTCTGAGGAGGTGGGCATTACCACAAATGCCAGGGTTCTCATCAACACAGGCAAGCCAGCAATGTCTGAGGAGGTGGGCATTCCCACTACTGCCCGGGTACTCATCACCACAAGCAAGCCAGCAATGTCTGAGGAGGTGGGCATTCCCACTAGTGCCAGGGTTCACATCACCACAGGCAAGCCAGCAATGTCTGACGAGGTGGGCATTCCGATTCCTGCCAGGGTTCTCATCACCACAAGCAAGCCAGCAATGTCTGAGGAGGTGGGCATTCCCACTCCTGCCAGGGGACTCATCATCACCACAGGCAAGCCAGCAATGTCTGAGGAGGTTGGCATTCCCACTCCTGCCAGGGTTCTCATCACTACAAGCAAGCCAGCAGTGTCTGAGGAGGTGGGCATTCCCACTCCTGCCAGTGGTTCTCATCACCACAAGCAAGCCAGCAGCGTCTGAGGAGCTGGGCATTCCCACTCCTGCCAGGGTTCTCAACACCACAGGCAAGCCAGCAATGTCTGAGGCAGTGGGCATTCTCACTACTGCCAGGGTTCACATCACCACAGGCAAGCCAGCAATATCTGAGGAGGTGGCCATCCCCACTACGCCAGGGTTCTCATCACCACAGGCGAGCCAGCAATGTCTGAAGAGGTGGGCATTCCCACTACTGCCAGAGTTCACATCACCACAGGCATGCCAGCAATGTCTGAGGAGGTGGGCATTCCCACTACTGCCAGGTGGGCATTCCCACTACTGCCAGGGTTCACATCACCCCAGGCAAGCCAGCAATGTCTGAGGAGGTGGTCATTCTCACTACTGCCAGGGTTCACATCACCACAGGCAAGCCAGCAATGTCTGAGGAGGTGGCCATCCCCACTATGCCAGGGTTCTCATCATCACAGGCGAGCCTGCAATGTCTGAGGAGGTGGCCATTCCCACTACTGCCAGGGTTCACATCAACAGAGGCAAGTGAGCAATGTCCGAGGAGGTGGGCATTCCCACTACTGCCAGGGTTCTCATCACCACAGGCAAAACAGCAGTGCCTGAGGTGGTGGGCATTCCCACTACTGCCAGGGTTCACATCACCCCAGGCAAGCCAGCAATGTCTGAGCAGGTGGGCATTCTCACTACTGCCAGGGTTCACATCACCACAGGCAAGCCAGCAATGTCTGAAGAGGTGGCCATCCCCACTACTGTCAGGGTTCTCATCACCACAGGCGAGCCAGCAATGTCTGAGTATGTGGGCATTCCCACTACTACCAGGGTTCACATCACCACAGGCGAGCCAGCAATGTCTGAGGAGCTGGGCATTCCCACTACTGCCAGGGTTCACATCACCACAGGCAAGCCAGCAGTGCCTGAGGTGGTGGGCATTCCCACTACTGCCAGGGTTCTCATCACCACAGGCGAGCCAGCCATGTCTGAGGATGTGGGCATTCCCACTACTGCCAGGGGACTCATCACCACAGGCAAGCCAGCAATATCTGAGGAGGTGGGCATTCCCACTCCTGCCAGGGTTCACATCACCACAGGCAAGCCAGCAATGTCTGAGGAGGTGGGCATTCCCACTACTGCCCGGGTTCTTATCACCACAGGCAAGCCAGCAATGTCTGAGGAGGTGGGCATTCCCACTCCTGCCAGGGTTCACATCACCACAGGCAGGCCAGCAATGTCTGAAGAGGAGGGCATTCCCACACCTGCCAGGGTTCACATCACCACAGGCAAGCCAGCAATATCTGAGGAGGTGGGCATTCCCATCACCTGCCAGGGTACTCATCACCGCAGGCAAGCCAACAATGTCTGAGGAGGTGGGCATTCCCACTCCTGCCAGGGTTCACATCACCACAGGCAAGCCAGCAATGTCTGAGGAGGTGGGCATTCCCACTCCTGCCAGGGTTCACATCACCACAGGCAGGCCAACTATGTCTGAGGAGGTGGGCATTCCCACTACTGCCAGGGTTCTCATCACCACAGGCAAGCCAGCAATGTCCGAGGAGGTGGGCATTACCACAAATGCCAGGGTTCTCATAAACACAGGCAAGCCAGCAATGTCTGAGGAGGTGGGAATTCCCACTACTGCCAGGGTACTCATCACCACAAGCAAGCCAGCAGTGTCTAAGGAGGTGGGCATTCCCACTACTGCCAGGGTTCACATCACCACAGGCAAGCCAGCAATGTCTGACGAGGTGGGCATTCCGATTCCTGCCAGGGGTCTCATCATCAGCACAGGCAAGCCAGCAATGTCTGAGGAGGTTGGCATTCCCACTCCTGCCAGGGTTCTCATCACTACAAGCAAGCCAGCAGTGTCTGAGGAGGTGGGCATTCCCACTCCTGCCAGGGTTGTCATCACCACAAGCAAGCCAGCAGCGTCTGAGGAGGTGGGCATTCCCACTACTGCCAAGGTTCTCATCACCACAGGCAAGCCAGCAATGTCTGAGGCAGTGGGCATTCTCACTACTGCCAGGGTTCACATCACCACAGGCAAGCAAGCAATGTCTGAGGAGGTGGCCATCCCCACTACTGCCAGGGTTCTCATCACCACAGGCGAGCCAGCAATATCTGAAGAGGTGGGCATTCCCACTACTGCCAGAATTCACATCACCACAGGCATGCCAGCAATGTCTGAGGAGTGGGCATTCCCATTACTGCCACGGGTCTCATCACCATAGGCAAGCCAGCAATGTCTGTTGAGGTGGGCATTCCCACTACTGCCAGAGTTCACATCACCACAGGAATGCCAGCAATGTCTGAGGAGTGGGCATTCCCATTACTGCCAGGGGTCTCATCACCACAGGCAAGCCAGCAATGTCTGTTGAGGTGGGCATTCCCACTACTGCCAGGGTTCACATCACCCCAGGCAAGCCAGCAATGTCTGAGCAGGTGGGCATTCTCACTACTGCCAGGGTTCACATCACCACAGGCAAGCCAGCAATGTCTGAGGAGGTGGCCATCCCCACTATGCCAGGGTTCTCATCATCACAGGCAAGTCAGCAATGTCTGAGGAGGTGGGCATTCCCACTACTGCCAGGGTTCTCATCACCATAGGCAAACCAGCAGTGCCTGAGGTGGTGGGCATTCCCATTACTGCCAGGGTACGCATCACCACAGGCAAGCCAGCAATGTCTGAGGAGTTGGAAATTCCCACTACTGCCAGGGTTCACATCACCACAGGCAAGCCAGCAATGTCTGAGAAGGTGGGCATTCCCACTACTCCCAGGGTACTCATCACCACAAGCAAGACAGCAATGTCTGAGGAGGTGGGCATTCCCACTACTGCCAGGATTCTCATCACCACAGGCAAGACAGCAATTATCTGAGGAGGTGGGCATTCACACTCCTGCCAGGGTATTCATCACCACAAGCAAGCCAGCAGTGTCTGAGGAGGTGGACATTCCCACTACTGCCAGGTTTCTCATCACCACAGGCAAGCCAGCAATGTCTGAGGAGGTGGGCATTCCCACTACTGCAAGGGTACTCATCAACACAAGCAAGCCAGCAGTGTCTGAGGAGGTGGGCATTCCCACTACTGCCAGGGTTCTCATCACCACAGGCAAGCCAGCAATGTCTGACGAGGTGGGGATTCCCACTACTACCAGGCTTCCCATCACCACAGGCAAGCCAGCAATGTCTGAGGAGGTGGGCATTCCCACTACTCCCACGGTACTCATCAGCACACGCAAGACAGCAATGTCTGAGGAGGTGGGCATTCCCACTACTGCCAGGGTTCATATCACCACAGGCAAGATAGCAATGTCTGAGGAGGTGGGCATTCCCACTACTGCCAGGGTTCACATCACCACAGGCGAGCCAGCAATGTCTGAGGAGGTGGGCATTCCCACTACTGCCAGGGTTCACATCACCACAGGCGAGCCAGCAATGTCTGAGGATGTGGGCATTCCCACTACTGCCAGGGTTCTTATCACCACAGGCAAGCCAGCAATGTCTGAGGAGGTGGGCATTCCCACTCCTGCCAGGGTTCACATCACCACAGGCAGGCCAGCAATGTCTGAAGAGGAGGGCATTCCCACTCCTGCCAGGGTTCACATCACCACAGGCAAGCCAGCAATATCTGAGGAGGTGGGCATTCCCATCACCTGCCAGGGTACTCATCACCGCAGGCAAGCCAACAATGTCTGAGGAGGTGGGCATTCCCACTCCTGCCAGGGTTCACATCACCACAGGCAAGCCAGCAATGTCTGAGGAGGTGGGCATTCCCACTCCTGCCAGGGTTCACATCACCACAGGCAGGCCAACTATGTCTGAGGAGGTGGGCATTCCCACTACTGCCAGGGTTCTCATCACCACAGGCAAGCCAGCAATGTCCGAGGAGGTGGGCATTACCACAAATGCCAGGGTTCTCATCAACACAGGCAAGCCAGCAATGTCTGAGGAGGTGGGAATTCCCACTACTGCCAGGGTACTCATCACCACAAGCAAGCCAGCAGTGTCTAAGGAGGTGGGCATTCCCACTACTGCCAGGGTTCACATCACCACAGGCAAGCCAGCAATGTCTGACGAGGTGGGCATTCCGATTCCTGCCAGGGGTCTCATCATCAGCACAGGCAAGCCAGCGATGTCTGAGGAGGTTGGCATTCCCACTCCTGCCAGGGTTCTCATCACTACAAGCAAGCCAGCAGTGTCTGAGGAGGTGGGCATTCCCACTCCTGCCAGGGTTGTCATCACCACAAGCAAGCCAGCAGTGTCTGAGGAGGTGGGCATTCCCACTACTGCCAGGGTTCTCATCACCACAGGCAAGCCAGCAATGTCTGAGGCAGCGGGCATTCTCACTACTGCCAGGGTTCACATCACCACAGGCAAGCAAGCAATGTCTGAGGAGGTGGCCATCCCCACTACTGCCAGGGTTCTCATCACCACAGGCGAGCCAGCAATATCTGAAGAGGTGGGCATTCCCACTACTGCCAGAATTCACATCACCACAGGCATGCCAGCAATGTCTGAGGAGTGGGCATTCCCATTACTGCCACGGGTCTCATCACCACAGGCAAGCCAGCAATGTCTGTTGAGGTGGGCATTCCCACTACTGCCAGAGTTCACATCACCACAGGAATGCCAGCAATGTCTGAGGAGTGGGCATTCCCATTACTGCCAGGGGTCTCATCACCACAGGCAAGCCAGCAATGTCTGTTGAGGTGGGCATTCCCACTACTGCCAGGGTTCACATCACCCCAGGCAAGCCAGCAATGTCTGAGCAGGTGGGCATTCTCACTACTGCCAGGGTTCACATCACCACAGGCAAGCCAGCAATGTCTGAGGAGGTGGCCATCCCCACTATGCCAGGGTTCTCATCATCACAGGCAAGTCAGCAATGTCTGAGGAGGTGGGCATTCCCACTACTGCCAGGGTTCTCATCACCACAGGCAAACCAGCAGTGCCTGAGGTGGTGGGCATTCCCATTACTGCCAGGGTACGCATCACCACAGGCAAGCCAGCAATGTCTGAGGAGTTGGAAATTCCCACTACTGCCAGGGTTCACATCACCACAGGCAAGCCAGCAATGTCTGAGAAGGTGGGCATTCCCACTACTCCCAGGGTACTCATCACCACAAGCAAGACAGCAATGTCTGAGGAGGTGGGCATTCCCACTACTGCCAGGATTCTCATCACCACAGGCAAGACAGCAATTATCTGAGGAGGTGGGCATTCACACTCCTGCCAGGGTATTCATCACCACAAGCAAGCCAGCAGTGTCTGAGGAGGTGGACATTCCCACTACTGCCAGGTTTCTCATCACCACAGGCAAGCCAGCAATGTCTGAGGAGGTGGGCATTCCCACTACTGCAAGGGTACTCATCAACACAAGCAAGCCAGCAGTGTCTGAGGAGGTGGGCATTCCCACTACTGCCAGGGTTCTCATCACCACAGGCAAGCCAGCAATGTCTGACGAGGTGGGGATTCCCACTACTACCAGGCTTCCCATCACCACAGGCAAGCCAGCAATGTCTGAGGAGGTGGGCATTCCCACTACTCCCACGGTACTCATCAGCACACGCAAGACAGCAATGTCTGAGGAGGTGGGCATTCCCACTACTGCCAGGGTTCATATCACCACAGGCAAGATAGCAATGTCTGAGGAGGTGGGCATTCCCACTACTGCCAGGGTTCACATCACCACAGGCTAGCCAGCAATGTCTGAGGAGGTGGGCATTCCCACTACTGCCAGGGTTCACATCACCACAGGCGAGCCAGCAATGTCTGAGGATGTGGGCATTCCCACTACTGCCAGGGTTCACATCACCACAGGCGAGCCAGCAATGTCTGAGGAGCTGGGCATTCCCACTCCTGCCAGGGTTCATATCACCACAGGCGAGCTAGCAATGTCTGAGGAGGTGGGCCTTCCCACTTCTGCCAGGGTTCACATCACCACAGGCAAGCCAGCAATGTCTGAGGAGCTGGGCATTCCCACTCCTGCCAGGGTTCACATCATCACAGGCAAGCCAGCAATGTCTGAGGAGGTGGGCATTCCCAATACTGCCAGGGTACTCATCACCACAGGCGAGCCAGCAATGTCTGAGGAGGTGGGCATTCCCACTACTGCCAGGGTTCTCATCACCACAGGCAAGCCAGCAATGTCTGAGGATGTGGGCTGTTAGGGAGAATTCTCTGTTTAGGCTGAATTTCCTAACCTAGTGAGTCCCCCAGCAGCTCTGCGGGATTTCTGGAGTTTGTTTTTTTCCATCCTGCCAAGAGTGAGACTCTTTTCCTCCCACTCTTGGACATGTATGTGTGTAATTCCTTTGAATGTCAATGTGTTCTATGGGCTATGGGGTCTTTTACTCCATAGGGTCTCATATGTTTTTCTATGTGTGTTACACCGCACCCTACGTGCCGTAACACTGGGGCGTCCTAGTGGACCTCCATCATAGACTCCATACCCGGGGACTGACTACTGTCTCTCCGGGCATGTAAAGTCACCATTGGCTTTACTAAACCTAAATTTACTAACAGAACTAGTACAAACCATCTTATTGTGGGCGTACTAGTAGGGGTAATTCGATTACTCCTGGATCTGTTACTCGAGGGGGCACTGTCCCGTCCCCCCTCGTTGAGTTTTGGCTGGTGGCAGTGGAAACTACTTGTTATGTTCGACCCCGAACACAACCCTATGCGATTCGTCCTATTGTTGGAGATTGATACTTTTTCTCGTTAATCTCTAACGTACCACCGGTCTACTTATCTTAAATAAGTTTATCGGATGGTATTTTCTGCCAGAACTCGGTTTGTAAAATGGCGTCTGTGTTCGTCTCTGTGACTCCTAAACCAAAGGTTGAGCCCTTTGTTCCACTTTTGGCGGGCTCTGTACAAGAGACCCTCCAAAGTGGTGCCATTCTGTCTGGGTTACCACAGGGGTGTGGGAGAAGTTTAGGCACCCTGGACATAGTTGCCTTGCCAACTCCGGTCGCACTCTGGAGTGATTGGCCCAAGTGGTGCGCATCCCCGCTCACCACTTAGCATGTGTTGATTGACAGCTAGGCTGAATGAATGGGGGTTTTCTGCATAAAAGCAGGGCTTTTGGGACTGGATCTTCAGAAGTCGCCACAGGACCTAAGAATCCGACGAGGGTAACGCTAAGCCGACCTGCACGACGACACCTCCGGTGGAGCCCTGCGGAACCGACTCACCACTTCCCGACGACAGAGGAGATCTCCCTGCCGGAGAGTCTCTTCCCCTGGCTGGTGGGAACAACCAGTCCCCTTTGCTTTTTATTCGCCTCAGGACGCAGTGGTCGAATTGCCCGTGCAGAGCACCTCGGCAACCGGATAGCCACTACCCCTGTACCGCGACCAAAAGGTGGTGCCTTGTGACAGAGCACTCGGCGGCTGGTCTCTTCCCTGGTGGTGCACCGGACTTCACTTTTCTTCGACGACGAGATCATCTCTACTCTTGGCAAAGACCCGACGTGCATCCACCACCAGGAACAACTGCCCCCGCCGGAGCTGCCCTCCACAACAAGGTACCGTGTCCGCCTGGCTTCCCTTTGGATCGGTTCGAGAGAGGTGTCTTAATTCTCTCCTTTCTGTTGGGTCGCCTCCAAGCTTTCTCACGTATTGTTCTGAACTAGTTCAATCTGCCGATAACAATTTGCTACAAAGACTCTGAACTAGTTCAATCTGCCGATAACAATTTGCTACAAAGACTCAAACGCATTTCCACTAAGAGACTTTTTGGGACATATCGCCTTGCCTCTCTCCGAGTGGGCCTGGCCTCTGAACTTTATGATCTATTGTGGTTCTTGGCTTCTTGCCTTGCATTTTTCCCATAAAGTATTGAACTGTGTTGATTTCGTAACCTACTATTTTTCTCTCCCATCCTAACTGGTATTAGAGTGCCATCTAGGTTGAGGCATACACCTCTGTCTGTAAATAAGTGGTGCCGGTAGAACCTAGACTTGTCGAAATATTGCTAGGGGGATTGAGCGTTTTCTTCTTCGTAGAGTAACTGTGTTTGATGTGTTTGCCGTGATAGTGCCATAGTGTTTTTGATAGATGTTTCGTTATAAATAAATACCTTAATATCTTTACACTAAGCCTCGTTGCGTGTTTGCTTGTCTTGCTGTGAAGAATTGCCCTATCTTGTATACTCCACATACTGCTTAACTCTTCTTGAGAGAAGTCTGACAGCTCAGCCACAGCTACCAAGTGAATCTGTGTGGTACAGACTGCTACCAAGTGGGTTTACTGCCAAACACCTGTAGTCCTAAATCTTTTGCAGTGGTCCCAGAGGGAACTGCACAGGTTTCCGCCTAACACAGGCATTCCCACTACTGCCAGGGTACTCATCACCACAGGCAAGCCAGCAATGTCTGAGGAGGTGGGCATTCCCACTACTGCCAGGGTTCTCATCACCACAGGCAAGCCAGCAATGTCTGAGGAGGTGGGCATTCCCACTCCTGCCAGGGTTCACATCACCACAGGCAGGCCAGGATTGTCTGAGGATGTGGGCATTCCCACTCCTGCCAGGGTTCACATCACCACAGGCAAGCCAGCAATGTCTGAGGAAGAGGGCATTCCCACTACTGCCAGGGTTCTCATCACCATAGGCAAGACAGCAATATCTGAGGAGGTGGGCATTCACACTCCTGCCAGGGTTCACATCACCGCAGGCAAGCCAGCAATGTCTGAGGAGGTGGGCATTCCCACTACTGCCAGGGTCCTCATCACCGCAGGCAACCCAGCAATGTCTGAGGAGGTGGGCATTCCCACTCCTGCCAGGGTTCACATCACCACAGGCAAGCCAGCAATGTCTGAGGAGGTGGGCATTCCCACTCCTGCCAGGGTTCACATCACCACAGGCAAGCCAGCAATGTCTGTGGAGGTGGGCATTCCCACTACTGCCAGGGTTCACATCACCACAGGCAAGCCAGCAATGTCTGTGGAGGTGGGCATTCCCACTTCTGCCAGGGTACTCATCACCACAAGCAAGCCAGCAATGTCTGAGGAGGTGGGAATTCCCACTACTGCCAGGGTTCACATCACCACAGGCAAGCCAGCAATACCTGAGGAGGTGGGCATTCCCACTACTGCCAGGGTTCTCATCACCACAGTCAAGCCAGCAATGTCTGAGGAGGTGGAAATTCCCACTACTCCCAGGGTACTCATCACCACAAGCAAGACAGCAATGTGTGAGGAGGTGGGCATTCCCACTACTGCCAGGATTGTCATCACCACAGGAAAGACAGCAATTATCTGTGGAGGTGGCCATTCACACTCCTGCCAGGGTATTCATCACCACAAGCAAGCCAGCAGTGTCTGCGGAGGTGGGCATTCCCACTACTGCCAGGGTTCTCATCACCACAGGCAAGCCAGCAATGTCTGAGGAGGTGGGTATTCCCACTACTGCCAGGATACTCAACACCACAAGCAAGCCAGCAGTGTCTGAGGAGGTTGGCACTACCACTACTGCCAGGGTTCTCATCACCACAGGCAAGCCAGCAATGCCTGAGTAGGTGCACATTCCCACTACTGCCAGGGTTCTCATCACCACAGGCAAGCCAGCAATTTCTGAGGAGGTGGGCATTCCCACTACTACCAGGGCACTCATCAGCACAAGCAAGAGAGCAATGTCTGAGGAGGTGGGCATTCCCACTACTGCCAGGGTTCATATCACCATAGGCGAGCTAGCAGTGTCTGAGGAGGTGGGCATTCCCACTACTGCCAGGGTTCACATCACCACAGGCGAGCCAGCAATGTCTGAGGATGTGGGCATTCCCACTACTGCCAGGGTTCACATCACCACAGGCAAGCCAACAATGTCTGAGGAGGTGGGCATTCCCACTACTGCCAGGGTACTCATCACCACAAGCAAACCAGCAAGGTCTGAGGAGGTGAGCATTCCCACTACTGCCAGGGTTCTCATCACCACAGGCGAGCCAGCGATGTCTGAGGATGTGGTCATTCCCACTACTGCCAGGGTACTCATCACCACTGGTAAGCCAGCAATATCTGAGAAGGTGGGCATTCCCACTACTGGCAGGGTACTCATCACCACAAGCAAGCCAGCAAGGTCTGAGGAGGTGGGCATTCCCACTACTGCCAGGGTTCACATCACCACAGGCAAGCCAGCAATGTCTGACGAGGTGGGCATTCCGATTCCTGCCAGGGTTCTCATCACCACAAGCAAGCCAGCAATGTCTGAGGAGGTGGGCATTCCCACTCCTGCCAAGGGACTCATCATCACCACAGGCAAGCCAGCAATGTCTGAGGAGGTTGGCATTCCCACTCCTGCCAGGGTTCTCATCACTACAAGCAAGCCAGCAGTGTCTGAGGAGGTGGGCATTCCCACTCCTGCCAGGGTTCTCATCACCACAAGCAAGCCAGCAGCGTCTGCGGAGCTGGGCATTCCCACTCCTGCCAGGGTTCTCATCACCACAGGCAAGCCAGCAATGTCTGAGGCAGTGGGCATTCTCACTACTGCCAGGGTTCACATCACCACAGGCAAGCCAGCAATGTCTGAGGAGGTGGCCATCCCCACTACGCCAGGGTTCTCATCACCACAGGCGAGCCAGCAATGTCTGAAGAGGTGGGCATTCCCACTACTGCCAGAGTTCACATCACCACGGGCATGCCAGCAATGTCTGAGGAGGTGGGCATTCCCACTACTGCGAGGTGGGCATTCCCACTACTGCCAGGGTTCACATCACCCCAGGCAAGCCAGCAATGTCTGAGGAGGTGGTCATTCTCACTACTGCCAGGGTTCACATCACCACAGGCAAGCCAGCAATGTCTGAGGAGGTGGCCATCCCCACTATGCCAGGGTTCTCATCATCACAGGCGAGCCTGCAATGTCTGAGGAGGTGGCCATTCCCACTACTGCCAGGGTTCACATCAACAGAGGCAAGTCAGCAATGTCTGAGGAGGTGGGCATTCCCACTACTGCCAGGGTTCTCATCACCACAGGCAAAACAGCAGTGCCTGAGGTGGTGGGTATTCCCACTACTGCCAGGGTTCACATCACCCCAGGCAAGCCAGCAATGTCTGAGCAGGTGGGCATTCTCACTACTGCCAGGGTTCACATCACCACAGGCAAGCCAGCAATGTCTGAGGAGGTGGCCATCCCCACTACTGTCAGGGTTCTCATCACCACAGGCGAGCCAGCAATGTCTGAGTATGTGGGCATTCCCACTACTACCAGGGTTCACATCACCACAGGCGAGCCAGCAATGTCTGAGGAGCTGGGCATTCCCACTCCTGCCAGGGTTCACATCACCACAGGCAAGCCAGCAGTGCCTGAGGTGGTGGGCATTCCCACTACTGCCAGGGTTCTCATCACCACAGGCGAGCCAGCCATGTCTGAGGATGTGGGCATTCCCACTACTGCCAGGGGACTCATCACCACAGGCAAGCCAGCAATATCTGAGGAGGTGGGCATTCCCACTCCTGCCAGGGTTCACATCACCACAGGCAAGCCAGCAATGTCTGAGGAGGTGGGCATTCCCACTACTGCCAGGGTTCTCATTACCACAGGCAAGCCAGCAATGTCTGAGGAGGTGGGCATTCCCACTCCTGCCAGGATTCACATCACCACAGGCAGGCCAGCAATGTCTGAAGAGGTGGGAATTCCCACTCCTGCCAGGGTTCACATCACCACAGGCAAGCCAGCAATGTCTGAGGAGGTGGGCATTCCCATCACCTGCCAGGGTACTCATCACCGCAGGCAAGCCAACAATGTCTGAGGAGGTGGGCATTCCCACTCCTGCCAGGGTTCACATCACCACATGCAAGCCAGCAATGTCTGAGGAGGTGGGCATTCCCACTCCTGCCAGGGTTCACATCACCACAGGCAGGCCAGCTATGTCTGAGGAGGTGGTCATTCCCACTACTGCCAGGGTTCTCATCACCACAGGCAAGCCAGCAATGTCCGAGGAGGTGGGCATTACCACAAATGCCAGGGTTCTCATAAACACAGGCAAGCCAGCAAAGTCTGAGGAGGTGGGTATTCCCACTACTGCCAGGGTACTCATCACCACAAGCAAGCCAGCAATGTCTAAGGAGGTGGGCATTCCCACTACTGTCAGGGTTCTCATCACCACAGGCGAGCCAGCAATGTCTGAGTATGTGGGCATTCCCACTACTACCAGGGTTCACATCACCACAGCTGAGGCAGCAATGTCTGAGGAGCTGGGCATTCCCACTCCTGCCAGGGTTCACATCACCAAAGGCAAGCCAGCAGTGCCTGAGGTGGTGGGCATTCCCACTACTGCCAAGGTTCTCATCACCACAGGCGAGCCAGCAACGTCTGAGGATGTGGGCATTCCCACTACTGCCAGGGGACTCATCACCACAGGCAAGCCAGCAATATCTGAGGAGGTGGGCATTCCCACTCCTGCCAGGGTTCACATCACCACAGGCAAGCCAGCAATGTCTGAGGAGGTGGGCATTCCCACTACTGCCAGGGTTCTCATCACCACAGGCAAGCCAGCAATGTCTGAGGAGGTGGGCATTCCCACTCCTGCCAGGGTTCACATCACCACAGGCAGGCCAGCAATGACTGAAGAGGAGGGCATTCCCACTCCTGCCAGGGTTCACATCACCACAGGCAAGCCAGCAATGTCTGAGGAGGTGGGCATTCCCATCACCTGCCAGGGTACTCATCACCGCAGGCAAGCCAACAATGTCTGAGGAGGTGGGCATTCCCACTCCTGCCAGGGTTCACATCACCACAGGCAAGCCAGCAATGTCTGAGGAGGTGGGCATTCCCACTCCTGCCAGGGTTCACATCACCACAGGCAGGCCAGCTATGTCTGAGGAGGTGGGCATTCCCACTACTGCCAGGGTTCTCATCACCACAGGCAAGCCAGCAATGTCCGAGGAGGTGGGCATTACCACAAATGCCAGGGTTCTCATAAACACAGGCAAGCCAGCAATGTCTGAGGAGGTGGGCATTCCCACTACTGCCAGGGTACTCATCACCACAAGCAAGCCAGCAATGTCTAAGGAGGTGGGCATTCCCACTACTGCCAGGGTTCACATCACCACAGGCAAGCCAGCAATGTCTGACGAGGTGGGCATTCCGATTCCTGCCAGGGGTCTCATCATCAGTACAGGCAAGCCAGCAATGTCTGAGGAGGTTGGCATTCCCACTCCTGCCAGGGTTCTCATCACTACAAGCAAGCCAGCAGTGTCTGAGGAGGTGGGCATTCCCACTCCTGCCAGGGTTGTCATCACCACAAGCAAGCCAGCAGCGTCTGAGGAGGTGGGCATTCCCACTACTGCCAGGGTTCTCATCACCACAGGCAAGCCAGCAATGTCTGAGGCAGTGGGCATTCTCACTACTGCCAGGGTTCACATCACCACAGGCAAACAAGCAATGTCTGAGGAGGTGGCCATCCCCACTACTGCCAGGGTTCTCATCACCACAGGCGAGCCAGCAATATCTGAAGAGGTGGGCATTCCCACTACTTCCAGAATTCACATCACCACAGGCATGCCAGCAATGTCTGAGGAGTGGGCATTCCCATTACTGCCAGGGGTCTCATCACCACAGGCAAGCCAGCAATGTCTGTTGAGGTGGGCATTCCCACTACTGCCAGGGTTCACATCACCCCAGGCAAGCCAGCAATGTCTGAGCAGGTGGGCATTCTCACTACTGCCAGGGTTCACATCACCACAGGCAAGCCAGCAATGTCTGAGGAGGTGGCCATCCCCACTACTGTCAGGGTTCTCATCACCACAGGCGAGCCAGCAATGTCTGAGTATGTGGGCATTCCCACTACTGCCAGGGTTCACATCAACACAGGCAAGTCAGCAATGTCTGAGGAGGTGGGCATTCCCACTACTGCCAGGGTTCTCATCACCACAGGCAAACCAGCAGTGCCTGAGGTGGTGGGCATTCCCACTACTGCCAGGGTACTCATCACCACAGGCAAGCCAGCAATGTCTGAGGAGGTGGGAATTCCCACTACTGCCAGGGTTCACATCACCGCAGGCAAGCCAGCAATGTCTGAGGAGATGGGCATTCCCACTACTGCCAGGGTCCTCATCACCGCAGGCAACCCAGCAATGTCTGAGGAGGTGGGCATTCCCACTCCTGCCAGGGTTCTCATCACCACAGGCGAGCCAGCAATGTCTGAAGAGGTGGGCATTCCCACTACTGCCAGAGTTCACATCACCACAGGCATGCCAGCAATGTCTGAGGAGTGGGCATTCCCACTACTGCCAGGGGTCTCATCACCACAGGCAAGCCAGCAATGTCTGTTGAGGCGGGCATTCCCACTACTGCCAGGGTTCACATCACCCCAGGCAAGCCAGCAATGTCTGAGCAGGTGGGCATTCTCACTACTGCCAGGGTTCACATCACCACAGGCAAGCCAGCAATGTCTGTTGAAGTGGGCATTACCACTACTGCCAGGGTTCTCATCACAACAGGCAAGCCAGCAATGTCTGAGGAGGTGGGCATTACCACTACTGCCAGCTTGCTTGTAGTGATGAGAACCCTGGCAGTAGATGAAAATGCCAGGGTTCTCATCACCACAGGCAAGCCAGCAATGTCTGAGGAGGTGGGCATTCCCACTACTGCCAGGGTACTCATCACCACAAGCAATCCAGCAATGTCTGAGGAGGTGGGCATTCCCACTTCTGCCAGGGTACTCATCACCACAAGCAAGCCAGCAATGTCTGAGGAGGTGGGAATTCCCACTACTGCCAGGGTTCACATCACCACAGGCAAGCCAGCAATACCTGAGGAGGTGGGCATTCCCACTACTGCCAGGGTTCTCATCACCACAGTCAAGCCAGCAATGTCTGAGGAGGTGGGAATTCCCACTACTCCCAGGGTACTCATCACCACAAGCAAGACAGCAATGTGTGAGGAGGTGGGCATTCCCACTACTGCCAGGATTGTCATCACCACAGGAAAGACAGCAATTATCTGTGGAGGTGGCCATTCACACTCCTGCCAGGGTATTCATCACCACAAGCAAGCCAGCAGTGTCTGCGGAGGTGGGCATTCCCACTACTGCCAGGGTTCTCATCACAACAGGCAAGCCAGCAATGTCTGAGGAGGTGGGCATTACCACTACTGCCAGCTTGCTTGTAGTGACGAGAACCCTGGCAGCAGATGAGAATGCCAGGGTTCTCATCACCACAGGCAAGCCAGCAATGTCTGAGGAGGTGGGCATTCCCACTACTGCCAGGGTACTCATCACCACAAGCAATCCAGCAATGTCTGAGGAGGTGGGCATTCCCACTTCTGCCAGGGTACTCATCACCACAAGCAAGCCAGCAATGTCTGAGGAGGTGGGAATTCCCACTACTGCCAGGGTTCACATCACCACAGGCAAGCCAGCAATACCTGAGGAGGTGGGCATTCCCACTACTGCCAGGGTTCTCATCACCACAGTCAAGCCAGCAATGTCTGAGGAGGTGGGAATTCCCACTACTCCCAGGGTACTCATCACCACAAGCAAGACAGCAATGTGTGAGGAGGTGGGCATTCCCACTACTGCCAGGATTGTCATCACCACAGGAAAGACAGCAATTATCTGTGGAGGTGGCCATTCACACTCCTGCCAGGGTATTCATCACCACAAGCAAGCCAGCAGTGTCTGCGGAGGTGGGCATTCCCACTACTGCCAGGGTTCTCATCACCACAGGCAAGCCAGCAATGTCTGAGGAGGTGGGCATTCCCACTCCTGCCAGGGTTCACATCACCACAGGCAGGCCAGCATTGTCTGAGGATGTGGGCATTCCCACTCCTGCCAGGGTTCACATCACCACAGGCAAGCCAGCAATGTCTGAGGAGGAGGGCATTCCCACTACTGCCAGGGTTCTCATCACCATAGGCAAGACAGCAATGTCTGAGGAGGTGGGCATTCCCACTCCTGCCAGGGTTCACATCACCGCAGGCAAGCCAGCAATGTCTGAGGAGGTGGGCATTCCCACTATTGCCAGGGTCCTCATCACCGCAGGCAACCCAGCAATGTCTGAGGAGGTGGGCATTCCCATTCCTGCCAGAGTTCACATCACCACAGGAAAGCCAGCAATGTCCGAGGAGGTGGGCATTCCCACTCCTGCCAGGGTTCTCATCACCACAGGCAAGCCAGCAATGTCTGTGGAAGTGGGCATTACCACTACTGCCAGGGTTCTCATCACAACAGGCAAGCCAGCAATGTCTGAGGAGGTGGGCATTACCACTACTGCCAGCTTGCTTGTAGTGATGAGAACCCTGGCAGTAGATGAGAATGCCAGGGTTCTCATCACCACAGGCAAGCCAGCAATGTCTGAGGAGGTGGGCATTCCCACTACTGCCAGGGTACTCATCACCACAAGCAATCCAGCAATGTCTGAGGAGGTGGGCATTCCCACTTCTGCCAGGGTACTCATCACCACAAGCAAGCCAGCAATGTCTGAGGAGGTGGGAATTCCCACTACTGCCAGGGTTCACATCACCACAGGCAAGCCAGCAATACCTGAGGAGGTGGGCATTCCCACTACTGCCAGGGTTCTCATCACCACAGTCAAGCCAGCAATGTCTGAGGAGGTGGGAATTCCCACTACTCCCAGGGTACTCATCACCACAAGCAAGACAGCAATGTGTGAGGAGGTGGGCATTCCCACTACTGCCAGGATTGTCATCACCACAGGAAAGACAGCAATTATCTGTGGAGGTGGCCATTCACACTCCTGCCAGGGTATTCATCACCACAAGCAAGCCAGCAGTGTCTGCGGAGGTGGGCATTCCCACTACTGCCAGGGTTCTCATCACCACAGGCAAGCCAGCAATGTCTGAGGAGGTGGGTATTCCCACTACTGCCAGGATACTCATCACCACAAGCAAGCCAGCAGTGTCTGAGGAGGTGGGCATTACCACTACTGCCAGGGTTCTCATCACCACAGGCAAGCCAGCAATGCCTGAGGAGGTGCGCATTCCCACTCCTGCCAGGGTTCTCATCACCACAGGCAAGCCAGCAATTTCTGAGGAGGTGGGCATTCCCACTACTCCCAGGGCACTCATCAGCACAAGCAAGAGAGCAATGTCTGAGGAGGTGGGCATTCCCACTACTGCCAGGGTTCATATCACTATAGGCGAGCTAGCAATGTCTGAGGAGGTGGGCATTCCCACTACTGCCAGGGTTCACATCACCACAGGCGAGCCAGCAATGTCTGAGGATGTGGGCATTCCCACTACTGCCAGGGTTCACATCACCACAGGCAAGCCAGCAATGTCTGAGGAGGTGGGCATTCCCACTACTGCCAGGGTACTCATCACCACAAGCAAGCCAGCAAGGTCTGAGGAGGTGGGCATTCCCACTACTGCCAGGGTTCTCATCACCACAGGCGAGCCAGCGATGTCTGAGGATGTGGTCATTCCCACTACTGCCAGGGTACTCATCACCACTGGTAAGCCAGCAATATCTGAGAAGGTGGGCATTCCCACTCCTGCCAGGGTTCACATCACCACAGGCAAGCAAGCAATGTCTGAGGAGGTGGGCATTCCCACTACTGCCAGGGTTCTCATCACCACGGGCAAGCCAGCAATGTCTGAGGAGGTGGGCATTCCCACTCCTGCCAGGGTTCACATCACCATAGGCAGGCCAGTAATATCTGAGGATGTGGGCATTCCCACTCCTGCCAGGGTTCGCATCACCACAGGCAAGTGAGCAATGTCTGAGGAGGTGGGCATTCCCACTACTGCCAGGGTTATCATCATCACAGGCAAGCCAGCAATCTCTGAGGAGGTGGGCGTTCCCACTACTGCCAGGGTACTCATCACCGCAGGCAAGCCTGCAATGTCTGAGGATGTGGGCATTCCCACTACTGCCAGGGTACTCATCACCACAGGCAAGCCAGCAATATCTGAGGAGGTGGGCATTCCGACTCCTGCCAGGGTTCACATCACCACAGGCAAGCCAGCAATGTCTGAGGAGGTGGGCATTCCCGCTCCTGCCAGGGTTCACATCACCACAGACAAGCAAGCAATGTCTGAGGAGGTGGGCATTCCCGCTACTGCCAGGGTTCTCATCACCACAGGCAAGCTAGCAATGTCTGAGGAGGTGGGCATTCCCACTCCTGCCAGGGTTCACATCAACACAGGCAGGCCAGCATTGTCTGAGGATGTGGGCATTCCCACTCCTGCCAGGGTTCACATCACCACAGGCAAGCCAGCAAGGTCTGAGGAGGAGGGCATTCCCACTACTGCCAGGGTTCTCATCACCACAGACAAGCCAGCAATGTCTGAGGAGGTGGGCATTCCCACTCCTGCGGGGGGCACATCACCACAGGCAAGCCAGCAATGTCTGAGGAGGTGGGCATTCCCACTACTGTCAGGGTACTCATCACCGCAGGCAACCCAACAATGTCTGAGGAGGTGGGCATTCCCACTCCTGCCAGGGTTCACATCACCACAGGCAAGCCAGCAATGTCTGAGGTGGTGGGCATTCCCACTCCTGCCAGGGTTCACATCACCACACGCAAGCCAGCAATGTCTGAGGTGGAGAGCATTACCACTACTGCCAGGGTTCTCATCACCACAGACAAGCCAGCAATGTCTGAGGAGGTGGGCATTACCACTACTGCCAGGGTTCTCATCACCACAGGCAAGCCAGCAATGTCTGAGGAGGTGGGCATTCCCACTACTGCCAGGGTACCCATCACCACAAGCAATACAGCAATGTCTGAGGAGGTGGGCATTCCTGCTACTGCCAGGGTACTCATCACCACAAGCAAGCCAGCAATGTCTGAGGAGGTGGGCATTCCCACTACTGCCAGGGTTCTCATCACCACAGGCAAGCCAGCAATGTCTGAGGAGGTGGGCATTCCCACTCCTGCCAGGGTTCACATCACCAAAGGCAGGCCAGCAATGTCTGAAGAGGTGGGCATTCCCACTCCTGCCAGGGTTCACATCACCACAGGCAAGCCAGCAATGTCTGAGGAGGTGGGCATTACCACAAATGCCAGGGTTCTCATCAACACAGGCAAGCCAGCAATGTCTGAGGAGGTGGGCATTCCCACTACTGCCAGGGTACTCATCACCACAAGCAAGCCAGCAATGTCTGAGGAGGTTGGCATTCCCACTACTGCCAGGGTTCTCATCACTACAAGCAAGCCAGCAGTGTCTGAGGAGGTGGGCATTCCCACTGCTGCCAGGGTTCTCATCACCACAAGCAAGCAAGCAGGGTCTGAGGAGGTGGGCATTCCCACTACTGCCAGGGTTCTCATCACCATAGGCGAGCCAGCAATGTCTGAGGAAGTGGGCATTCTCACTACTGCCAGGGTTCACATCACCACAGGCAAGCAAGCAATGTCTGAGGAGGTGGTCATCCCCACTACTGCCAGGGTTCTCATCACTACAGGCGAGCCATCAATGTCTGAAGAGGTGGGCATTCCCACTACTGCCAGGGTTCACATCACCACAGGCATGCCAGCAATGTCTGAGGAGGTGGGCATTCCCATTACTGCCAGGGGTCTCATCACCACAGGCAAGCCAGCAATGTATGTTGAGGTGGGCATTCCCACTACTGCCAGGGTTCACATCACCCCAGGCAAGCCAGCAATGTCTGAGGAGGTGGGCATTCTCACTACTGCCAGGGTTCACATCACCACAGGCAAGCCAGCAATGTCTGAGGAGGTGGCCATCCCCACTACGCCAGGGTTCTCATCATCACAGGCGAGCCAGCAATGTCTGAGGAGGTGGGCATTCCCACTACTGCCAGGGTTCACATCAACACAGGCAAGTCAGCAATGTCTGAGGAGGTGGGAATTCCCACTACTGCCAGGTGGGCATTCCCACTACTGCCAGGGTTCACATCACCCCAGGCAAGCCAGCAATGTCTGAGGAGGTGGTCATTCTCACTACTGCCAGGGTTCACATCACCAGAGGCAAGCCAGCAATGTCTGAGGAGGTGGCCATCCCCACTATGCCAGGGTTCTCATCATCACAGGCGAGCCAGCAATGTCTGAGGAGGTGGGCATTCCCACTACTGCCAGGGTTCTCATCACCACAGGCAAACAGCAGTGCCCGAGGTGGTGGGCATTCCCACTACTGGCAGGGTTCACATCACCACAGGCGAGCCAGCAATGTCTGAGGAGCTGGGCATTCACACTCCTGCCAGGGTTCACATCACCACAGGCAAGCCAGCAATGTCCTAGGAGGTGGGCATTCCCACTACTGCCAGGGTACTCATCACCACAGGCGAGCCAGCAATGTCTGAGGATGTGGGCATTCCCACTACTGCCAGGGGACTCATCACCACAGGCAAGCCAGCAATATCTGAGGAGGTGGGCATTCCCACTCCTGCCAGGGTTCACATCACCACAGGCAAGCCAGCAATGTCTGAGGAGGTGGGCATTCCCACTACTGCCAGGGTTCTCATCACCACAGGCAAGCCAGCAATGTCTGAGGAGGTGGGCATTCCCACTCCTGCCAGGGTTCACATCACCACAGGCAAGCCAGCAAGGTCTGAGGAGGAGGGCATTCCCACTACTGCCAGGGTTCTCATCACCACAGGCAAGCCAGCAATGTCTGAGGAGGTGGGCATTCCCACTCCTGCGGGGTGCACATCACCACAGGCAAGCCAGCAATGTCTGAGGAGGTGGGCATTCCCACTACTGTCAGGGTACTCATCACCGCAGGCAACCCAACAATGTCTGAGGAGGTGGGCATTCCCACTCCTGCCAGGGTTCACATCACCACAGGCAAGCCAGCAATGTCTGAGGTGGTGGGCATTCCCACTCCTGCCAGGGTTCACATCACCACACGCAAGCCAGCAATGTCTGAGGTGGAGAGCATTACCACTACTGCCAGGGTTCTCATCACCACAGACAAGCCAGCAATGTCTGAGGAGGTGGGCATTACCACTACTGCCAGGGTTCTCATCACCACAGGCAAGCCAGCAATGTCTGAGGAGGTGGGCATTCCCACTACTGCCAGGGTACTCATCACCACAAGCAATACAGCAATGTCTGAGGAGGTGGGCATTCCTGCTACTGCCAGGGTACTCATCACCACAAGCAAGCCAGCAATGTCTGAGGAGGTGGGCATTCCCACTACTGCCAGGGTTCTCATCACCACAGGCAAGCCAGCAATGTCTGAGGAGGTGGGCATTCCCACTCCTGCCAGGGTTCACATCACCAAAGGCAGGCCAGCAATGTCTGAAGAGGTGGGCATTCCCACTCCTGCCAGGGTTCACATCACCACAGGCAAGCCAGCAATGTCTGAGGAGGTGGGCATTACCACAAATGCCAGGGTTCTCATCAACACAGGCAAGCCAGCAATGTCTGAGGAGGTGGGCATTCCCACTACTGCCAGGGTACTCATCACCACAAGCAAGCCAGCAATGTCTGAGGAGGTTGGCATTCCCACTACTGCCAGGGTTCTCATCACTACAAGCAAGCCAGCAGTGTCTGAGGAGGTGGGCATTCCCACTGCTGCCAGGGTTCTCATCACCACAAGCAAGCAAGCAGGGTCTGAGGAGGTGGGCATTCCCACTACTGCCAGGGTTCTCATCACCATAGGCGAGCCAGCAATGTCTGAGGAAGTGGGCATTCTCACTACTGCCAGGGTTCACATCACCACAGGCAAGCAAGCAATGTCTGAGGAGGTGGTCATCCCCACTACTGCCAGGGTTCTCATCACCACAGGCGAGCCATCAATGTCTGAAGAGGTGGGCATTCCCACTACTGCCAGGGTTCACATCACCACAGGCATGCCAGCAATGTCTGAGGAGGTGGGCATTCCCATTACTGCCAGGGGTCTCATCACCACAGGCAAGCCAGCAATGTATGTTGAGGTGGGCATTCCCACTACTGCCAGGGTTCACATCACCCCAGGCAAGCCAGCAATGTCTGAGGAGGTGGGCATTCTCACTACTGCCAGGGTTCACATCACCACAGGCAAGCCAGCAATGTCTGAGGAGGTGGCCATCCCCACTACGCCAGGGTTCTCATCATCACAGGCGAGCCAGCAATGTCTGAGGAGGTGGGCATTCCCACTACTGCCAGGGTTCACATCAACACAGGCAAGTCAGCAATGTCTGAGGAGGTGGGAATTCCCACTACTGCCAGGTGGGCATTCCCACTACTGCCAGGGTTCACATCACCCCAGGCAAGCCAGCAATGTCTGAGGAGGTGGTCATTCTCACTACTGCCAGGGTTCACATCACCAGAGGCAAGCCAGCAATGTCTGAGGAGGTGGCCATCCCCACTATGCCAGGGTTCTCATCATCACAGGCGAGCCAGCAATGTCTGAGGAGGTGGGCATTCCCACTCCTGCCAGGGTTCACATCACCACAGGCAAGCCAGCAAGGTCTGAGGAGGAGGGCATTCCCACTACTGCCAGGGTTCTCATCACCACAGGCAAGCCAGCAATGTCTGAGGAGGTGGGCATTCCCACTCCTGCGGGGTGCACATCACCACAGGCAAGCCAGCAATGTCTGAGGAGGTGGGCATTCCCACTACTGTCAGGGTACTCATCACCGCAGGCAACCCAACAATGTCTGAGGAGGTGGGCATTCCCACTCCTGCCAGGGTTCACATCACCACAGGCAAGCCAGCAATGTCTGAGGTGGTGGGCATTCCCACTCCTGCCAGGGTTCACATCACCACACGCAAGCCAGCAATGTCTGAGGTGGAGAGCATTACCACTACTGCCAGGGTTCTCTTCACCACAGACAAGCCAGCAATGTCTGAGGAGGTGGGCATTACCACTACTGCCAGGGTTCTCATCACCACAGGCAAGCCAGCAATGTCTGAGGAGGTGGGCATTCCCACTACTGCCAGGGTACTCATCACCACAAGCAATACAGCAATGTCTGAGGAGGTGGGCATTCCTGCTACTGCCAGGGTACTCATCACCACAAGCAAGCCAGCAATGTCTGAGGAGGTGGGCATTCCCACTACTGCCAGGGTTCTCATCACCACAGGCAAGCCAGCAATGTCTGAGGAGGTGGGCATTCCCACTCCTGCCAGGGTTCACATCACCAAAGGCAGGCCAGCAATGTCTGAAGAGGTGGGCATTCCCACTCCTGCCAGGGTTCACATCACCACAGGCAAGCCAGCAATGTCTGAGGAGGTGGGCATTACCACAAATGCCAGGGTTCTCATCAACACAGGCAAGCCAGCAATGTCTGAGGAGGTGGGCATTCCCACTACTGCCAGGGTACTCATCACCACAAGCAAGCCAGCAATGTCTGAGGAGGTTGGCATTCCCACTACTGCCAGGGTTCTCATCACTACAAGCAAGCCAGCAGTGTCTGAGGAGGTGGGCATTCCCACTGCTGCCAGGGTTCTCATCACCACAAGCAAGCAAGCAGGGTCTGAGGAGGTGGGCATTCCCACTACTGCCAGGGTTCTCATCACCATAGGCGAGCCAGCAATGTCTGAGGAAGTGGGCATTCTCACTACTGCCAGGGTTCACATCACCACAGGCAAGCAAGCAATGTCTGAGGAGGTGGTCATCCCCACTACTGCCAGGGTTCTCATCACCACAGGCGAGCCATCAATGTCTGAAGAGGTGGGCATTCCCACTACTGCCAGGGTTCACATCACCACAGGCATGCCAGCAATGTCTGAGGAGGTGGGCATTCCCATTACTGCCAGGGGTCTCATCACCACAGGCAAGCCAGCAATGTATGTTGAGGTGGGCATTCCCACTACTGCCAGGGTTCACATCACCCCAGGCAAGCCAGCAATGTCTGAGGAGGTGGGCATTCTCACTACTGCCAGGGTTCACATCACCACAGGCAAGCCAGCAATGTCTGAGGAGGTGGCCATCCCCACTACGCCAGGGTTCTCATCATCACAGGCGAGCCAGCAATGTCTGAGGAGGTGGGCATTCCCACTACTGCCAGGGTTCACATCAACACAGGCAAGTCAGCAATGTCTGAGGAGGTGGGAATTCCCACTACTGCCAGGTGGGCATTCCCACTACTGCCAGGGTTCACATCACCCCAGGCAAGCCAGCAATGTCTGAGGAGGTGGTCATTCTCACTACTGCCAGGGTTCACATCACCAGAGGCAAGCCAGCAATGTCTGAGGAGGTGGCCATCCCCACTATGCCAGGGTTCTCATCATCACAGGCGAGCCAGCAATGTCTGAGGAGGTGGGCATTCCCACTACTGCCAGGGTTCTCATCACCACAGGCAAACAGCAGTGCCCGAGGTGGTGGGCATTCCCACTACTGGCAGGGTTCACATCACCACAGGCGAGCCAGCAATGTCTGAGGAGCTGGGCATTCACACTCCTGCCAGGGTTCACATCACCACAGGCAAGCCAGCAATGTCCTAGGAGGTGGGCATTCCCACTACTGCCAGGGTACTCATCACCACAGGCGAGCCAGCAATGTCTGAGGATGTGGGCATTCCCACTACTGCCAGGGGACTCATCACCACAGGCAAGCCAGCAATATCTGAGGAGGTGGGCATTCCCACTCCTGCCAGGGTTCACATCACCACAGGCAAGCCAGCAATGTCTGAGGAGGTGGGCATTCCCACTACTGCCAGGGTTCTCATCACCACAGGCAAGCCAGCAATGTCTGAGGAGGTGGGCATTCCCACTCCTGCCAGGGTTCACATCACCACAGGCAAGCCAGCAAGGTCTGAGGAGGAGGGCATTCCCACTACTGCCAGGGTTCTCATCACCACAGGCAAGCCAGCAATGTCTGAGGAGGTGGGCATTCCCACTCCTGCGGGGTGCACATCACCACAGGCAAGCCAGCAATGTCTGAGGAGGTGGGCATTCCCACTACTGTCAGGGTACTCATCACCGCAGGCAACCCAACAATGTCTGAGGAGGTGGGCATTCCCACTCCTGCCAGGGTTCACATCACCACAGGCAAGCCAGCAATGTCTGAGGTGGTGGGCATTCCCACTCCTGCCAGGGTTCACATCACCACACGCAAGCCAGCAATGTCTGAGGTGGAGAGCATTACCACTACTGCCAGGGTTCTCATCACCACAGACAAGCCAGCAATGTCTGAGGAGGTGGGCATTACCACTACTGCCAGGGTTCTCATCACCACAGGCAAGCCAGCAATGTCTGAGGAGGTGGGCATTCCCACTACTGCCAGGGTACTCATCACCACAAGCAATACAGCAATGTCTGAGGAGGTGGGCATTCCTGCTACTGCCAGGGTACTCATCACCACAAGCAAGCCAGCAATGTCTGAGGAGGTGGGCATTCCCACTACTGCCAGGGTTCTCATCACCACAGGCAAGCCAGCAATGTCTGAGGAGGTGGGCATTCCCACTCCTGCCAGGGTTCACATCACCAAAGGCAGGCCAGCAATGTCTGAAGAGGTGGGCATTCCCACTCCTGCCAGGGTTCACATCACCACAGGCAAGCCAGCAATGTCTGAGGAGGTGGGCATTACCACAAATGCCAGGGTTCTCATCAACACAGGCAAGCCAGCAATGTCTGAGGAGGTGGGCATTCCCACTACTGCCAGGGTACTCATCACCACAAGCAAGCCAGCAATGTCTGAGGAGGTTGGCATTCCCACTACTGCCAGGGTTCTCATCACTACAAGCAAGCCAGCAGTGTCTGAGGAGGTGGGCATTCCCACTGCTGCCAGGGTTCTCATCACCACAAGCAAGCAAGCAGGGTCTGAGGAGGTGGGCATTCCCACTACTGCCAGGGTTCTCATCACCATAGGCGAGCCAGCAATGTCTGAGGAAGTGGGCATTCTCACTACTGCCAGGGTTCACATCACCACAGGCAAGCAAGCAATGTCTGAGGAGGTGGTCATCCCCACTACTGCCAGGGTTCTCATCACCACAGGCGAGCCATCAATGTCTGAAGAGGTGGGCATTCCCACTACTGCCAGGGTTCACATCACCACAGGCATGCCAGCAATGTCTGAGGAGGTGGGCATTCCCATTACTGCCAGGGGTCTCATCACCACAGGCAAGCCAGCAATGTATGTTGAGGTGGGCATTCCCACTACTGCCAGGGTTCACATCACCCCAGGCAAGCCAGCAATGTCTGAGGAGGTGGGCATTCTCACTACTGCCAGGGTTCACATCACCACAGGCAAGCCAGCAATGTCTGAGGAGGTGGCCATCCCCACTACGCCAGGGTTCTCATCATCACAGGCGAGCCAGCAATGTCTGAGGAGGTGGGCATTCCCACTACTGCCAGGGTTCACATCAACACAGGCAAGTCAGCAATGTCTGAGGAGGTGGGAATTCCCACTACTGCCAGGTGGGCATTCCCACTACTGCCAGGGTTCACATCACCCCAGGCAAGCCAGCAATGTCTGAGGAGGTGGTCATTCTCACTACTGCCAGGGTTCACATCACCAGAGGCAAGCCAGCAATGTCTGAGGAGGTGGCCATCCCCACTATGCCAGGGTTCTCATCATCACAGGCGAGCCAGCAATGTCTGAGGAGGTGGGCATTCCCACTCCTGCCAGGGTTCACATCACCACAGGCAAGCCAGCAAGGTCTGAGGAGGAGGGCATTCCCACTACTGCCAGGGTTCTCATCACCACAGGCAAGCCAGCAATGTCTGAGGAGGTGGGCATTCCCACTCCTGCGGGGTGCACATCACCACAGGCAAGCCAGCAATGTCTGAGGAGGTGGGCATTCCCACTACTGTCAGGGTACTCATCACCGCAGGCAACCCAACAATGTCTGAGGAGGTGGGCATTCCCACTCCTGCCAGGGTTCACATCACCACAGGCAAGCCAGCAATGTCTGAGGTGGTGGGCATTCCCACTCCTGCCAGGGTTCACATCACCACACGCAAGCCAGCAATGTCTGAGGTGGAGAGCATTACCACTACTGCCAGGGTTCTCTTCACCACAGACAAGCCAGCAATGTCTGAGGAGGTGGGCATTACCACTACTGCCAGGGTTCTCATCACCACAGGCAAGCCAGCAATGTCTGAGGAGGTGGGCATTCCCACTACTGCCAGGGTACTCATCACCACAAGCAATACAGCAATGTCTGAGGAGGTGGGCATTCCTGCTACTGCCAGGGTACTCATCACCACAAGCAAGCCAGCAATGTCTGAGGAGGTGGGCATTCCCACTACTGCCAGGGTTCTCATCACCACAGGCAAGCCAGCAATGTCTGAGGAGGTGGGCATTCCCACTCCTGCCAGGGTTCACATCACCAAAGGCAGGCCAGCAATGTCTGAAGAGGTGGGCATTCCCACTCCTGCCAGGGTTCACATCACCACAGGCAAGCCAGCAATGTCTGAGGAGGTGGGCATTACCACAAATGCCAGGGTTCTCATCAACACAGGCAAGCCAGCAATGTCTGAGGAGGTGGGCATTCCCACTACTGCCAGGGTACTCATCACCACAAGCAAGCCAGCAATGTCTGAGGAGGTTGGCATTCCCACTACTGCCAGGGTTCTCATCACTACAAGCAAGCCAGCAGTGTCTGAGGAGGTGGGCATTCCCACTGCTGCCAGGGTTCTCATCACCACAAGCAAGCAAGCAGGGTCTGAGGAGGTGGGCATTCCCACTACTGCCAGGGTTCTCATCACCATAGGCGAGCCAGCAATGTCTGAGGAAGTGGGCATTCTCACTACTGCCAGGGTTCACATCACCACAGGCAAGCAAGCAATGTCTGAGGAGGTGGTCATCCCCACTACTGCCAGGGTTCTCATCACCACAGGCGAGCCATCAATGTCTGAAGAGGTGGGCATTCCCACTACTGCCAGGGTTCACATCACCACAGGCATGCCAGCAATGTCTGAGGAGGTGGGCATTCCCATTACTGCCAGGGGTCTCATCACCACAGGCAAGCCAGCAATGTATGTTGAGGTGGGCATTCCCACTACTGCCAGGGTTCACATCACCCCAGGCAAGCCAGCAATGTCTGAGGAGGTGGGCATTCTCACTACTGCCAGGGTTCACATCACCACAGGCAAGCCAGCAATGTCTGAGGAGGTGGCCATCCCCACTACGCCAGGGTTCTCATCATCACAGGCGAGCCAGCAATGTCTGAGGAGGTGGGCATTCCCACTACTGCCAGGGTTCACATCAACACAGGCAAGTCAGCAATGTCTGAGGAGGTGGGAATTCCCACTACTGCCAGGTGGGCATTCCCACTACTGCCAGGGTTCACATCACCCCAGGCAAGCCAGCAATGTCTGAGGAGGTGGTCATTCTCACTACTGCCAGGGTTCACATCACCAGAGGCAAGCCAGCAATGTCTGAGGAGGTGGCCATCCCCACTATGCCAGGGTTCTCATCATCACAGGCGAGCCAGCAATGTCTGAGGAGGTGGGCATTCCCACTACTGCCAGGGTTCTCATCACCACAGGCAAACAGCAGTGCCCGAGGTGGTGGGCATTCCCACTACTGGCAGGGTTCACATCACCACAGGCGAGCCAGCAATGTCTGAGGAGCTGGGCATTCACACTCCTGCCAGGGTTCACATCACCACAGGCAAGCCAGCAATGTCCTAGGAGGTGGGCATTCCCACTACTGCCAGGGTACTCATCACCACAGGCGAGCCAGAAATGTCTGAGGATGTGGGCATTCCCACTACTGCCAGGGGACTCATCACCACAGGCAAGCCAGCAATATCTGAGGAGGTGGGCATTCCCACTCCTGCCAGGGTTCACATCACCACAGGCAAGCCAGCAATGTCTGAGGAGGTGGGCATTCCCACTACTGCCAGGGTTCTCATCACCACAGGCAAGCCAGCAATGTCTGAGGAGGTGGGCATTCCCACTCCTGCCAGGGTTCACATCACCACAGGTGAGCCAGCGATGTCTGAGGATGTGGGCATTCCCACTACTGCCAGGGTACTCATCACCACTGGTAAGCCAGCAATATCTGAGAAGGTGGGCATTCCCACTCCTGCCAGGGTTCACATCACCACAGGCAAGCAAGCAATGTCTGAGGAGGTGGGCATTCCCACTACTGCCAGGGTTCTCATCACCACGGCAAGCCAGCAATGTCTGAGGAGGTGGGCATTCCCACTCCTGCCCGGGTTCACATCACCACAGGCAGGCCAGTAATATCTGAGGATGTGGGCATTCCCACTCCTGCCAGGGTTCGCATCACCACAGGCAAGTGAGCAATGTCTGAGGAGGTGGGCATTCCCACTACTGCCAGGGTTCTCATCACCACAGGCAAGCCAGCAATGTCTGGGGAGGTGGGCATTCCCACTCCTGCCAGGGTTCACATCACCACAGGCAAGCCAGCAATCTCTGAGGATTTGGGCGTTCCCACTACTGCCAAGGTACTCATCACCGCAGGAAAGCCTGCAATGTCTGAGGATGTGGGCATTCCCACTACTGCCAGGGTACTCATCACCACAGGCAAGCCAGCAATATCTGAGGAGGTGGGCATTCCCACTCCTGCCAGGGTTCACATCACCACAGGCAAGCCAGCAATGTCTGAGGAGGTGGGCATTCCCACTCCTGCCAGGGTTCACATCACCACAGACAAGCAAGCAATGTCTCAGGAGGTGGGCATTCCCGCTACTGCCAGGGTTCTCATCACCACAGGCAAGCCAGCAATGTCTGAGGAGGTGGGCATTCCCACTCCTGCCAGGGTTCACATCAACACAGGCAGGCCAGCATTGTCTGAGGATGTGGGCATTCCCACTCCTGCCAGAGTTCACATCACCACAGGTAAGCCAGCAAGGTCTGAGGAGGAGGGCATTCCCACTACTGCCAGGGTTCTCATCACCACAGGCAAGCCAGCAATGTCTGAGGAGGTGGGCATTCCCACTCCTGCGGGGGGCACATCACCACAGGCAAGCCAGCAATGTCTGAGGAGGTGGGCATTCCCACTACTGTCAGGGTACTCATCACCGCAGGCAACCCAACAATGTCTGAGGAGGTGGGCATTCCCACTCCTGCCAGGGTTCACATCACCACAGGCAAGCCAGAAATGTCTGAGGTGGTGGGCATTCCCACTCCTGCCAGGGTTCACATCACCACACGCAAGCCAGCAATGTCTGAGGTGGTGGGCATTACCACTACTGCCAGGGTTCTCATCACCACAGGCAAGCCAGCAATGTCTGAGGAGGTGGGCATTACCACTACTGCCAGGGTTCACATCACCACAGGAAAGCCAGCAATGTCTGAGGAGGTGGGCATTCCCACTACTGCCAGGGTACTCATCACCACAAGCAATACAGCAATGTCTGAGGAGGTGGGCATTCCCGCTACTGCCAGGGTACTCATCACCACAAGCAAGCCAGCAATGTCTGAGGAGGTGGACATTCCCACTACTGCCAGGGTTCTCATCACCACAGGCAAGCCAGCAATGTCTGAGGAGGTGGGCATTACCACAAATGCCAGGGTTCTCATCAACACAGGCAAGCCAGCAATGTCTGAGGAGGTGGGCATTCCCACTACTGCCAGGGTACTCATCACCACAAGCAAGCCAGCAATGTCTGAGGAGGTTGGCATTCCCACTACTGCCAGGGTTCTCATCACTACAAGCAAGCCAGCAGTGTCTGAGGAGGTGGGCATTCCCACTGCTGCCAGGGTTATCATCACCACAAGCAAGCAAGCAGCGTCTGAGGAGGTGGGCATTCCCACTACTGCCAGGGTTCTCATCACCATAGGCGAGCCAGCAATGTCTCAGGAAGTGGGCATTCTCACTACTGCCAGGGTTCACATCAACACAGGCAAGCAAGCAATGTCTGAGGAGGTGGTCATCCCCACTACTGCCAGGGTTCTCATCACCACAGGCGAGCCATCAATGTCTGAAGAGGTGGGCATTCCCACTACTGCCAGGGTTCACATCACAACAGGCATGCCAGCAATGTCTGAGGAGGTGGGCATTCCCATTACTGCCAGGGGTCTCATCACCACAGGCAAGCCAGCAATGTATGTTGAGGTGGGCATTCCCACTACTGCCAGGGTTCACATCACCCCAGGCAAGCCAGCAATGTCTGAGGAGGTGGGCATTCTCACTACTGCCAGGGTTCACATCACCACAGGCGAGCCAGCAATGTCTGAGGAGGTGGGCATTCCCACTACTGCCAGGGTTCACATCAACACAGGCAAGTCAGCAATGTCTGAGGAGGTGGGCATTCCCACTACTGCCAGGTGGGCATTCCCACTACTGCCAGGGTTCACATCACCCCAGGCAAGCCAGCAATGTCTGAGGAGGTGGTCATTCTCACTACTGCCAGGGTTCACATCACCACAGGCAAGCCAGCAATGTCTGAGGAGGAGGCCATCCCCACTATGCCAGGGTTCTCATCATCACAGGCGAGCCAGCAATGTCTGAGGAGGTGGGCATTCCCACTACTGCCAGGGTTCACATCAACACAGGCAAGTCAGCAATGTCTGAGGAGGTGGGCATTCCCACTACTGCCAGGGTTCTCATCACCACAGGCAAACAGCAGTGCCTGAGGTGGTGGGCATTCCCACTACTGGCAGGGTCCTCATCACCACAGGCAAGCCAGCAATGTCTGAGGAGGTGGGAATTCCCACTACTGCCTGGGTTCACATCACCGCAGGCAAGCCAGCAATGTCTGAGGAGGTGGGCATTCCCACTACTGTCAGGGTTCTCAACACCACAGGCGAGCCAGCAATGTCTGAGTATGTGGGCATTCCCACTACTGCCAGGGTTCACATCACCACAGGCGAGCCAGCAATGTCTGAGGAGCTGGGCATTCCCACTCCTGCCAGGGTTCACATCACCACAGGCAAGCCAGCAATGTCCTAGGAGGTGGGCATTCCCACTACTGCCAGGGTACTCATCACCACAGGCGAGCCAGCAATGTCTGAGGATGTGGGCATTCCCACTACTGCCAGGGGACTCATCACCACAGGCAAGCCAGCAATATCTGAGGAGGTGGGCATTCCCACTCCTGCCAGGGTTCACATCACCACAGGCAAGCCAGCAATGTCTGAGGAGGTGGGCATTCCCACTACTGCCAGGGTTCTCATCACCACAGACAAGCCAGCAATGTCTGAGGAGGTGGGCATTCCCACTCCTGCCAGGGTTCACATCACCACAGGCAGGCCAGCAATGTCTGAAGAGCTGGGCATTCCCACTCCTGCCAGGGTTCACATCACCACAGGCAAGCCAGCAATGTCTGAGGAGGTGGGCATTCCCATCACCTGCCAGGCGACTCATCACCGCAGGCAAGCCAACAATGTCTGAGGAGGTGGGCATTCCCACTCCTGCCATGGTTCACATCACCACAGGCAAGCCAGCAATGTCTGAGGAGGTGGGCATTCCCACTCCTGCCAGGGTTCACATCACCACAGGCAAGCCAGCATTGTCCGAGGAGGTGGGCATTCCCACTACTGCCAGGGTTCTCATCACCACAGGCAAGCCAGCAATGTCTGAGGAGGTGGGCATTACCACAAATGCCAGGGTTCTCATCAACACAGGCAAGCCAGCAATGTCTGAGGAGGTGGGCATTCCCACTACTGCCAGGGTTCACATCACCACAGGCAAGCCAGCAATGTCTGACGAGGTGGGCATTCCGATTCCTGCCAGGGTTCTCATCACCAGAAGCAAGCCAGCAATGTCTGAGGAGGTGGGCATTCCCACTCCTGCCAGGGTTCACATCACCACAGGCAAGCCAGCAATGTCTGAGGAGGAGGGCATTCCCACTACTGCCAGGGTTCTCATCACCGCAGGCAAGACAGCAATGTCTGAGGAGGTGGGCATTCACACTCCTGCCAGGGTTCACATCACCGCAGGCAAGCCAGCAATGTCTGAGGAGGTGGGCATTCCCACTACTGCCAGGGTCCTCATCACCGCAGGCAACCCAGCAATGTCTGAGGAGGTGGGCATTCCCACTCCTGCCAGGGTTCACATCATCACAGGCAAGCCAGCAATGTCTGAGGAGGTGGGCATTCCCACTCCTGCCAGGGTTCACATCACCACAGGCAAGCCAGCAATGTCTGTGGAGGTGGGCATTCCCACTACTGCCAGGGTTCTCATCACCACAAGCAAGCCAGCAATGTCTGAGGAGGTGGGCATTCCCACTACTGCCAGAGTACTCATCACCACAAGCAATCCAGCAATGTCTGAGGAGGTGGGCATTCCCACTTCTGCCAGGATACTCATCACCACAAGCAAGCCAGCAATTTCTGAGGAGGTGGGCATTCCCACTACTGCCAGGGTTCACATCACCACAGGCAAGCCAGCAATGTCTGAGGAGGTGGGCATTCCCACTACTTCCAGGGTTCTCATCACCACAGTCAAGCCAGCAATGTCTGAGGAGGTGGGAATTCCCACTACTCCCAGGGTACTCATCACCACAAGCAAGCCAGCAGTGTCTGCGTAGGTGGGCATTCCCAATACTGCCAGGGTTCTCATCACCACAGGCAAGCCAGCAATGTCTGAGGAGGTGGGTATTCCCACTACTGCCAGGATACTCATCACCACAAGCAAGCCAGCAGTGTCTGAGGAGGTGGGCATTCCCACTACTGCCAGGGTTCTCATCACCACAGGCAAGCCAGCAATGCCTGAGGAGGTGCGCATTCCCACTACTGCCAGGGTTCTCATCACCACAGGCAAGCCAGCAATTTCTGAGGAGGTGGGCATTCCAACTACTCCCAGGGTACTCATCAGCACAAGCAAGAGAGCAATGTCTGAGGAGGTGGGCATTCCCACTACTGCCAGGGTTCATATCACCATAGGCGAGCTAGTAATGTCTGAGGAGGTGGGCATTCCAACTACTCCCAGGGTACTCATCAGCACAAGCAAGAGAGCAATGTCTGAGGAGGTGGGCATTCCAACTACTCCCAGGGTACTCATCAGCACAAGCAAGAGAGCAATGTCTGAGGAGGTGGGCATTCCCACTCCTGCCAGGGTTCACATCACCACAGGCAAGCCAGCAATGTCTGAGGATGTGGGCATTCCCACTACTGCCAGGGGACTCATCACCGCAGGCAAGCCAACAATGTCTGAGGAGGTGGGCATTCCCACTCCTGCCATGGTTCACATCACCACAGGCAAGCCAGCAATGTCTGAGGAGGTGGGCATTCCCACTCCTGCCAGGGTTCACATCACCACAGGCAAGCCAGCATTGTCCGAGGAGGTGGGCATTCCCACTACTGCCAGGGTTCTCATCACCACAGGCAAGCCAGCAATGTCTGAGGAGGTGGGCATTACCACAAATGCCAGGGTTCTCATCAACACAGGCAAGCCAGCAATGTCTGAGGAGGTGGGCATTCCCACTACTGCCAGGGTTCACATCACCACAGGCAAGCCAGCAATGTCTGACGAGGTGGGCATTCCGATTCCTGACAGGGTTCTCATCACCAGAAGCAAGCCAGCAATGTCTGAGGAGGTGGGCATTCCCACTCCTGCCAGGGTTCACATCACCACAGGCAAGCCAGCAATGTCTGAGGAGGAGGGCATTCCCACTACTGCCAGGGTTCTCATCACCGCAGGCAAGACAGCAATGTCTGAGGAGGTGGGCATTCACACTACTGCCAGGGTTCTCATCACCGCAGGCAAGACAGCAATGTCTGAGGAGGTGGGCATTACCACAAATGCCAGGGTTCTCATCAACACAGGCAAGCCAGCAATGTCTGACGAGGTGGGCATTCCGATTCCTGCCAGGGTTCTCATCACCAGAAGCAAGCCAGCAATGCCTGAGGAGGTGCGCATTCCCACTACTGCCAGGGTTCTCATCACCACAGGCAAGCCAGCAATTTCTGAGGAGGTGGGCATTCCAACTACTCCCAGGGTACTCATCAGCACAAGCAAGAGAGCAATGTCTGAGGAGGTGGGCATTCCCACTACTGCCAGGGTTCATATCACCACAGGCAAGCCAGCAATTTCTGAGGAGGTGGGCATTCCAACTACTCCCAGGGTACTCATCAGCACAAGCAAGAGAGCAATGTCTGAGGAGGTGGGCATTCCAACTACTCCCAGGGTACTCATCAGCACAAGCAAGAGAGCAATGTCTGAGGAGGTGGGCATTCCCACTCCTGCCAGGGTTCACATCACCACAGGCAAGCCAGCAATGTCTGAGGAGGTGGGCATTCCCACTCCTGCCAGGGTTCACATCACCACAGACAAGCAAGCAATGTCTGAGGAGGTGGGCATTCCCGCTACTGCCAGGGTTCTCATCACCACAGGCAAGCCAGCAATGTCTGAGGAGGTGGGCATTCCCACTACTGCCAGGGTACTCATCACCACAGGCAAGCCAGCAATGTCTGAGGAGGTGGGCATTCCCACTCCTGCCAGGGTTCTCATCACCACAGACAAGCAAGCAATGTCTGAGGAGGTGGGCATTCCCGCTACTGCCAGGGTTCTCATCACCACAGGCAAGCCAGCAATGTCTGAGGAGGTGGGCATTCCCACTCCTGCCAGGGTTCATATCACCACAGGCAAGCTAGCAATGTCTGAGGAGGTGGGCATTCCCACTCCTGCCAGGGTTCATATCACCACAGGCAAGCTAGCAATGTCTGAGGAGGTGGGCATTCCCACTACTGCCAGGGTCCTCATCACCGCAGGCAACCCAGCAATGTCTGAGGAGGTGGGCATTCCCATTCCTGCCAGAGTTCACATCACCACAGGAAAGCCAGCAATGTCCGAGGAGGTGGGCATTCCCACTCCTGCCAGGGTTCTCATCACCACAGGCAAGCCAGCAATGTCTGTGGAAGTGGGCATTACCACTACTGCCAGGGTTCTCATCACCACAGGCAAGCCAGCAATGTCTGAGGAGGTGGGCATTACCACTACTGCCAGGGTTCTCATCACCACAGGCAAGCCATCAATGTCTGAGGAGGTGGGCATTCCCACTACTGCCAGGGTACTCATCACCACAAGCAATCCAGCAATGTCTGAGGAGGTGGGCATTCCCACTTCTGCCAGGGTACTCATCACCACAAGCAAGCCAGCAATGTCTGAGGAGGTGGGAATTCCCACTACTGCCAGGGTTCACATCACCACAGGCAAGCCAGCAATACCTGAGGAGGTGGGCATTCCCACTACTGCCAGGGTTCTCATCACCACAGTCAAGCCAGCAATGTCTGAGGAGGTGGGAATTCCCACTACTCCCAGGGTACTCATCACCACAAGCAAGACAGCAATGTGTGAGGAGGTGGGCATTCCCACTACTGCCAGGATTGTCATCACCACAGGAAAGACAGCAATTATCTGTGGAGGTGGCCATTCACACTCCTGCCAGGGTATTCATCACCACAAGCAAGCCAGCAGTGTCTGCTGAGGTGGGCATTCCCACTACTGCCAGGGTTCTCATCACCACAGGCAAGCCAGCAATGTCTGAGGAGGTGGGTATTCCCACTACTGCCAGGATACTCATCACCACAAGCAAGCCAGCAGTGTCTGAGGAGGTGGCATTACCACTACTGCCAGGGTTCTCATCACCACAGGCAAGCCAGCAATGCCTGAGGAGGTGCGCATTCCCACTACTACCAGGGTTCTCATCACCACAGGCAAGCCAGCAATTTCTGAGGAGGTGGGCATTCCCACTACTCCCAGGGCACTCATCAGCACAAGCAAGAGAGCAATGTCTGAGGAGGTGGGCATTCCCACTACTGCCAGGGTTCATATCACCATAGGCGAGCTAGCAATGTCTGAGGAGGTGGGCATTCCCACTACTGCCAGGGTTCACATCACCACAGGCGAGCCAGCAATGTCTAAGGATGTGGGCATTCCCACTACTGCCAGGGTTCACATCACCACAGGCAAGCCAGCAATGTCTGAGGAGGTGGGCATTCCCACTACTGCCAGGGTACTCATCACCACAAGCAAGCCAGCAAGGTCTGAGGAGGTGGGCATTCCCACTACTGCCAGGGTTCTCATCACCACAGGCGAGCCAGCGATGTCTGAGGATGTGGTCATTCCCACTACTGCCAGGGTACTCATCACCACTGGTAAGCCAGCAATATCTGAGAAGGTGGGCATTCCCACTCCTGCCAGGGTTCACATCATCACAGGCAAGCAAGCAATGTCTGAGGAGGTGGGCATTCCCACTACTGCCAGGGTTCTCATCACCACGGGCAAGCCAGCAATGTCTGAGGAGGTGGGCATTCCCACTCCTGCCAGGGTTCACATCACCATAGGCAGGCCAGTAATATCTGAGGATGTGGGCATTCCCACTCCTGCCAGGGTTCGCATCACCACAGGCAAGTGAGCAATGTCTGAGGAGGTGGGCATTCCCACTACTGCCAGGGTTCTCATCATCACAAGCAAGCCAGCAATGTCTGGGGAGGTGGGCATTCCCACTCCTGCCAGGGTTCACATCACCACAGGCAAGCCAGCAATCTCTGAGGAGGTGGGCGTTCCCACTACTGCTAGGGTACTCATCACCGCAGGCAAGCCTGCAATGTCTGAGGATGTGGGCATTCCCACTACTGCCAGGGTACTCATCACCACAGGCAAGCCAGCAATATCTGAGGAGGTGGGCATTCCCACTCCTGCCAGGGTTCACATCACCACAGGCAAGCCAGCAATGTCTGAGGAGGTGGGCATTCCCACTCCTGCCAGGGTTCACATCACCACAGACAAGCAAGCAATGTCTGAGGAGGTGGGCATTCCCACTCCTGCCAGGGTTCACATCAACACAGGCAGGCCAGCATTGTCTGAGGATGTGGGCATTCCCACTCCTGCCAGGGTTCACATCACCACAGGCAAGCCAGCAAGGTCTGAGGAGGAGGGCATTCCCACTACTGCCAGGGTTCTCATCACCACAGGCAAGCCAGCAATGTCTGAGGAGGTGGGCATTCCCACTCCTGCGGGGGGCACATCACCACAGGCAAGCCAGCAATGTCTGAGGAGGTGGGCATTCCCACTCCTGCCAGGGTTCACATCACCACAGGCAAGCCAGCAATGTCTGAGGTGGTGGGCATTCCCACTCCTGCCAGGGTTCACATCACCACACGCAAGCCAGCAATGTCTGAGGTGGAGAGCATTACCACTACTGCCAGGGTTCTCATCACCACAGACAAGCCAGCAATGTCTGAGGAGGTGGGAATTACCACTACTGCCAGGGTTCTCATCACCACAGGCAAGCCAGCAATGTCTGAGGAGGTGGGCATTCCCACTACTGCCAGGGTACTCATCACCACAAGCAATACAGCAATGTCTGAGGAGGTGGGCATTCCTGCTACTGCCAGGGTACTCATCACCACAAGCAAGCCAGCAATGTCTGAGGAGGTGGGCATTCCCACTACTGCCAGGGTTCTCATCACCACAGGCAAGCCAGCAATGTCTGAGGAGGTGGGCATTCCCACTCCTGCCAGGGTTCACATCACCACAGGCAGGCCAGCAATGTCTGAAGAGGTGGGCATTCCCACTCCTGCCAGGGTTCACATCACCACAGGCAAGCCAGCAATGTCTGAGGAGGTGGGCATTACCACAAATGCCAGGGTTCTCATCAACACAGGCAAGCCAGCAATGTCTGAGGAGGTGGGCATTCCCACTACTGCCAGGGTACTCATCACCACAAGCAAGCCAGCAATGTCTGAGGAGGTTGGCATTCCCACTACTGCCAGGGTTCTCATCACTACAAGCAAGCCAGCAGTGTCTGAGGAGGTGGGCATTCCCACTGCTGCCAGGGTCCTCATCACCACAAGCAAGCAAGCAGGGTCTGAGGAGGTGGGCATTCCCACTAATGCCAGGGTTCTCATCACCATAGGCGAGCCAGCAATGTCTGAGGAAGTGGGCATTCTCACTACTGCCAGGGTTCACATCACCACAGGCAAGCAAGCAATGTCTGAGGAGGTGGTCATCCCCACTACTGCCAGGGTTCTCATCACCACAGGCGAGCCATCAATGTCCGAAGAGGTGGGCATTCCCACTACTGCCAGGGTTCACATCACCACAGGCATGCCAGCAATGTCTGAGGAGGTGGGCATTCCCATTACTGCCAGGGGTCTCATCACCACAGGCAAGCCAGCAATGTATGTTGAGGTGGGCATTCCCACTACTGCCAGGGTTCACATCACCCCAGGCAAGCCAGCAATGTCTGAGGAGGTGGGCATTCTCACTACTGCCAGGGTTCACATCACCACAGGCAAGCCAGCAATGTCTGAGGAGGTGGCCATCCCCACTACGCCAGGGTTCTCATCATCACAGGCGAGCCAGCAATGTCTGAGGAGGTGGGCATTCCCACTACTGCCAGGGTTCACATCAACACAGGCAAGTCAGCAATGTCTGAGGAGGTGGGAATTCCCACTACTGCCAGGTGGGCATTCCCACTACTGCCAGGGTTCACATCACCCCAGGCAAGCCAGCAATGTCTGAGGAGGTGGTCATTCTCACTACTGCCAGGGTTCACATCACCAGAGGCAAGCCAGCAATGTCTGAGGAGGTGGCCATCCCCACTATGCCAGGGTTCTCATCATCACAGGCGAGCCAGCAATGTCTGAGGAGGTGGGCATTCCCACTACTGCCAGGGTTCTCATCACCACAGGCAAACAGCAGTGCCCGAGGTGGTGGGCATTCCCACTACTGGCAGGGTTCACATCACCACAGGCGAGCCAGCAATGTCTGAGGAGCTGGGCATTCACACTCCTGCCAGGGTTCACATCACCACAGGCAAGCCAGCAATGTCCTAGGAGGTGGGCATTCCCACTACTGCCAGGGTACTCATCACCACAGGCGAGCCAGCAATGTCTGAGGATGTGGGCATTCCCACTACTGCCAGGGGACTCATCACCACAGGCAAGCCAGCAATATCTGAGGAGGTGGGCATTTCCACTCCTGCCAGGGTTCACATCACCACAGGCAAGCCAGCAATGTCTGAGGAGGTGGGCATTCCCACTACTGCCAGGGTTCTCATCACCACAGGCAAGCCAGCAATGTCTGAGGAGGTGGGCATTCCCACTCCTGCCAGGGTTCACATCACCACAGGCGAGCCAGCGATGTCTGAGGATGTGGGCATTCCCACTACTGCCAGGGTACTCATCACCACTGGTAAGCCAGCAATATCTGAGAAGGTGGGCATTCCCACTCCTGCCAGGGTTCACATCACCACAGGCAAGCAAGCAATGTCTGAGGAGGTGGGCATTCCCACTACTGCCAGGGTTCTCATCACCACGGCAAGCCAGCAATGTCTGAGGAGGTGGGCATTCCCACTCCTGCCCGGGTTCACATCACCACAGGCAGGCCAGTAATATCTGAGGATGTGGGCATTCCCACTCCTGCCAGGGTTCGCATCACCACAGGCAAGTGAGCAATGTCTGAGGAGGTGGGCATTCCCACTACTGCCAGGGTTCTCATCACCACAGGCAAGCCAGCAATGTCTGGGGAGGTGGGCATTCCCACTCCTGCCAGGGTTCACATCACCACATGCAAGCCAGCAATCTCTGAGGATTTGGGCGTTCCCACTACTGCCAAGGTACTCATCACCGCAGGCAAGCCTGCAATGTCTGAGGATGTGGGCATTCCCACTACTGCCAGGGTACTCATCACCACAGGCAAGCCAGCAATATCTGAGGAGGTGGGCATTCCCACTCCTGCCAGGGTTCACATCACCACAGGCAAGCCAGCAATGTCTGAGGAGGTGGGCATTCCCACTCCTGCCAGGGTTCACATCACCACAGACAAGCAAGCAATGTCTCAGGAGGTGGGCATTCCCGCTACTGCCAGGGTTCTCATCACCACAGGCAAGCCAGCAATGTCTGAGGAGGTGGGCATTCCCACTCCTGCCAGGGTTCACATCAACACAGGCAGGCCAGCATTGTCTGAGGATGTGGGCATTCCCACTCCTGCCAGGGTTCACATCACCACAGGTAAGCCAGCAAGGTCTGAGGAGGAGGGCATTCCCACTACTGCCAGGGTTCTCATCACCACAGGCAAGCCAGCAATGTCTGAGGAGGTGGGCATTCCCACTCCTGCGGGGGGCACATCACCACAGGCAAGCCAGCAATGTCTGAGGAGGTGGGCATTCCCACTACTGTCAGGGTACTCATCACCGCAGGCAACCCAACAATGTCTGAGGAGGTGGGCATTCCCACTCCTGCCAGGGTTCACATCACCACAGGCAAGCCAGAAATGTCTGAGGTGGTGGGCATTCCCACTCCTGCCAGGGTTCACATCACCACACGCAAGCCAGCAATGTCTGAGGTGGTGGGCATTACCACTACTGCCAGGGTTCTCATCACCACAGGCAAGCCAGCAATGTCTGAGGAGGTGGGCATTACCACTACTGCCAGGGTTCACATCACCATAGGAAAGCCAGCAATGTCTGAGGAGGTGGGCATTCCCACTACTGCCAGGGTACTCATCACCACAAGCAATACAGCAATGTCTGAGGAGGTGGGCATTCCCGCTACTGCCAGGGTACTCATCACCACAAGCAAGCCAGCAATGTCTGAGGAGGTGGACATTCCCACTACTGCCAGGGTTCTCATCACCACAGGCAAGCCAGCAATGTCTGAGGAGGTGGGCATTACCACAAATGCCAGGGTTCTCATCAACACAGGCAAGCCAGCAATGTCTGAGGAGGTGGGCATTCAAACTACTGCCAGGGTACTCATCACCACAAGCAAGCCAGCAATGTCTGAGGAGGTTGGCATTCCCACTACTGCCAGGGTTCTCATCACTACAAGCAAGCCAGCAGTGTCTGAGGAGGTGGGCATTCCCACTGCTGCCAGGGTTATCATCACCACAAGCAAGCAAGCAGCGTCTGAGGAGGTGGGCATTCCCACTACTGCCAGGGTTCTCATCACCATAGGCGAGCCAGCAATGTCTCAGGAAGTGGGCATTCTCACTACTGCCAGGGTTCACATCAACACAGGCAAGCAAGCAATGTCTGAGGAGGTGGTCATCCCCACTACTGCCAGGGTTCTCATCACCACAGGCGAGCCATCAATGTCTGAAGAGGTGGGCATTCCCACTACTGCCAGGGTTCACATCACAACAGGCATGCCAGCAATGTCTGAGGAGGTGGGCATTCCCATTACTGCCAGGGGTCTCATCACCACAGGCAAGCCAGCAATGTATGTTGAGGTGGGCATTCCCACTACTGCCAGGGTTCACATCACCCCAGGCAAGCCAGCAATGTCTGAGGAGGTGGGCATTCTCACTACTGCCAGGGTTCACATCACCACAGGCGAGCCAGCAATGTCTGAGGAGGTGGGCATTCCCACTACTGCCAGGGTTCACATCAACACAGGCAAGTCAGCAATGTCTGAGGAGTTGGGCATTCCCACTACTGCCAGGTGGGCATTCCCACTACTGCCAGGGTTCACATCACCCCAGGCAAGCCAGCAATGTCTGAGGAGGTGGTCATTCTCACTACTGCCAGGGTTCACATCACCACAGGCAAGCCAGCAATGTCTGAGGAGGAGGCCATCCCCACTATGCCAGGGTTCTCATCATCACAGGCGAGCCAGCAATGTCTGAGGAGGTGGGCATTCCCACTACTGCCAGGGTTCACATCAACACAGGCAAGTCAGCAATGTCTGAGGAGGTGGGCATTCCCACTACTGCCAGGGTTCTCATCACCACAGGCAAACAGCAGTGCCTGAGGTGGTGGGCATTCCCACTACTGGCAGGGTCCTCATCACCACAGGCAAGCCAGCAATGTCTGAGGAGGTGGGAATTCCCACTACTGCCTGGGTTCACATCACCGCAGGCAAGCCAGCAATGTCTGAGGAGGTGGGCATTCCCACTACTGTCAGGGTTCTCAACACCACAGGCGAGCCAGCAATGTCTGAGTATGTGGGCATTCCCACTACTACCAGGGTTCACATCACCACAGGCGAGCCAGCAATGTCTGAGGAGCTGGGCATTCCCACTCCTGCCAGGGTTCACATCACCACAGGCAAGCCAGCAATGTCCTAGGAGGTGGGCATTCCCACTACTGCCAGGGTACTCATCACCACAGGCGAGCCAGCAATGTCTGAGGATGTGGGCATTCCCACTACTGCCAGGGGACTCATCACCACAGGCAAGCCAGCAATATCTGAGGAGGTGGGCATTCCCACTCCTGCCAGGGTTCACATCACCACAGGCAAGCCAGCAATGTCTGAGGAGGTGGGCATTCCCACTACTGCCAGGGTTCTCATCACCACAGACAAGCCAGCAATGTCTGAGGAGGTGGGCATTCCCACTCCTGCCAGGGTTCACATCACCACAGGCAGGCCAGCAATGTCTGAAGAGCTGGGCATTCCCACTCCTGCCAGGGTTCACATCACCACAGGCAAGCCAGCAATGTCTGAGGAGGTGGGCATTCCCATCACCTGCCAGGCGACTCATCACCGCAGGCAAGCCAACAATGTCTGAGGAGGTGGGCATTCCCACTCCTGCCATGGTTCACATCACCACAGGCAAGCCAGCAATGTCTGAGGAGGTGGGCATTCCCACTCCTGCCAGGGTTCACATCACCACAGGCAAGCCAGCATTGTCCGAGGAGGTGGGCATTCCCACTACTGCCAGGGTTCTCATCACCACAGGCAAGCCAGCAATGTCTGAGGAGGTGGCCATTACCACAAATGCCAGGGTTCTCATCAACACAGGCAAGCCAGCAATGTCTGAGGAGGTGGGCATTCCCACTACTGCCAGGGTTCACATCACCACAGGCAAGCCAGCAATGTCTGACGAGGTGGGCATTCCGATTCCTGCCAGGGTTCTCATCACCAGAAGCAAGCCAGCAATGTCTGAGGAGGTGGGCATTCCCACTCCTGCCAGGGTTCACATCACCACAGGCAAGCCAGCAATGTCTGAGGAGGTGGGCATTCCCACTACTGCCAGGGTTCACATCACCACAGGCAAGCCAGCAATGTCTGAGGAGGTGGGCATTCCCACTACTGCCAGGGTTCTCATCACCACAGTCAAGCCAGCAATGTCTGAGGAGGTGGGAATTCCCACTACTCCCAGGGTAATCATCACCACAAGCAAGACAGCAATGTGTGAGGAGGTGGGCATTCCCACTACTGCCAGGATTGCCATCACCACAGGAAAGACAGCAATTATCTGTGGAGGTGGCCATTCACACTCCTGCCAGGGTATTCATCACCACAAGCAAGCCAGCAGTGTCTGCGGTGGTGGGCATTCCCACTACTGCCAGGGTTCTCATCACCACAGGCAAGCCAGCAATGTCTGAGGAGGTGGGTATTCCCACTACTGCCAGGATACTCATCACCACAAGCAAGCCAGCAGTGTCTGAAGAGGTGGGCATTCCCACTACTGCCAGGGTTCTCATCACCACAGGCAAGCCAGCAATGCCTGAGGAGGTGCGCATTCCCACTACTGCCAGGGTTCTCATCAACACAGGCAAGCCAGCAATTTCTGAGGAGGTGGGCATTCCCACTACTCCCAGGGTACTCATCAGCACAAGCAAGAGAGCAATGTCTGAGGAGGTGGGCATTCCCACTACTGCCAGGGTTCACATCACCACAGGCGAGCCAGCAATGTCTGAGGATGTGGGCATTCCCACTACTGCCAGGGTTCACATCACCACAGGCAAGCCAGCAATGTCTGAGGAGGTGGGCATTCCCACTACTGCCAGGGTACCCATCACCACAAGCAAGCCAGCAAGGTCTGAGGAGGTGGGCATTCCCACTACTGCCAGGGTTCTCATCACCACAGGCGAGCCAGCAATGTCTGAGGATGTGGGCATTCCCACTACCGCCAGGGTACTCATCACCACTGGCAAGCCAGCAATGTCTGAGGAGGTAGGCATTCCCACTACTGCCAGGGTCCTCATCACCGCAGGCAACCCAGCAATGTCTGAGGAGGTGGGCATTCCCACTCCTGCCAGGGTTCACATCACCACAGGCAAGCCAACAATGTCTGAGGAGGTGGGCATTCCCACTCCTGCCAGGGTTCACATCACCACAGGCAAGCCAGCAATGTCTGAGGAGGTGGGCATTCCCACTACTACCAGGGTTCACATCACCACAGGCAAGCCAGCAATGTCTGTGGAGGTGGGCATTACCACTACTGCCAGGGTTCTCATCACCACAGGCAAGCCAGCAATGTCTGAGGAGGTGGGCATTACCACTATTGCCAGGGTTCTCATCACCACAGGCAAGCCAGCAATGTCTGAGGAGGTGGGCATTCCCACTACTGCCAGGGTACTCATCACCACAAGCAATCCAGCAATGTCTGAGGTGGTGGGCATTCCCACTTCTGCCAGGGTACTCATCACCACAAGCAAGCCAGCAATATCTGAGGAGGTGGGCATTCCCACTACTGCCAGGGTTCACATCACCACAGGAAAGCCAGCAATGTCTGGGGAGGTGGGCATTCCCACTACTGCCAGGGTTCTCATCACCACAGTCAAGCCAGCAATGTCTGAGGAGGTGGGAATTCCCACTACTCCCAGGGTACTCATCACCACAAGCAAGACAGCAATGTGTGAGGAGGTGGGCATTCCCACTACTGCCAGGATTGCCATCACCACAGGAAAGACAGCAATTATCTGTGGAGGTGGCCATTCACACTCCTGCCAGGGTATTCATCACCACAAGCAAGCCAGCAGTGTCTGCGGTGGTGGGCATTCCCACTACTGCCAGGGTTCTCATCACCACAGGCAAGCCAGCAATGTCTGAGGAGGTGGGTATTCCCACTACTGCCAGGATACTCATCACCACAAGCAAGCCAGCAGTGTCTGAAGAGGTGGGCATTCCCACTACTGCCAGGGTTCTCATCATCACAGGCAAGCCAGCAATGCCTGAGGAGGTGCGCATTCCCACTACTGCCAGGGTTCTCATCACCACAGGCAAGCCAGCAATTTCTGAGGAGGTGGGCATTCCCACTACTCCCAGGGTACTCATCAGCACAAGCAAGAGAGCAATGTCTGAGGAGGTGGGCATTCCCACTACTGCCAGGGTTCACATCACCACAGGCGAGCCAGCAATGTCTGAGGATGTGGGCATTCCCACTACTGCCAGGGTTCACATCACCACAGGCAAGCCAGCAATGTCTGAGGAGGTGGGCATTCCCACTACTGCCAGGGTACTCATCACCACAAGCAAGCCAGCAAGGTCTGAGGAGGTGGGCATTCCCACTACTGCCAGGGTTCTCATCACCACAGGCGAGCCAGCAATGTCTGAGGATGTGGGCATTCCCACTACTGCCAGGGTACTCATCACCACTGGCAAGCCAGCAATGTCTGAGGAGGTGGGCATTCCCACTACTGCCAGGGTCCTCATCACCGCAGGCAACCCAGCAATGTCTGAGGAGGTGGGCATTCCCACTCCTGCCAGGGTTCACATCACCACAGGCAAGCCAACAATGTCTGAGGAGGTGGGCATTCCCACTCCTGCCAGGGTTCACATCACCACAGGCAAGCCAGCAATGTCTGAGGAGGTGGGCATTCCCACTACTACCAGGGTCCTCATCACCGCAGGCAACCCAGCAATGTCTGAGGAGGTGGGCATTCCCACTCCTGCCAGGGTTCACATCACCACAGGCAAGCCAGCAATGTCTGAGGAGGTGGGCATTCCCACTACTGCCAGGGTACTCATCACCACAAGCAAGCCAGCAAGGTCTGAGGAGGTGGGCATTCCCACTACTGCCAGGGTTCTCATCACCACAGGCGAGCCAGCAATGTCTGAGCATGTGGGCATTCCCACTACTGCCAGGGTACTCATCACCACTGGCAAGCCAGCAATGTCTGAGGAGGTGGGCATTCCCACTACTGCCAGGGTCCTCATCACCGCAGGCAACCCAGCAATGTCTGAGGCGGTGGGCATTCCCACTCCTGCCAGGGTTCACATCACCACAGGCAAGCCAGCAATGTCTGAGGAGGTGGGCATTCCCACTACTGCCAGGGTACTCATCACCACTTGCAAGCCAGCAATGTCTGAGGAGGTGGGCATTCCCACTACTGCCAGGGTCCTCATCACCGCAGGCAAGCCAGCAATGTCTGAGGAGGTGGGCATTCCCACTCCTGCCAGGGTTCACATCACCACAGGCAAGCCAGCAATGTCTGAGGAGGTGGGCATTCCCACTCCTGCCAGGGTTCACATCACCACAGGCAAGCCAGCAATGTCTGAGGAGGTGGGCATTCCCACTACTGCCAGGGGACTCATCACCACAGGCAAGCCAGCAATATCTGAGGAGGTGGGCATTCCCACTCCTGCCAGGGTTCACATCACCACAGGCAAGCCAGCAATGTCTGAGGAGGTGGGCATTCTCACTACTGCCAGGGTTCACATCACCACAGGCGAGCCAGCAATGTCTGAGGAGGTGGGCATTCCCACTACTGCCAGGGTTCACATCAACACAGGCAAGTCAGCAATGTCTGAGGAGTTGGGCATTCCCACAACTGTCAGGTGGGCATTCCCACTACTGCCAGGGTTCACATCACCCCAGGCAAGCCAGCAATGTCTGAGGAGGTGGTCATTCTCACTACTGCCAGGGTTCACATCACCACAGGCAAGCCAGCAATGTCTGAGGAGGTGGCCATCCCCACTATGCCAGGGTTCTCATCATCACAGGCGAGCCAGCAATGTCTAAGGAGGTGGGCATTCCCACTACTGCCAGGGTTCACATCAACACAGGCAAGTCAGCAATGTCTGAGGAGGTGGGCATTCCCACTACTGCCAGGGTTCTCATCACCACAGGCAAACAGCAGTGCCTGAGGTGGTGGGCATTCCCATTACTGGCAGGGTACTCATCACCACAGGCAAGCCAGCAATGTCTGAGGAGGTGGGAATTCCCACTACTGCCTGGGTTCACATCACCGCAGGCAAGCCAGCAATGTCTGAGGAGGTGGGCATTCCCACTACTGTCAGGGTTCTCAACACCACAGGCGAGCCAGCAATGTCTGAGTATGTGGGCATTCCCACTACTACCAGGGTTCACATCACCACAGGCGAGCCAGCAATGTCTGAGGAGCTGGGCATTCCCACTCCTGCCAGGGTTCACATCACCACAGGCAAGCCAGCAATGTCCTAGGAGGTGGGCATTCCCACTACTGCCAGGGTACTCATCACCACAGGCGAGCCAGCAATGTCTGAGAATGTGGGTATTCCCACTACTGCCAGGGGACTCATCACCACAGGCAAGCCAGCAATATCTGAGGAGGTGGGCATTCCCACTCCTGCCAGGGTTCACATCACCACAGGCAAGCCAGCAATGTCTGAGGAGGTGGGCATTCCCACTACTGCCAGGGTTCTCATCACCACAGACAAGCCAGCAATGTCTGAGGAGGTGGGCATTCCCACTCCTGCCAGGGTTCACATCACCACAGGCAGGCCAGCAATGTCTGAAGAGGTGGGCATTCCCACTCCTGCCAGGGTTCACATCACCACAGGCAAGCCAGCAATGTCTGAGGAGGTGGGCATTCCCATCACCTGCCAGGCGACTCATCACCGCAGGCAAGCCAACAATGTCTGAGGAGGTGGGCATTCCCACTCCTGCCAGGGTTCACATCACCACAGGCAAGCCAGCAATGTCTGAGGAGGTGGGCATTCCCACTCCTGCCAGGGTTCACATCACCACAGGCAAGCCAGCAATGTCCGAGGAGGTGGGCATTCCCACTACTGCCAGGGTTCTCATCACCACAGGCAAGCCAGCAATGTCTGAGGAGGTGGGCATTACCACAAATGCCAGGGTTCTCATCAACACAGGCAAGCCAGCAATGTCTGAGGAGGTGGGCATTCCCACTACTGCCAGGGTTCACATCACCACAGGCAAGCCAGCAATGTCTGACGAGGTGGGCATTCTGATTCCTGCCAGGGTTCTCATCACCAGAAGCAAGCCAGCAATGTCTTAGGAGGTGGGCATTCCCACTCCTGCCAGGGTTCACATCACCACAGGCAAGCCAGCAATGTCTGAGGAGGTGGGCATTCCCACTCCTGCCAGGGTTCACATCACCACAGGCAAGCCAGCAATGTCTGTGGAGGTGGGCATTACCACTACTGCCAGGGTTCTCATCACCACAGGCAAGCCAGCAATGTCTGAGGAGGTGGGCATTACCACTACTGCCAGGGTTCTCATCACCACAGGCAAGCCAGCAATGTCTGAGGAGGTGGGCATTCCCACTACTGCCAGGGTACTCATCACCACAAGCAATCCAGCAATGTCTGAGGAGGTGGGCATTCCCACTTCTGCCAGGGTACTCATCACCACAAGCAAGCCAGCAATGTCTGAGGAGGTGGGCATTCCCACTACTGCCAGGGTTCACATCACCACAGGCAAGCCAGCAATGTCTGGGGAGGTGGGCATTCCCACTACTGCCAGGGTTCTCATCACCACAGTCAAGCCAGCAATGTCTGAGGAGGTGGGAATTCCCACTACTCCCAGGGTACTCATCACCACAAGCAAGACAGCAATGTGTGAGGAGGTGGGCATTCCCACTACTGCCAGGATTGCCATCACCACAGGAAAGACAGCAATTATCTGTGGAGGTGGCCATTCACACTCCTGCCAGGGTATTCATCACCACAAGCAAGCCAGCAATGTCTGACGAGGTGGGCATTCTGATTCCTGCCAGGGTTCTCATCACCAGAAGCAAGCCAGCAATGTCTTAGGAGGTGGGCATTCCCACTCCTGCCAGGGTTCACATCACCACAGGCAAGCCAGCAATGTCTGAGGAGGTGGGCATTCCCACTCCTGCCAGGGTTCACATCACCACAGGCAAGCCAGCAATGTCTGTGGAGGTGGGCATTACCACTACTGCCAGGGTTCTCATCACCACAGGCAAGCCAGCAATGTCTGAGGAGGTGGGCATTACCACTACTGCCAGGGTTCACATCACCACAGGCAAGCCAGCAATGTCTGTGGAGGTGGGCATTACCACTACTGCCAGGGTTCTCATCACCACAGGCAAGCCAGCAATGTCTGAGGAGGTGGGCATTACCACTACTGCCAGGGTTCTCATCACCACAGGCAAGCCAGCAATGTCTGAGGAGGTGGGCATTCCCACTACTGCCAGGGTACTCATCACCACAAGCAATCCAGCAATGTCTGAGGAGGTGGGCATTCCCACTTCTGCCAGGGTACTCATCACCACAAGCAAGCCAGCAATGTCTGAGGAGGTGGGCATTCCCACTACTGCCAGGGTTCACATCACCACAGGCAAGCCAGCAATGTCTGGGGAGGTGGGCATTCCCACTACTGCCAGGGTTCTCATCACCACAGTCAAGCCAGCAATGTCTGAGGAGGTGGGAATTCCCACTACTCCCAGGGTACTCATCACCACAAGCAAGACAGCAATGTGTGAGGAGGTGGGCATTCCCACTACTGCCAGGATTGCCATCACCACAGGAAAGACAGCAATTATCTGTGGAGGTGGCCATTCACACTCCTGCCAGGGTATTCATCACCACAAGCAAGCCAGCAGTGTCTGCGGTGGTGGGCATTCCCACTACTGCCAGGGTTCCCATCACCACAGGCAAGCCAGCAATGTCTGAGGAGGTGGGTATTCCCACTACTGCCAGGATACTCATCACCACAAGCAAGCCAGCAGTGTCTGAAGAGGTGGGCATTCCCACTACTGCCAGGGTTCTCATCACCACAGGCAAGCCAGCAATGCCTGAGGAGGTGCGCATTCCCACTACTGCCAGGGTTCTCATCACCACAGGCAAGCCAGCAATTTCTGAGGAGGTGGGCATTCCCACTACTCCCAGGGTACTCATCAGCACAAGCAAGAGAGCAATGTCTGAGGAGGTGGGCATTCCCATAACTGCCAGGGTTCACATCACCACAGGCGAGCCAGCAATGTCTGAGGATGTGGGCATTCCCACTACTGCCAGGGTTCACATCACCACAGGCAAGCCAGCAATGTCTGAGGAGGTGGGCATTCCCACTACTGCCAGGGTACTCATCACCACAAGCAAGCCAGCAAGGTCTGAGGAGGTGGGCATTCCCACTACTGCCAGGGTTCTCATCACCACAGGCGAGCCAGCAATGTCTGAGGATGTGGGCATTCCCACTACTGCAGGGTACTCATCACCACTGGCAAGCCAGCAATGTCTGAGGAGGTGGGCATTCCCACTACTGCCAGGGTCCTCATCACCGCAGGCAACCCAGCAATGTCTGAGGAGGTGGGCATTCCCACTCCTGCCAGGGTTCACATCACCACAGGCAAGCCAACAATGTCTGAGGAGGTGGGCATTCCCACTCCTGCCAGGGTTCACATCACCACAGGCAAGCCAGCAATGTCTGAGGAGGTGGGCATTCCCACTACTACCAGGGTCCTCATCACTGCAGGCAACCCAGCAATGTCTGAGGAGGTGGGCATTCCCACTCCTGCCAGGGTTCACATCACCACAGGCAAGCCAGCAATGTCTGAGGAGGTGGGCATTCCCACTACTGCCAGGGTACTCATCACCACAAGCAAGCCAGCAAGGTCTGAGGAGGTGGGCATTCCCACTACTGCCAGGGTTCTCATCACCACAGGCGAGCCAGCAATGTCTGAGGATGTGGGCATTCCCACTACTGCCAGGGTACTCATCACCACTGGCAAGCCAGCAATGTCTGAGGAGGTGGGCATTCCCACTACTGCCAGGGTCCTCATCACCGCAGGCAACCCAGCAATGTCTGAGGCGGTGGGCATTCCCACTCCTGCCAGGGTTCACATCACCACAGGCAAGCCAGCAATGTCTGAGGAGGTGGGCATTCCCACTACTGCCAGGGTACTCATCACCACTGGCAAGCCAGCAATGTCTGAGGAGGTGGGCATTCCCACTACTGCCAGGGTCCTCATCACCGCAGGCAACCCAGCAATGTCTGAGGAGGTGGGCATTCCCACTCCTGCCAGGGTTCACATCACCACAGGCAAGCCAGCAATGTCTGAGGAGGTGGGCATTCCCACTCCTGCCAGGGTTCACATCACCACAGGCAAGCCAGCAATGTCTGAGGAGGTGGGCATTCCCACTACTGCCGGGGGACTCATCACCACAGGCAAGCCAGCAATATCTGAGGAGGTGGGCATTCCCACTCCTGCCAGGGTTCACATCACCACAGGCAAGCCAGCAATGTCTGAGGAGGTGGGCATTCCCACTACTGCCAGGGTACTCATCACCACAAGCAAGCCAGCAAGGTCTGAGGAGGTGGGCATTCCCACTACTGCCAGGGTTCTCATCACCACAGGCGAGCCAGCAATGTCTGAGGATGTGGGCATTCCCACTACTGCCAGGGTACTCATCACCACTGGCAAGCCAGCAATGTCTGAGGAGGTGGGCATTCCCACTACTGCCAGGGTCCTCATCACTGCAGGCAACCCAGCAATGTCTGAATAGGTGGGCATTCCCACTCCTGCCAGGGTTCACATCACCACAGGCAAGCCAGCAATGTCTGAGGAGGTGGGCATTCCCACTCCTGCCAGGGTTCACATCACCACAGGCAAGCCAGCAATGTCTGAGGAGGTGGGCATTCCCACTACTGCCAGGGTTCTCATCACCACAGGCAAGCCAGCAATGTCTGAGGAGGTGGGCATTACCACAAATGCCAGGGTTCTCATCAACACAGGCAAGCCAGCAATGTCTGAGGAGGTGGGCATTCCCACTACTGCCAGGGTACTCATCACCACAAGCAAGCCAGCAATGTCTGAGAAGGTGGGCATTCCCACTACTGCCAGGGTTCACATAACCACAGGCAAGCCAGCAATGTCTGACGAGGTGGGCATTCCGATTCCTGCCAGGGTTCTCATCACCAGAAGCAAGCCAGCAATGTCTGAGGAGGTGGGCATTCCCACTCCTGCCAGGGTTCACATCACCACAGGCAAGCCAGCAATGTCTGAGGAGGTGGGCATTCCCACTCCTGCCAGGGTTCACATCACCACAGGCAAGCCAGCAATGTCTGTGGAGGTGGGCATTACCACTACTGCCAGGGTTCTCATCACCACAGGCAAGCCAGCAATGTCTGAGGAGGTGGGCATTACCACTACTGCCAGGGTTCTAATCACCACAGGCAAGCCAGCAATGTCTGAGGAGGTGGGCATTCCCACTACTGCCAGGGTACTCATCACCACAAGCAATCCAGCAATGTCTGAGGAGGTGGGCATTCCCACTTCTGCCAGGGTACTCATCACCACAAGCAAGCCAGCAATGTCTGAGGAGGTGGGCATTCCCACTACTGCCAGGGTTCACATCACCACAGGCAAGCCAGCAATGTCTGAGGAGGTGGGCATTCCCACTACTGCCAGGGTTCTCATCACCACAGTCAAGCCAGCAATGTCTGAGGAGGTGGGAATTCCCACTACTCCCAGGGTACTCATCACCACAAGCAAGACAGCAATGTGTGAGGAGGTGGGCATTCCCACTACTGCCAGGATTGCCATCACCACAGGAAAGACAGCAATTATCTGTGGAGGTGGCCATTCACACTCCTGCCAGGGTATTCATCACCACAAGCAAGCCAGCAGTGTCTGCGGAGGTGGGCATTCCCACTACTGCCAGGGTTCTCATCACCACAGGCAAGCCAGCAATGTCTGAGGAGGTGGGTATTCCCACTACTGCCAGGATACTCATCACCACAAGCAAGCCAGCAGTGTCTGAAGAGGTGGGCATTCCCACTACTGCCAGGGTTCTCATCACCACAGGCAAGCCAGCAATGCCTGAGGAGGTGCGCATTCCCACTACTGCCAGGGTTCTCATCACCACAGGCAAGCCAGCAATTTCTGAGGAGGTGGGCATTCCCACTACTCCCAGGGTACTCATCAGCACAAGCAAGAGAGCAATGTCTGAGGAGGTGGGCATTCCCACTACTGCCAGGGTTCACATCACCACAGGCGAGCCAGCAATGTCTGAGGATGTGGGCATTCCCACTACTGCCAGGGTTCACATCACCACAGGCAAGCCAGCAATGTCTGAGGAGGTGGTCATTCCCACTACTGCCAAGGTACTCATCACCACAAGCAAGCCAGCAAGGTCTGAGGAGGTGGGCATTCCCACTACTGCCAGGGTTCTCATCACCACAGGCGAGCCAGCAATGTCTGAGGATGTGGGCATTCCCACTACTGCCAGGGTACTCATCACCACTGGCAAGCCAGCAATGTCTGAGGAGGTGGGCATTCCCACTACTGCCAGGGTCCTCATCACCGCAGGCAACCCAGCAATGTCTGAGGAGGTGGGCATTCCCACTCCTGCCAGGGTTCACATCACCACAGGCAACCCAGCAATGTCTGAGGAGGTGGGCATTCCCACTCCTGCCAGGGTTCACATCACCACAGGCAAGCCGGCAATGTCTGAGGAGGTGGGCATTCCCACTCCTGCCAGGGTTCACATCACCACAGGCAAGCCAGCAATGTCTGTGGAGGTGGGCATTACCACTACTGCCAGGGTTCTCATCACCACAGGCAAGCCAGCAATGTCTGAGGAGGTGGGCATTCCCACTACTGCCAGGGAACTCATCACCACAAGCAATCCAGCAATGTCTGAGGAGGTGGGCATTCCCACTTCTGCCAGGGTACTCATCACCACAGGCAAGCCAGCAATGTCTGAGGAGGTGGGCATTCCCACTACTGCCAGGGTTCTCATCACCACAGTCAAGCCAGCAATGTCTGAGGAGGTGGGAATTCCCACTACTCCCAGGGTACTCATCACCACAAGCAAGACATCAATGTGTGAGGAGGTGGGCATTCCCAATACTGCCAGGATTGTCATCACCACAGGAAAGACAGCAATTATCTGTGGAGGTGGCCATTCACACACCTGCCAGGGTATTCATCAGCACAAGCAAGCCAGCAGTGTCGGCGGAGGTGGGCATTCCCACTACTGCCAGGGTTCTCATCACCACAGGCAAGCCAGCAATGTCTGAGGAGGTGGATATTCCCACTACTCCCAGGATACTCATCACCACAAGCAAGCCAGCAGTGTCTGAAGAGGTGGTCATTCCCACTACTGCCAGGGTTCTCATCACCACAGGCAAGCCAGCAATGCCTGAGGAGGTGCGCATTCCCACTACTGCCAGGGTTCTCATCACCACAGGCAAGCCAGCAATTTCTGAGGAGGTGGGCATTCCCACTACTCCCAGGGTACTCATCAGCACAAGCAAGAGAGCAATGTCTGAGGAGGTGGGCATTCCCACTACTGCCAGGGTTCACATCACCACAGGCGAGCCAGCAATGTCTGAGGATGTGGGCATTCCCACTACTGCCAGGGTTCACATCACCACAGGCAAGCCAGCAAGGTCTGAGGAGGTGGGCATTCCCACTACTGCCAGGGTTCTCATCACCACAGGCGAGCCAGCAATGTCTGAGGATGTGGGCATTCCCACTACTGCCAGGGTACTCATCACCACTGGCAAGCCAGCAATGTCTGAGGAGGTGGGCATTCCCACTACTGCCAGGGTCCTCATCACCGCAGGCAACCCAGCAATGTCTGAGGAGGTGGGCATTCCCACTCCTGCCAGGGTTCACATCACCACAGGCAAGCCAGCAATGTCTGAGGAGGTGGGCATTCCCACTCCTGCCAGGGTTCACATCACCACAGGCAAGCCAGCAATGTCTGAGGAGGTGGGCATTCCCACTACTACCAGGGTCCTCATCACCACAGGCAACCCAGCAATGTCTGAGGAGGTGGGCATTCCCACTCCTGCCAGGGTTCACATCACCACAGGCAAGCCAGCAATGTCTGAGGAGGTGGGCATTCCCACTCCTGCCAGGGTTCACATCACCACAGGCAAGCCAGCAATGTCTGTGGAGGTGGGCATTACCACTACTGCCAGGGTACTCATCACCACAAGCAAGCCAGCAATGTCTGAGGAGGTGGGAATTCCCACTACTGCCAGGGTTCACATCACCACAGGCAAGCCAGCAATGTCTGAGGAGGTGGGCATTCCCACTACTGCCAGGGTTCTCATCACCACAGTCAAGCCAGCAATGTCTGAGGAGGTGGGAATTCCCACTACTGGCAGGGTACTCATCACCACAAGCAAGACAGCAATGTGTGAGGAGGTGGGCATTCCCACTACTGCCAGGATTGTCATCACCACAGGAAAGACAGCAATTATCTGTGGAGGTGGCCATTCACACTCCTGCCAGGGTATTCATCACCACAAGCAAGCCAGCAGTGTCTGCGGAGGTGGGCATTCCCACTACTGCCAGGGTTCTCATCACCACAGGCAAGCCGGCAATGTCTGAGGAGGTGGATATTCCCACTACTGCCAGGATACTCATCACCACAAGCAAGCCATCAGTGTCTGAAGAGGTGGGCATTCCCACTACTGCCAGGGTTCTCATCACCACAGGCAAGCCAGCAATGCCTGAGGAGGGGCGCATTCCCACTACTGCCAGGGTTCTCATCACCACAGGCAAGCCAGCAATTTCTGAGGAGGTGGGTATTCCCACTACTCCCAGGGTACTCATCAGCACAAGCAAGAGAGCAATGTCTGAGGAGGTGGGCATTCCCACTACTGCCAGGGTTCACATCACCACAGGCAAGCCAGCAATGTCTGAGGATGTGGGCATTCCCACTACTGCCAGGGTTCACATCACCACAGGCAAGCCAGCAATGTCTGAGGAGGTGGGCATTCCCACTACTGCCAGGGTACTCATCACCACTGGCAAGCCAGAAATGTCTGAGGAGGTGGGCATTCCCACTACTGCCAGGGTCCTCTTCACGGCAGGCAACCCAGCAATGTCTGAGAAGGTGGGCATTCCCACTCCTGCCAGGGTTCACATCACCACAGGCAAGCCAGCAATGTCTGAGGAGGTGGGCATTCCCACTCCTGCCAGGGTTCACATCACCACAGGCAAGCCAGCAATGTCTGACGAGGTGGGCATTCCCACTACTACCAGGGTCCTCATCACCGCAGGCAACCCAGCAATGTCTGAGGAGGTGGGCATTCCCACTCCTGCCAGGGTTCACATCACCACAGGCAAGCCAGCAATGTCTGAGGAGGTGGGCATTCCCACTCCTGCCAGGGTTCACATCACCACAGGCAAGCCAGCAATGTCTGTGGAGGTGGGCATTACCACTACTGCCAGGGTTCTCATCACCACAGGCAAGCCAGCAATGTCTGAGGAGGTGGGCATTACCACTACTGCCAGGGTTCTCATCACCACAGGCAAGCAGCAATGTCTGAGGAGGTGGGCATTCCCACTTCTGCCAGGGTACTCATCACCACAAGCAAGCCAGCAATGTCCGAGGAGGTGGGCATTCCCACTACTGCCAGAGTTCACATCACCACAGGCAAGGCAGCAATGTCTGAGGAGGTGGGCATTCCCACTACTGCCAGGGATCTCATCACCACAGTCAAGCCAGCAATGTCTGAGGAGGTGGGAATTCCCACTACTCCCAGGGTACTCATCACCACAAGCAAGGCAGCAATGTGTGAGGAGGTGGGCATTCCCGCTACTGCCAGGATTGTCATCACCACAGGAAAGACAGCAATCATCTGTGGAGCTGGCCATTCACACTCCTGCCAGGGTATTCATCACCACAAGCAAGCCAGCAGTGTCTGCGGAGGTGGGCATTCCCACTACTGCCAGGGTTCTCATCGCCACAGGCAAGCCAGCAATGTCTGAGGAGGTGGATATTCCCACTACTGCCAGGATACTCATCACCACAAGCAAGCCAGCAGTGTCTGAAGAGGTGGGCATTCCCACTACTGCCAGGGTTCTCATCACCACAGGCAAGCCAGCAATGCCTGAGATGGTGCGCATTCCCACTACTGCTAGGGTTCTCATCACCACAGGCAAGCCAGCAATTTCTGAGGAGGTGGGCATTCCCACTACACCCAGGGTACTCATCAGCACGAGCAAGAGAGCAATGTCTGAGGAGGTGGGCATTCCCACTACTGCCAGGGTTCATATCACCATAGGCGAGCTAGCAATGTCTGAGGAGGTGGGCATTCCCACTACTGCCAGGGTTCACATCACCACAGACAAGCAAGCAATGTCTGAGGAGGTGGGCATTCCCGCTGCTGCCAGGGTTCTCATCACCACAGGCAAGCCAGCAATGTCTGAGGAGGTGGGCTTTCCCACTACTGCCAGGGTACTCATCACCACAAGCAAGCCAGCAAGGTCTGAGGAGGTGGGCATTCCCACTACTGCCAGGGTTCTCATCACCACAGGCGAGCCAGCAATGTCTGAGGATGTGGGCATTCCCACTACTGCCAGGGTACTCATCACCACTGGCAAGCCAGCAATATCTGAGAAGGTGGGCATTCCCACTCCTGCCAGGATTCACATCACCACATCCAAGCAAGCAATGTCTGAGGAGGTGGGCATTCCCACTACTGCAGGGTTCTCATCACCACTGGCAAGCCAGCAATGTCTGAGGAGGTGGGCATTCCCACTCCTGCCAGGGTTCACATCACCACAGGCAGGCCAGTAATGTCTTAGGATGTGGGCATTCCCACTCCTGCCAGGATTCACATCACCACAGGCAAGCAAGCAATGTATGAGGAGGTGGGCATTCCCACTACTGCCAGGGTTCTCATCACCACTGGCAAGCCAGCAATGTCTGAGGAGGTGGGCATTCCCACTCCTGCCAGGGTTCACATCACCACAGGCAGGCCAGTAATGTCTGAGGATGTGGGCATTCCCACTCCTGCCAGGGTTCGCATCACCACAGGCAAGCGAGCAATGTCTGAGGAGGTGGGCATTCCCTCTACTGACAGGGTTCTCATCACCACAGGCAAGCCAGCAATATCTGGAGAGGTGGGCATTCCCACTCCTGCCAGGGTTCACATCACCACAGGCAAGCCAGCAATCTCTGAGGAGGTGGGCGTTCCCACTACTGCCAGGGTACCCATCACCGCAGGCAAGCCAGCAATGTCTGAGGATGTGGGCATTCCCACTACTGCCAGGGTACTCATCACCACAGGCAAGCCAGCAATGTCTGAGGAGGTGGGCATTCCCACTCCTGCCAGGGTTCACATCACCACAGACAAGCAAGCAATGTCTGAGGAGGTGGGCATTCCCGCTACTGCCAGGGTTCTCATCACCACAGGCAAGCCAGCAATGTCTGAGGAGGTGGGCATTCCCACTCCTGCCAGGGTTCACATCACCACAGGCAGGCCAGCATTGTCTGAGGATGTGGGCATTCCCACTCCTGCCAGGGTTCACATCACCACAGGCAAGCCAGCAATGTCTGAAGAGGAGGGCATTCCCACTACTGCCAGGGTTCTCATCACCACAGGCAAGCCAGCAATGTCTGAGGAGGTGGGCATTCCCACTCCTGTGGGGGGCACATCACCACAGGCAAGCCAACAATGTCTGAGGAGGTGGGCATTCCCACTACTGTCAGGGTACTCATCACCGCAGGCAACCCAACAATGTCTGAGGAGGTGGGCATTCCCACTCCTGCCAGGGTTCACATCACCACAGGCAAGCCAGCAATGTCTGAGGAGGTGGGCATTCCCACTCCTGCCAGGGTTCACATCACCACACGCAAGCCAGCAATGTCTGAGGAGGTGGGCATTACCACTACTGCCAGGGTTCTCATCACCACAGGCAAGCCAGCAATGTCTGAGGAGGTGGGCATTACCACTACTGCCAGGGTTCTCATCACCACAGGCAAGCCAGCAATGTCTTAGGAGGTGGGCATTCCCACTACTGCCAGGGTACTCATCACCACAAGCAATACAGCAATGTCTGAGGAGGTGGGCATTACCGCTAGTGCCAGGGTACTCATCACCACAAGCAAGCCAGCAATGTCTGAGGAGGTGGGCATTCCCACTACTGCCAGGGTTCACATCACCACAAGCAAGCCAGCAATGTCTGAGGAGGTGGGCATTCCCACTTCTGCCAGGGTTATCATCACCACAGTCAAGCCAGCAATGTCTGAGGAGTTGGGAATTTCCATTACTCCCAGGGTACTCATCACCACAAGCAAGCCAGCCATGTCTGGGGAGGTGGGCATTCCCACTACTGGCAGGATTCTCATCACCACAGGAAATACAGCAATTATCTGTGGAGGTGGGCATTCACACTCCTGCCAGGGTATTCATCACAACAAGCAAGCCAGCAGTGTCTGCTGAGGTGGGCATTCCCACTACTGCCAGGGTACTCATCACCACAGGCAAGCCAGCAATGTCTGAGGAGGTGGGTATTCCCACTACTGCCAGGATACTCATCACCACAAGCAAGTCAGCAGTGTCCGAGGAGGTGGCCATTCCCACTACTGCCAGGGTTCTCATCACCACAAGCAAGCCAGCAATGTCTGAGGAGGTGGGCATTCCCACTACTGCCAGGGTTCACATCACCACAGGCAAGCCAGCAATGTCTGAAGAGGTGGGCATTCCCACTACTGCCAGGGTTCTCATCACCACAGTCAAGCCAGCAATGTCTGAGGAGGTGGGAATTCCCACTACTCCCAGGGTACACATCACCACAAGCAAGACAGCAATGTCTGAGGAGGTGGGCATTCCCACTACTGCCAGGATTGTCATCACCACAGGAAAGACAGCAATTATCTGTGGAGCTGGGCATTCACACTCCTGCCAGGGTATTCATCACCACAAGCAAGCCAGCGTGTCTGCGGAGGTGGGCATTCCCACTACTGCCAGGGTTCTCATCACCACAGGCAAGCCAGCAATGTCTGAGGAGGTGGGTATTCCCACTACTGCCAGGGTTCTCATCACCACAGGCAAGCCAGCAATGCCTGAGGAGGTGTGCATTCCCACTACTGCCAGGGTTCTCATCACCACAGGCAAGCTAGCAATTTCTGAGGAGGTGGGCATTCCCACTACTGCCAGGGTTCATATCACCATAGGCAAGCCAGCAATGCCTGAGGAGGTGTGCATTCCCACTACTCCCAGGGTACACATCAGCACAAGCAAGAGAGCAATGTCTGAGGAGGTGGGCATTCCCACTACTGCCAGGGTTCATATCACCATAGGCAAGCTAGCAATGTCTGAGGAGGTGGGCATTCCCACTAGTGCCAGGGTTCACATCACCACCGGCAAGCCAGCAATTATCGGAGGAGGTGGGCATTCCCACTTCTGCCAGGGTCCTCATCACCACAAGCAAGCCAGCAATGTTCGAGGAGGTGGGCAACCCCACTACTTCCAGGGTTCTCATCACCCCTGGTGAGCCAGCAATGTCTGAGGAGGTGGGCATTCCCACTACTGCCAGGGTTCACATCACCACAGGCGAGCCAGCAATGTCTGAGGAGCTGGGCATTCCCACTCCTGCCAGGGTTCACATCACCACAGGCAAGCCAGCAATGTCTGAGGAGGTGGGCATTCCCACTACTGCCAGGGTACTCATCACCACAGGCGAGCCAGCAAGGTCTGAGGAGGTGCGCATTCGCACTACTGCCAGGGTTCTCATCACCACAGGTGAGCCAGCAATGTCTGAGGAGGTGGGTATTCCCACTACTGCCAGGATACTCATCACCACAAGCAAGCCAGCAGTGTCTGCGTAGGTGGGCATTCCCACTACTGCCAGGGTTCTCATCACCACAGGCAAGCCAGCAATGTCTGAGGAGGTGGGTATTCCCACTACTGCCAGGGTGCTCATCACCACAAGCAAGCCAGCAGTGTCTGAGGAGGTGGGCATTCCCACTACTGCCAGGGTTCTCATCACCACAGGCAAGCCAGCAATGCCTGAGGAGGTGCGCATTCCCACTACTGCCAGGGTTCTCATCACCACAGGCAAGCCAGCAATTTCTGAGGAGGTGGCCATTCCCACTACTCCCAGGGTACTCATCAGCACAAGCAAGAGAGCAATGTCTGAGGAGGTGGGCATTTCCACTACTGCTAGGGTTCATATCACCATAGGTGAGCTAGCAATGTCGGAGGAGGTGGGCATTCCAACTACTGCCAGGGTTCACATCACCACAGGCGAGCCAGCAATTTCTGAGGATGTGAGCATTCTCACTACTGCCAGGGTTCACATCACCACAGGTGAGCCAGCAATGTCTGAGGAGCTGGGCATTCCCACTCCTGCCAGGGTTCACATCACCACAGGCAAGCCAGCAATGTCTGAGGAGGTGGGCATCCCCACTACTGCCAGGGTACTCATCACCACAAGCAAGCCAGCAAGGTCTGAGGAGGTGGGCATTCCCACTACTGCCAGGGTTCTCATCACCACGGGCAAGCCAGCAATGTCTGAGGAGGTGGGCATTCCCACTCCTGCCAGGGTTCACATCACCATAGGCAGGCCAGTAATATCTGAGGATGTGGGCATTCCCACTCCTGCCAGGGTTCGCATCACCACAGGCAAGTGAGCAATGTCTGAGGAGGTGGGCATTCCCACTACTGCCAGGGTTCTCATCATCACAAGCAAGCCAGCAATGTCTGGGGAGGTGGGCATTCCCACTCCTGCCAGGGTTCACATCACCACAGGCAAGCCAGCAATCTCTGAGGAGGTGGGCGTTCCCACTACTGCTAGGGTACTCATCACCGCAGGCAAGCCTGCAATGTCTGAGGATGTGGGCATTCCCACTACTGCCAGGGTACTCATCACCACAGGCAAGCCAGCAATATCTGAGGAGGTGGGCATTCCCACTCCTGCCAGGGTTCACATCACCACAGGCAAGCCAGCAATGTCTGAGGAGGTGGGCATTCCCACTCCTGCCAGGGTTCACATCACCACAGACAAGCAAGCAATGTCTGAGGAGGTGGGCATTCCCACTCCTGCCAGGGTTCACATCAACACAGGCAGGCCAGCATTGTCTGAGGATGTGGGCATTCCCACTCCTGCCAGGGTTCACATCACCACAGGCAAGCCAGCAAGGTCTGAGGAGGAGGGCATTCCCACTACTGCCAGGGTTCTCATCACCACAGGCAAGCCAGCAATGTCTGAGGAGGTGGGCATTCCCACTCCTGCGGGGGGCACATCACCACAGGCAAGCCAGCAATGTCTGAGGAGGTGGGCATTCCCACTCCTGCCAGGGTTCACATCACCACAGGCAAGCCAGCAATGTCTGAGGTGGTGGGCATTCCCACTCCTGCCAGGGTTCACATCACCACACGCAAGCCAGCAATGTCTGAGGTGGAGAGCATTACCACTACTGCCAGGGTTCTCATCACCACAGACAAGCCAGCAATGTCTGAGGAGGTGGGAATTACCACTACTGCCAGGGTTCTCATCACCACAGGCAAGCCAGCAATGTCTGAGGAGGTGGGCATTCCCACTACTGCCAGGGTACTCATCACCACAAGCAATACAGCAATGTCTGAGGAGGTGGGCATTCCTGCTACTGCCAGGGTACTCATCACCACAAGCAAGCCAGCAATGTCTGAGGAGGTGGGCATTCCCACTACTGCCAGGGTTCTCATCACCACAGGCAAGCCAGCAATGTCTGAGGAGGTGGGCATTCCCACTCCTGCCAGGGTTCACATCACCACAGGCAGGCCAGCAATGTCTGAAGAGGTGGGCATTCCCACTCCTGCCAGGGTTCACATCACCACAGGCAAGCCAGCAATGTCTGAGGAGGTGGGCATTACCACAAATGCCAGGGTTCTCATCAACACAGGCAAGCCAGCAATGTCTGAGGAGGTGGGCATTCCCACTACTGCCAGGGTACTCATCACCACAAGCAAGCCAGCAATGTCTGAGGAGGTTGGCATTCCCACTACTGCCAGGGTTCTCATCACTACAAGCAAGCCAGCAGTGTCTGAGGAGGTGGGCATTCCCACTGCTGCCAGGGTCCTCATCACCACAAGCAAGCAAGCAGGGTCTGAGGAGGTGGGCATTCCCACTAATGCCAGGGTTCTCATCACCATAGGCGAGCCAGCAATGTCTGAGGAAGTGGGCATTCTCACTACTGCCAGGGTTCACATCACCACAGGCAAGCAAGCAATGTCTGAGGAGGTGGTCATCCCCACTACTGCCAGGGTTCTCATCACCACAGGCGAGCCATCAATGTCCGAAGAGGTGGGCATTCCCACTACTGCCAGGGTTCACATCACCACAGGCATGCCAGCAATGTCTGAGGAGGTGGGCATTCCCATTACTGCCAGGGGTCTCATCACCACAGGCAAGCCAGCAATGTATGTTGAGGTGGGCATTCCCACTACTGCCAGGGTTCACATCACCCCAGGCAAGCCAGCAATGTCTGAGGAGGTGGGCATTCTCACTACTGCCAGGGTTCACATCACCACAGGCAAGCCAGCAATGTCTGAGGAGGTGGCCATCCCCACTACGCCAGGGTTCTCATCATCACAGGCGAGCCAGCAATGTCTGAGGAGGTGGGCATTCCCACTACTGCCAGGGTTCACATCAACACAGGCAAGTCAGCAATGTCTGAGGAGGTGGGAATTCCCACTACTGCCAGGTGGGCATTCCCACTACTGCCAGGGTTCACATCACCCCAGGCAAGCCAGCAATGTCTGAGGAGGTGGTCATTCTCACTACTGCCAGGGTTCACATCACCAGAGGCAAGCCAGCAATGTCTGAGGAGGTGGCCATCCCCACTATGCCAGGGTTCTCATCATCACAGGCGAGCCAGCAATGTCTGAGGAGGTGGGCATTCCCACTACTGCCAGGGTTCTCATCACCACAGGCAAACAGCAGTGCCCGAGGTGGTGGGCATTCCCACTACTGGCAGGGTTCACATCACCACAGGCGAGCCAGCAATGTCTGAGGAGCTGGGCATTCACACTCCTGCCAGGGTTAACATCACCACAGGCAAGCCAGCAATGTCCTAGGAGGTGGGCATTCCCACTACTGCCAGGGTACTCATCACCACAGGCGAGCCAGCAATGTCTGAGGATGTGGGCATTCCCACTACTGCCAGGGGACTCATCACCACAGGCAAGCCAGCAATATCTGAGGAGGTGGGCATTTCCACTCCTGCCAGGGTTCACATCACCACAGGCAAGCCAGCAATGTCTGAGGAGGTGGGCATTCCCACTACTGCCAGGGTTCTCATCACCACAGGCAAGCCAGCAATGTCTGGGGAGGTGGGCATTCCCACTCCTGCCAGGGTTCACATCACCACATGCAAGCCAGCAATCTCTGAGGATTTGGGCGTTCCCACTACTGCCAAGGTACTCATCACCGCAGGCAAGCCTGCAATGTCTGAGGATGTGGGCATTCCCACTACTGCCAGGGTACTCATCACCACAGGCAAGCCAGCAATATCTGAGGAGGTGGGCATTCCCACTCCTGCCAGGGTTCACATCACCACAGGCAAGCCAGCAATGTCTGAGGAGGTGGGCATTCCCACTCCTGCCAGGGTTCACATCACCACAGACAAGCAAGCAATGTCTCAGGAGGTGGGCATTCCCGCTACTGCCAGGGTTCTCATCACCACAGGCAAGCCAGCAATGTCTGAGGAGGTGGGCATTCCCACTCCTGCCAGGGTTCACATCAACACAGGCAGGCCAGCATTGTCTGAGGATGTGGGCATTCCCACTCCTGCCAGGGTTCACATCACCACAGGTAAGCCAGCAAGGTCTGAGGAGGAGGGCATTCCCACTACTGCCAGGGTTCTCATCACCACAGGCAAGCCAGCAATGTCTGAGGAGGTGGGCATTCCCACTCCTGCGGGGGGCACATCACCACAGGCAAGCCAGCAATGTCTGAGGAGGTGGGCATTCCCACTACTGTCAGGGTACTCATCACCGCAGGCAACCCAACAATGTCTGAGGAGGTGGGCATTCCCACTCCTGCCAGGGTTCACATCACCACAGGCAAGCCAGAAATGTCTGAGGTGGTGGGCATTCCCACTCCTGCCAGGGTTCACATCACCACACGCAAGCCAGCAATGTCTGAGGTGGTGGGCATTACCACTACTGCCAGGGTTCTCATCACCACAGGCAAGCCAGCAATGTCTGAGGAGGTGGGCATTACCACTACTGCCAGGGTTCACATCACCATAGGAAAGCCAGCAATGTCTGAGGAGGTGGGCATTCCCACTACTGCCAGGGTACTCATCACCACAAGCAATACAGCAATGTCTGAGGAGGTGGGCATTCCCGCTACTGCCAGGGTACTCATCACCACAAGCAAGCCAGCAATGTCTGAGGAGGTGGACATTCCCACTACTGCCAGGGTTCTCATCACCACAGGCAAGCCAGCAATGTCTGAGGAGGTGGGCATTACCACAAATGCCAGGGTTCTCATCAACACAGGCAAGCCAGCAATGTCTGAGGAGGTGGGCATTCAAACTACTGCCAGGGTACTCATCACCACAAGCAAGCCAGCAATGTCTGAGGAGGTTGGCATTCCCACTACTGCCAGGGTTCTCATCACTACAAGCAAGCCAGCAGTGTCTGAGGAGGTGGGCATTCCCACTGCTGCCAGGGTTATCATCACCACAAGCAAGCAAGCAGCGTCTGAGGAGGTGGGCATTCCCACTACTGCCAGGGTTCTCATCACCATAGGCGAGCCAGCAATGTCTCAGGAAGTGGGCATTCTCACTACTGCCAGGGTTCACATCAACACAGGCAAGCAAGCAATGTCTGAGGAGGTGGTCATCCCCACTACTGCCAGGGTTCTCATCACCACAGGCGAGCCATCAATGTCTGAAGAGGTGGGCATTCCCACTACTGCCAGGGTTCACATCACAACAGGCATGCCAGCAATGTCTGAGGAGGTGGGCATTCCCATTACTGCCAGGGGTCTCATCACCACAGGCAAGCCAGCAATGTATGTTGAGGTGGGCATTCCCACTACTGCCAGGGTTCACATCACCCCAGGCAAGCCAGCAATGTCTGAGGAGGTGGGCATTCTCACTACTGCCAGGGTTCACATCACCACAGGCGAGCCAGCAATGTCTGAGGAGGTGGGCATTCCCACTACTGCCAGGGTTCACATCAACACAGGCAAGTCAGCAATGTCTGAGGAGTTGGGCATTCCCACTACTGCCAGGTGGGCATTCCCACTACTGCCAGGGTTCACATCACCCCAGGCAAGCCAGCAATGTCTGAGGAGGTGGTCATTCTCACTACTGCCAGGGTTCACATCACCACAGGCAAGCCAGCAATGTCTGAGGAGGAGGCCATCCCCACTATGCCAGGGTTCTCATCATCACAGGCGAGCCAGCAATGTCTGAGGAGGTGGGCATTCCCACTACTGCCAGGGTTCACATCAACACAGGCAAGTCAGCAATGTCTGAGGAGGTGGGCATTCCCACTACTGCCAGGGTTCTCATCACCACAGGCAAACAGCAGTGCCTGAGGTGGTGGGCATTCCCACTACTGGCAGGGTCCTCATCACCACAGGCAAGCCAGCAATGTCTGAGGAGGTGGGAATTCCCACTACTGCCTGGGTTCACATCACCGCAGGCAAGCCAGCAATGTCTGAGGAGGTGGGCATTCCCACTACTGTCAGGGTTCTCAACACCACAGGCGAGCCAGCAATGTCTGAGTATGTGGGCATTCCCACTACTACCAGGGTTCACATCACCACAGGCGAGCCAGCAATGTCTGAGGAGCTGGGCATTCCCACTCCTGCCAGGGTTCACATCACCACAGGCAAGCCAGCAATGTCCTAGGAGGTGGGCATTCCCACTACTGCCAGGGTACTCATCACCACAGGCGAGCCAGCAATGTCTGAGGATGTGGGCATTCCCACTACTGCCAGGGGACTCATCACCACAGGCAAGCCAGCAATATCTGAGGAGGTGGGCATTCCCACTCCTGCCAGGGTTCACATCACCACAGGCAAGCCAGCAATGTCTGAGGAGGTGGGCATTCCCACTACTGCCAGGGTTCTCATCACCACAGACAAGCCAGCAATGTCTGAGGAGGTGGGCATTCCCACTCCTGCCAGGGTTCACATCACCACAGGCAGGCCAGCAATGTCTGAGGATGTGGGCATTCCCACTACTGCCAGGGTACTCATCACCACTGGCAAGCCAGCAATGTCTGAGGAGGTGGGCATTCCCACTACTGCCAGGGTCCTCATCACCGCAGGCAACCCAGCAATGTCTGAGGCGGTGGGCATTCCCACTCCTGCCAGGGTTCACATCACCACAGGCAAGCCAGCAATGTCTGAGGAGGTGGGCATTCCCACTACTGCCAGGGTACTCATCACCACTGGCAAGCCAGCAATGTCTGAGGAGGTGGGCATTCCCACTACTGCCAGGGTCCTCATCACCGCAGGCAACCCAGCAATGTCTGAGGAGGTGGGCATTCCCACTCCTGCCAGGGTTCACATCACCACAGGCAAGCCAGCAATGTCTGAGGAGGTGGGCATTCCCACTCCTGCCAGGGTTCACATCACCACAGGCAAGCCAGCAATGTCTGAGGAGGTGGGCATTCCCACTACTGCCGGGGGACTCATCACCACAGGCAAGCCAGCAATATCTGAGGAGGTGGGCATTCCCACTCCTGCCAGGGTTCACATCACCACAGGCAAGCCAGCAATGTCTGAGGAGGTGGGCATTCCCACTACTGCCAGGGTACTCATCACCACAAGCAAGCCAGCAAGGTCTGAGGAGGTGGGCATTCCCACTACTGCCAGGGTTCTCATCACCACAGGCGAGCCAGCAATGTCTGAGGATGTGGGCATTCCCACTACTGCCAGGGTACTCATCACCACTGGCAAGCCAGCAATGTCTGAGGAGGTGGGCATTCCCACTACTGCCAGGGTCCTCATCACTGCAGGCAACCCAGCAATGTCTGAATAGGTGGGCATTCCCACTCCTGCCAGGGTTCACATCACCACAGGCAAGCCAGCAATGTCTGAGGAGGTGGGCATTCCCACTCCTGCCAGGGTTCACATCACCACAGGCAAGCCAGCAATGTCTGAGGAGGTGGGCATTCCCACTACTGCCAGGGTTCTCATCACCACAGGCAAGCCAGCAATGTCTGAGGAGGTGGGCATTACCACAAATGCCAGGGTTCTCATCAACACAGGCAAGCCAGCAATGTCTGAGGAGGTGGGCATTCCCACTACTGCCAGGGTACTCATCACCACAAGCAAGCCAGCAATGTCTGAGAAGGTGGGCATTCCCACTACTGCCAGGGTTCACATAACCACAGGCAAGCCAGCAATGTCTGACGAGGTGGGCATTCCGATTCCTGCCAGGGTTCTCATCACCAGAAGCAAGCCAGCAATGTCTGAGGAGGTGGGCATTCCCACTCCTGCCAGGGTTCACATCACCACAGGCAAGCCAGCAATGTCTGAGGAGGTGGGCATTCCCACTCCTGCCAGGGTTCACATCACCACAGGCAAGCCAGCAATGTCTGTGGAGGTGGGCATTACCACTACTGCCAGGGTTCTCATCACCACAGGCAAGCCAGCAATGTCTGAGGAGGTGGGCATTACCACTACTGCCAGGGTTCTAATCACCACAGGCAAGCCAGCAATGTCTGAGGAGGTGGGCATTCCCACTACTGCCAGGGTACTCATCACCACAAGCAATCCAGCAATGTCTGAGGAGGTGGGCATTCCCACTTCTGCCAGGGTACTCATCACCACAAGCAAGCCAGCAATGTCTGAGGAGGTGGGCATTCCCACTACTGCCAGGGTTCACATCACCACAGGCAAGCCAGCAATGTCTGAGGAGGTGGGCATTCCCACTACTGCCAGGGTTCTCATCACCACAGTCAAGCCAGCAATGTCTGAGGAGGTGGGAATTCCCACTACTCCCAGGGTACTCATCACCACAAGCAAGACAGCAATGTGTGAGGAGGTGGGCATTCCCACTACTGCCAGGATTGCCATCACCACAGGAAAGACAGCAATTATCTGTGGAGGTGGCCATTCACACTCCTGCCAGGGTATTCATCACCACAAGCAAGCCAGCAGTGTCTGCGGAGGTGGGCATTCCCACTACTGCCAGGGTTCTCATCACCACAGGCAAGCCAGCAATGTCTGAGGAGGTGGGTATTCCCACTACTGCCAGGATACTCATCACCACAAGCAAGCCAGCAGTGTCTGAAGAGGTGGGCATTCCCACTACTGCCAGGGTTCTCATCACCACAGGCAAGCCAGCAATGCCTGAGGAGGTGCGCATTCCCACTACTGCCAGGGTTCTCATCACCACAGGCAAGCCAGCAATTTCTGAGGAGGTGGGCATTCCCACTACTCCCAGGGTACTCATCAGCACAAGCAAGAGAGCAATGTCTGAGGAGGTGGGCATTCCCACTACTGCCAGGGTTCACATCACCACAGGCGAGCCAGCAATGTCTGAGGATGTGGGCATTCCCACTACTGCCAGGGTTCACATCACCACAGGCAAGCCAGCAATGTCTGAGGAGGTGGTCATTCCCACTACTGCCAAGGTACTCATCACCACAAGCAAGCCAGCAAGGTCTGAGGAGGTGGGCATTCCCACTACTGCCAGGGTTCTCATCACCACAGGCGAGCCAGCAATGTCTGAGGATGTGGGCATTCCCACTACTGCCAGGGTACTCATCACCACTGGCAAGCCAGCAATGTCTGAGGAGGTGGGCATTCCCACTACTGCCAGGGTCCTCATCACCGCAGGCAACCCAGCAATGTCTGAGGAGGTGGGCATTCCCACTCCTGCCAGGGTTCACATCACCACAGGCAACCCAGCAATGTCTGAGGAGGTGGGCATTCCCACTCCTGCCAGGGTTCACATCACCACAGGCAAGCCGGCAATGTCTGAGGAGGTGGGCATTCCCACTCCTGCCAGGGTTCACATCACCACAGGCAAGCCAGCAATGTCTGTGGAGGTGGGCATTACCACTACTGCCAGGGTTCTCATCACCACAGGCAAGCCAGCAATGTCTGAGGAGGTGGGCATTCCCACTACTGCCAGGGAACTCATCACCACAAGCAATCCAGCAATGTCTGAGGAGGTGGGCATTCCCACTTCTGCCAGGGTACTCATCACCACAGGCAAGCCAGCAATGTCTGAGGAGGTGGGCATTCCCACTACTGCCAGGGTTCTCATCACCACAGTCAAGCCAGCAATGTCTGAGGAGGTGGGAATTCCCACTACTCCCAGGGTACTCATCACCACAAGCAAGACATCAATGTGTGAGGAGGTGGGCATTCCCAATACTGCCAGGATTGTCATCACCACAGGAAAGACAGCAATTATCTGTGGAGGTGGCCATTCACACACCTGCCAGGGTATTCATCAGCACAAGCAAGCCAGCAGTGTCGGCGGAGGTGGGCATTCCCACTACTGCCAGGGTTCTCATCACCACAGGCAAGCCAGCAATGTCTGAGGAGGTGGATATTCCCACTACTCCCAGGATACTCATCACCACAAGCAAGCCAGCAGTGTCTGAAGAGGTGGTCATTCCCACTACTGCCAGGGTTCTCATCACCACAGGCAAGCCAGCAATGCCTGAGGAGGTGCGCATTCCCACTACTGCCAGGGTTCTCATCACCACAGGCAAGCCAGCAATTTCTGAGGAGGTGGGCATTCCCACTACTCCCAGGGTACTCATCAGCACAAGCAAGAGAGCAATGTCTGAGGAGGTGGGCATTCCCACTACTGCCAGGGTTCACATCACCACAGGCGAGCCAGCAATGTCTGAGGATGTGGGCATTCCCACTACTGCCAGGGTTCACATCACCACAGGCAAGCCAGCAAGGTCTGAGGAGGTGGGCATTCCCACTACTGCCAGGGTTCTCATCACCACAGGCGAGCCAGCAATGTCTGAGGATGTGGGCATTCCCACTACTGCCAGGGTACTCATCACCACTGGCAAGCCAGCAATGTCTGAGGAGGTGGGCATTCCCACTACTGCCAGGGTCCTCATCACCGCAGGCAACCCAGCAATGTCTGAGGAGGTGGGCATTCCCACTCCTGCCAGGGTTCACATCACCACAGGCAAGCCAGCAATGTCTGAGGAGGTGGGCATTCCCACTCCTGCCAGGGTTCACATCACCACAGGCAAGCCAGCAATGTCTGAGGAGGTGGGCATTCCCACTACTACCAGGGTCCTCATCACCACAGGCAACCCAGCAATGTCTGAGGAGGTGGGCATTCCCACTCCTGCCAGGGTTCACATCACCACAGGCAAGCCAGCAATGTCTGAGGAGGTGGGCATTCCCACTCCTGCCAGGGTTCACATCACCACAGGCAAGCCAGCAATGTCTGTGGAGGTGGGCATTACCACTACTGCCAGGGTACTCATCACCACAAGCAAGCCAGCAATGTCTGAGGAGGTGGGAATTCCCACTACTGCCAGGGTTCACATCACCACAGGCAAGCCAGCAATGTCTGAGGAGGTGGGCATTCCCACTACTGCCAGGGTTCTCATCACCACAGTCAAGCCAGCAATGTCTGAGGAGGTGGGAATTCCCACTACTGGCAGGGTACTCATCACCACAAGCAAGACAGCAATGTGTGAGGAGGTGGGCATTCCCACTACTGCCAGGATTGTCATCACCACAGGAAAGACAGCAATTATCTGTGGAGGTGGCCATTCACACTCCTGCCAGGGTATTCATCACCACAAGCAAGCCAGCAGTGTCTGCGGAGGTGGGCATTCCCACTACTGCCAGGGTTCTCATCACCACAGGCAAGCCGGCAATGTCTGAGGAGGTGGATATTCCCACTACTGCCAGGATACTCATCACCACAAGCAAGCCATCAGTGTCTGAAGAGGTGGGCATTCCCACTACTGCCAGGGTTCTCATCACCACAGGCAAGCCAGCAATGCCTGAGGAGGGGCGCATTCCCACTACTGCCAGGGTTCTCATCACCACAGGCAAGCCAGCAATTTCTGAGGAGGTGGGTATTCCCACTACTCCCAGGGTACTCATCAGCACAAGCAAGAGAGCAATGTCTGAGGAGGTGGGCATTCCCACTACTGCCAGGGTTCACATCACCACAGGCAAGCCAGCAATGTCTGAGGATGTGGGCATTCCCACTACTGCCAGGGTTCACATCACCACAGGCAAGCCAGCAATGTCTGAGGAGGTGGGCATTCCCACTACTGCCAGGGTACTCATCACCACTGGCAAGCCAGAAATGTCTGAGGAGGTGGGCATTCCCACTACTGCCAGGGTCCTCTTCACGGCAGGCAACCCAGCAATGTCTGAGAAGGTGGGCATTCCCACTCCTGCCAGGGTTCACATCACCACAGGCAAGCCAGCAATGTCTGAGGAGGTGGGCATTCCCACTCCTGCCAGGGTTCACATCACCACAGGCAAGCCAGCAATGTCTGACGAGGTGGGCATTCCCACTACTACCAGGGTCCTCATCACCGCAGGCAACCCAGCAATGTCTGAGGAGGTGGGCATTCCCACTCCTGCCAGGGTTCACATCACCACAGGCAAGCCAGCAATGTCTGAGGAGGTGGGCATTCCCACTCCTGCCAGGGTTCACATCACCACAGGCAAGCCAGCAATGTCTGTGGAGGTGGGCATTACCACTACTGCCAGGGTTCTCATCACCACAGGCAAGCCAGCAATGTCTGAGGAGGTGGGCATTACCACTACTGCCAGGGTTCTCATCACCACAGGCAAGCAGCAATGTCTGAGGAGGTGGGCATTCCCACTTCTGCCAGGGTACTCATCACCACAAGCAAGCCAGCAATGTCCGAGGAGGTGGGCATTCCCACTACTGCCAGAGTTCACATCACCACAGGCAAGGCAGCAATGTCTGAGGAGGTGGGCATTCCCACTACTGCCAGGGATCTCATCACCACAGTCAAGCCAGCAATGTCTGAGGAGGTGGGAATTCCCACTACTCCCAGGGTACTCATCACCACAAGCAAGGCAGCAATGTGTGAGGAGGTGGGCATTCCCGCTACTGCCAGGATTGTCATCACCACAGGAAAGACAGCAATCATCTGTGGAGCTGGCCATTCACACTCCTGCCAGGGTATTCATCACCACAAGCAAGCCAGCAGTGTCTGCGGAGGTGGGCATTCCCACTACTGCCAGGGTTCTCATCGCCACAGGCAAGCCAGCAATGTCTGAGGAGGTGGATATTCCCACTACTGCCAGGATACTCATCACCACAAGCAAGCCAGCAGTGTCTGAAGAGGTGGGCATTCCCACTACTGCCAGGGTTCTCATCACCACAGGCAAGCCAGCAATGCCTGAGATGGTGCGCATTCCCACTACTGCTAGGGTTCTCATCACCACAGGCAAGCCAGCAATTTCTGAGGAGGTGGGCATTCCCACTACACCCAGGGTACTCATCAGCACGAGCAAGAGAGCAATGTCTGAGGAGGTGGGCATTCCCACTACTGCCAGGGTTCATATCACCATAGGCGAGCTAGCAATGTCTGAGGAGGTGGGCATTCCCACTACTGCCAGGGTTCACATCACCACAGACAAGCAAGCAATGTCTGAGGAGGTGGGCATTCCCGCTGCTGCCAGGGTTCTCATCACCACAGGCAAGCCAGCAATGTCTGAGGAGGTGGGCTTTCACACTACTGCCAGGGTACTCATCACCACAAGCAAGCCAGCAAGGTCTGAGGAGGTGGGCATTCCCACTACTGCCAGGGTTCTCATCACCACAGGCGAGCCAGCAATGTCTGAGGATGTGGGCATTCCCACTACTGCCAGGGTACTCATCACCACTGGCAAGCCAGCAATATCTGAGAAGGTGGGCATTCCCACTCCTGCCAGGATTCACATCACCACATCCAAGCAAGCAATGTCTGAGGAGGTGGGCATTCCCACTACTGCAGGGTTCTCATCACCACTGGCAAGCCAGCAATGTCTGAGGAGGTGGGCATTCCCACTCCTGCCAGGGTTCACATCACCACAGGCAGGCCAGTAATGTCTTAGGATGTGGGCATTCCCACTCCTGCCAGGATTCACATCACCACAGGCAAGCAAGCAATGTATGAGGAGGTGGGCATTCCCACTACTGCCAGGGTTCTCATCACCACTGGCAAGCCAGCAATGTCTGAGGAGGTGGGCATTCCCACTCCTGCCAGGGTTCACATCACCACAGGCAGGCCAGTAATGTCTGAGGATGTGGGCATTCCCACTCCTGCCAGGGTTCGCATCACCACAGGCAAGCGAGCAATGTCTGAGGAGGTGGGCATTCCCTCTACTGACAGGGTTCTCATCACCACAGGCAAGCCAGCAATATCTGGAGAGGTGGGCATTCCCACTCCTGCCAGGGTTCACATCACCACAGGCAAGCCAGCAATCTCTGAGGAGGTGGGCGTTCCCACTACTGCCAGGGTACCCATCACCGCAGGCAAGCCAGCAATGTCTGAGGATGTGGGCATTCCCACTACTGCCAGGGTACTCATCACCACAGGCAAGCCAGCAATGTCTGAGGAGGTGGGCATTCCCACTCCTGCCAGGGTTCACATCACCACAGACAAGCAAGCAATGTCTGAGGAGGTGGGCATTCCCGCTACTGCCAGGGTTCTCATCACCACAGGCAAGCCAGCAATGTCTGAGGAGGTGGGCATTCCCACTCCTGCCAGGGTTCACATCACCACAGGCAGGCCAGCATTGTCTGAGGATGTGGGCATTCCCACTCCTGCCAGGGTTCACATCACCACAGGCAAGCCAGCAATGTCTGAAGAGGAGGGCATTCCCACTACTGCCAGGGTTCTCATCACCACAGGCAAGCCAGCAATGTCTGAGGAGGTGGGCATTCCCACTCCTGTGGGGGGCACATCACCACAGGCAAGCCAACAATGTCTGAGGAGGTGGGCATTCCCACTACTGTCAGGGTACTCATCACCGCAGGCAACCCAACAATGTCTGAGGAGGTGGGCATTCCCACTCCTGCCAGGGTTCACATCACCACAGGCAAGCCAGCAATGTCTGAGGAGGTGGGCATTCCCACTCCTGCCAGGGTTCACATCACCACACGCAAGCCAGCAATGTCTGAGGAGGTGGGCATTACCACTACTGCCAGGGTTCTCATCACCACAGGCAAGCCAGCAATGTCTGAGGAGGTGGGCATTACCACTACTGCCAGGGTTCTCATCACCACAGGCAAGCCAGCAATGTCTTAGGAGGTGGGCATTCCCACTACTGCCAGGGTACTCATCACCACAAGCAATACAGCAATGTCTGAGGAGGTGGGCATTACCGCTAGTGCCAGGGTACTCATCACCACAAGCAAGCCAGCAATGTCTGAGGAGGTGGGCATTCCCACTACTGCCAGGGTTCACATCACCACAAGCAAGCCAGCAATGTCTGAGGAGGTGGGCATTCCCACTTCTGCCAGGGTTATCATCACCACAGTCAAGCCAGCAATGTCTGAGGAGTTGGGAATTTCCATTACTCCCAGGGTACTCATCACCACAAGCAAGCCAGCCATGTCTGGGGAGGTGGGCATTCCCACTACTGGCAGGATTCTCATCACCACAGGAAATACAGCAATTATCTGTGGAGGTGGGCATTCACACTCCTGCCAGGGTATTCATCACAACAAGCAAGCCAGCAGTGTCTGCTGAGGTGGGCATTCCCACTACTGCCAGGGTACTCATCACCACAGGCAAGCCAGCAATGTCTGAGGAGGTGGGTATTCCCACTACTGCCAGGATACTCATCACCACAAGCAAGTCAGCAGTGTCCGAGGAGGTGGCCATTCCCACTACTGCCAGGGTTCTCATCACCACAAGCAAGCCAGCAATGTCTGAGGAGGTGGGCATTCCCACTACTGCCAGGGTTCACATCACCACAGGCAAGCCAGCAATGTCTGAAGAGGTGGGCATTCCCACTACTGCCAGGGTTCTCATCACCACAGTCAAGCCAGCAATGTCTGAGGAGGTGGGAATTCCCACTACTCCCAGGGTACACATCACCACAAGCAAGACAGCAATGTCTGAGGAGGTGGGCATTCCCACTACTGCCAGGATTGTCATCACCACAGGAAAGACAGCAATTATCTGTGGAGCTGGGCATTCACACTCCTGCCAGGGTATTCATCACCACAAGCAAGCCAGCGTGTCTGCGGAGGTGGGCATTCCCACTACTGCCAGGGTTCTCATCACCACAGGCAAGCCAGCAATGTCTGAGGAGGTGGGTATTCCCACTACTGCCAGGGTTCTCATCACCACAGGCAAGCCAGCAATGCCTGAGGAGGTGTGCATTCCCACTACTGCCAGGGTTCTCATCACCACAGGCAAGCTAGCAATTTCTGAGGAGGTGGGCATTCCCACTACTGCCAGGGTTCATATCACCATAGGCAAGCCAGCAATGCCTGAGGAGGTGTGCATTCCCACTACTCCCAGGGTACACATCAGCACAAGCAAGAGAGCAATGTCTGAGGAGGTGGGCATTCCCACTACTGCCAGGGTTCATATCACCATAGGCAAGCTAGCAATGTCTGAGGAGGTGGGCATTCCCACTAGTGCCAGGGTTCACATCACCACCGGCAAGCCAGCAATTATCGGAGGAGGTGGGCATTCCCACTTCTGCCAGGGTCCTCATCACCACAAGCAAGCCAGCAATGTTCGAGGAGGTGGGCAACCCCACTACTTCCAGGGTTCTCATCACCCCTGGTGAGCCAGCAATGTCTGAGGAGGTGGGCATTCCCACTACTGCCAGGGTTCACATCACCACAGGCGAGCCAGCAATGTCTGAGGAGCTGGGCATTCCCACTCCTGCCAGGGTTCACATCACCACAGGCAAGCCAGCAATGTCTGAGGAGGTGGGCATTCCCACTACTGCCAGGGTACTCATCACCACAGGCGAGCCAGCAAGGTCTGAGGAGGTGCGCATTCGCACTACTGCCAGGGTTCTCATCACCACAGGTGAGCCAGCAATGTCTGAGGAGGTGGGTATTCCCACTACTGCCAGGATACTCATCACCACAAGCAAGCCAGCAGTGTCTGCGTAGGTGGGCATTCCCACTACTGCCAGGGTTCTCATCACCACAGGCAAGCCAGCAATGTCTGAGGAGGTGGGTATTCCCACTACTGCCAGGGTGCTCATCACCACAAGCAAGCCAGCAGTGTCTGAGGAGGTGGGCATTCCCACTACTGCCAGGGTTCTCATCACCACAGGCAAGCCAGCAATGCCTGAGGAGGTGCGCATTCCCACTACTGCCAGGGTTCTCATCACCACAGGCAAGCCAGCAATTTCTGAGGAGGTGGCCATTCCCACTACTCCCAGGGTACTCATCAGCACAAGCAAGAGAGCAATGTCTGAGGAGGTGGGCATTTCCACTACTGCTAGGGTTCATATCACCATAGGTGAGCTAGCAATGTCGGAGGAGGTGGGCATTCCAACTACTGCCAGGGTTCACATCACCACAGGCGAGCCAGCAATTTCTGAGGATGTGAGCATTCTCACTACTGCCAGGGTTCACATCACCACAGGTGAGCCAGCAATGTCTGAGGAGCTGGGCATTCCCACTCCTGCCAGGGTTCACATCACCACAGGCAAGCCAGCAATGTCTGAGGAGGTGGGCATCCCCACTACTGCCAGGGTACTCATCACCACAAGCAAGCCAGCAAGGTCTGAGGAGGTGGGCATTCCCACTACTGCCAGGGTTCTCATCACCACGGGCAAGCCAGCAATGTCTGAGGAGGTGGGCATTCCCACTCCTGCCAGGGTTCACATCACCATAGGCAGGCCAGTAATATCTGAGGATGTGGGCATTCCCACTCCTGCCAGGGTTCGCATCACCACAGGCAAGTGAGCAATGTCTGAGGAGGTGGGCATTCCCACTACTGCCAGGGTTCTCATCATCACAAGCAAGCCAGCAATGTCTGGGGAGGTGGGCATTCCCACTCCTGCCAGGGTTCACATCACCACAGGCAAGCCAGCAATCTCTGAGGAGGTGGGCGTTCCCACTACTGCTAGGGTACTCATCACCGCAGGCAAGCCTGCAATGTCTGAGGATGTGGGCATTCCCACTACTGCCAGGGTACTCATCACCACAGGCAAGCCAGCAATATCTGAGGAGGTGGGCATTCCCACTCCTGCCAGGGTTCACATCACCACAGGCAAGCCAGCAATGTCTGAGGAGGTGGGCATTCCCACTCCTGCCAGGGTTCACATCACCACAGACAAGCAAGCAATGTCTGAGGAGGTGGGCATTCCCACTCCTGCCAGGGTTCACATCAACACAGGCAGGCCAGCATTGTCTGAGGATGTGGGCATTCCCACTCCTGCCAGGGTTCACATCACCACAGGCAAGCCAGCAAGGTCTGAGGAGGAGGGCATTCCCACTACTGCCAGGGTTCTCATCACCACAGGCAAGCCAGCAATGTCTGAGGAGGTGGGCATTCCCACTCCTGCGGGGGGCACATCACCACAGGCAAGCCAGCAATGTCTGAGGAGGTGGGCATTCCCACTCCTGCCAGGGTTCACATCACCACAGGCAAGCCAGCAATGTCTGAGGTGGTGGGCATTCCCACTCCTGCCAGGGTTCACATCACCACACGCAAGCCAGCAATGTCTGAGGTGGAGAGCATTACCACTACTGCCAGGGTTCTCATCACCACAGACAAGCCAGCAATGTCTGAGGAGGTGGGAATTACCACTACTGCCAGGGTTCTCATCACCACAGGCAAGCCAGCAATGTCTGAGGAGGTGGGCATTCCCACTACTGCCAGGGTACTCATCACCACAAGCAATACAGCAATGTCTGAGGAGGTGGGCATTCCTGCTACTGCCAGGGTACTCATCACCACAAGCAAGCCAGCAATGTCTGAGGAGGTGGGCATTCCCACTACTGCCAGGGTTCTCATCACCACAGGCAAGCCAGCAATGTCTGAGGAGGTGGGCATTCCCACTCCTGCCAGGGTTCACATCACCACAGGCAGGCCAGCAATGTCTGAAGAGGTGGGCATTCCCACTCCTGCCAGGGTTCACATCACCACAGGCAAGCCAGCAATGTCTGAGGAGGTGGGCATTACCACAAATGCCAGGGTTCTCATCAACACAGGCAAGCCAGCAATGTCTGAGGAGGTGGGCATTCCCACTACTGCCAGGGTACTCATCACCACAAGCAAGCCAGCAATGTCTGAGGAGGTTGGCATTCCCACTACTGCCAGGGTTCTCATCACTACAAGCAAGCCAGCAGTGTCTGAGGAGGTGGGCATTCCCACTGCTGCCAGGGTCCTCATCACCACAAGCAAGCAAGCAGGGTCTGAGGAGGTGGGCATTCCCACTAATGCCAGGGTTCTCATCACCATAGGCGAGCCAGCAATGTCTGAGGAAGTGGGCATTCTCACTACTGCCAGGGTTCACATCACCACAGGCAAGCAAGCAATGTCTGAGGAGGTGGTCATCCCCACTACTGCCAGGGTTCTCATCACCACAGGCGAGCCATCAATGTCCGAAGAGGTGGGCATTCCCACTACTGCCAGGGTTCACATCACCACAGGCATGCCAGCAATGTCTGAGGAGGTGGGCATTCCCATTACTGCCAGGGGTCTCATCACCACAGGCAAGCCAGCAATGTATGTTGAGGTGGGCATTCCCACTACTGCCAGGGTTCACATCACCCCAGGCAAGCCAGCAATGTCTGAGGAGGTGGGCATTCTCACTACTGCCAGGGTTCACATCACCACAGGCAAGCCAGCAATGTCTGAGGAGGTGGCCATCCCCACTACGCCAGGGTTCTCATCATCACAGGCGAGCCAGCAATGTCTGAGGAGGTGGGCATTCCCACTACTGCCAGGGTTCACATCAACACAGGCAAGTCAGCAATGTCTGAGGAGGTGGGAATTCCCACTACTGCCAGGTGGGCATTCCCACTACTGCCAGGGTTCACATCACCCCAGGCAAGCCAGCAATGTCTGAGGAGGTGGTCATTCTCACTACTGCCAGGGTTCACATCACCAGAGGCAAGCCAGCAATGTCTGAGGAGGTGGCCATCCCCACTATGCCAGGGTTCTCATCATCACAGGCGAGCCAGCAATGTCTGAGGAGGTGGGCATTCCCACTACTGCCAGGGTTCTCATCACCACAGGCAAACAGCAGTGCCCGAGGTGGTGGGCATTCCCACTACTGGCAGGGTTCACATCACCACAGGCGAGCCAGCAATGTCTGAGGAGCTGGGCATTCACACTCCTGCCAGGGTTCACATCACCACAGGCAAGCCAGCAATGTCCTAGGAGGTGGGCATTCCCACTACTGCCAGGGTACTCATCACCACAGGCGAGCCAGCAATGTCTGAGGATGTGGGCATTCCCACTACTGCCAGGGGACTCATCACCACAGGCAAGCCAGCAATATCTGAGGAGGTGGGCATTTCCACTCCTGCCAGGGTTCACATCACCACAGGCAAGCCAGCAATGTCTGAGGAGGTGGGCATTCCCACTACTGCCAGGGTTCTCATCACCACAGGCAAGCCAGCAATGTCTGGGGAGGTGGGCATTCCCACTCCTGCCAGGGTTCACATCACCACATGCAAGCCAGCAATCTCTGAGGATTTGGGCGTTCCCACTACTGCCAAGGTACTCATCACCGCAGGCAAGCCTGCAATGTCTGAGGATGTGGGCATTCCCACTACTGCCAGGGTACTCATCACCACAGGCAAGCCAGCAATATCTGAGGAGGTGGGCATTCCCACTCCTGCCAGGGTTCACATCACCACAGGCAAGCCAGCAATGTCTGAGGAGGTGGGCATTCCCACTCCTGCCAGGGTTCACATCACCACAGACAAGCAAGCAATGTCTCAGGAGGTGGGCATTCCCGCTACTGCCAGGGTTCTCATCACCACAGGCAAGCCAGCAATGTCTGAGGAGGTGGGCATTCCCACTCCTGCCAGGGTTCACATCAACACAGGCAGGCCAGCATTGTCTGAGGATGTGGGCATTCCCACTCCTGCCAGGGTTCACATCACCACAGGTAAGCCAGCAAGGTCTGAGGAGGAGGGCATTCCCACTACTGCCAGGGTTCTCATCACCACAGGCAAGCCAGCAATGTCTGAGGAGGTGGGCATTCCCACTCCTGCGGGGGGCACATCACCACAGGCAAGCCAGCAATGTCTGAGGAGGTGGGCATTCCCACTACTGTCAGGGTACTCATCACCGCAGGCAACCCAACAATGTCTGAGGAGGTGGGCATTCCCACTCCTGCCAGGGTTCACATCACCACAGGCAAGCCAGAAATGTCTGAGGTGGTGGGCATTCCCACTCCTGCCAGGGTTCACATCACCACACGCAAGCCAGCAATGTCTGAGGTGGTGGGCATTACCACTACTGCCAGGGTTCTCATCACCACAGGCAAGCCAGCAATGTCTGAGGAGGTGGGCATTACCACTACTGCCAGGGTTCACATCACCATAGGAAAGCCAGCAATGTCTGAGGAGGTGGGCATTCCCACTACTGCCAGGGTACTCATCACCACAAGCAATACAGCAATGTCTGAGGAGGTGGGCATTCCCGCTACTGCCAGGGTACTCATCACCACAAGCAAGCCAGCAATGTCTGAGGAGGTGGACATTCCCACTACTGCCAGGGTTCTCATCACCACAGGCAAGCCAGCAATGTCTGAGGAGGTGGGCATTACCACAAATGCCAGGGTTCTCATCAACACAGGCAAGCCAGCAATGTCTGAGGAGGTGGGCATTCAAACTACTGCCAGGGTACTCATCACCACAAGCAAGCCAGCAATGTCTGAGGAGGTTGGCATTCCCACTACTGCCAGGGTTCTCATCACTACAAGCAAGCCAGCAGTGTCTGAGGAGGTGGGCATTCCCACTGCTGCCAGGGTTATCATCACCACAAGCAAGCAAGCAGCGTCTGAGGAGGTGGGCATTCCCACTACTGCCAGGGTTCTCATCACCATAGGCGAGCCAGCAATGTCTCAGGAAGTGGGCATTCTCACTACTGCCAGGGTTCACATCAACACAGGCAAGCAAGCAATGTCTGAGGAGGTGGTCATCCCCACTACTGCCAGGGTTCTCATCACCACAGGCGAGCCATCAATGTCTGAAGAGGTGGGCATTCCCACTACTGCCAGGGTTCACATCACAACAGGCATGCCAGCAATGTCTGAGGAGGTGGGCATTCCCATTACTGCCAGGGGTCTCATCACCACAGGCAAGCCAGCAATGTATGTTGAGGTGGGCATTCCCACTACTGCCAGGGTTCACATCACCCCAGGCAAGCCAGCAATGTCTGAGGAGGTGGGCATTCTCACTACTGCCAGGGTTCACATCACCACAGGCGAGCCAGCAATGTCTGAGGAGGTGGGCATTCCCACTACTGCCAGGGTTCACATCAACACAGGCAAGTCAGCAATGTCTGAGGAGTTGGGCATTCCCACTACTGCCAGGTGGGCATTCCCACTACTGCCAGGGTTCACATCACCCCAGGCAAGCCAGCAATGTCTGAGGAGGTGGTCATTCTCACTACTGCCAGGGTTCACATCACCACAGGCAAGCCAGCAATGTCTGAGGAGGAGGCCATCCCCACTATGCCAGGGTTCTCATCATCACAGGCGAGCCAGCAATGTCTGAGGAGGTGGGCATTCCCACTACTGCCAGGGTTCACATCAACACAGGCAAGTCAGCAATGTCTGAGGAGGTGGGCATTCCCACTACTGCCAGGGTTCTCATCACCACAGGCAAACAGCAGTGCCTGAGGTGGTGGGCATTCCCACTACTGGCAGGGTCCTCATCACCACAGGCAAGCCAGCAATGTCTGAGGAGGTGGGAATTCCCACTACTGCCTGGGTTCACATCACCGCAGGCAAGCCAGCAATGTCTGAGGAGGTGGGCATTCCCACTACTGTCAGGGTTCTCAACACCACAGGCGAGCCAGCAATGTCTGAGTATGTGGGCATTCCCACTACTACCAGGGTTCACATCACCACAGGCGAGCCAGCAATGTCTGAGGAGCTGGGCATTCCCACTCCTGCCAGGGTTCACATCACCACAGGCAAGCCAGCAATGTCCTAGGAGGTGGGCATTCCCACTACTGCCAGGGTACTCATCACCACAGGCGAGCCAGCAATGTCTGAGGATGTGGGCATTCCCACTACTGCCAGGGGACTCATCACCACAGGCAAGCCAGCAATATCTGAGGAGGTGGGCATTCCCACTCCTGCCAGGGTTCACATCACCACAGGCAAGCCAGCAATGTCTGAGGAGGTGGGCATTCCCACTACTGCCAGGGTTCTCATCACCACAGACAAGCCAGCAATGTCTGAGGAGGTGGGCATTCCCACTCCTGCCAGGGTTCACATCACCACAGGCAGGCCAGCAATGTCTGAAGAGCTGGGCATTCCCACTCCTGCCAGGGTTCACATCACCACAGGCAAGCCAGCAATGTCTGAGGAGGTGGGCATTCCCATCACCTGCCAGGCGACTCATCACCGCAGGCAAGCCAACAATGTCTGAGGAGGTGGGCATTCCCACTCCTGCCATGGTTCACATCACCACAGGCAAGCCAGCAATGTCTGAGGAGGTGGGCATTCCCACTCCTGCCAGGGTTCACATCACCACAGGCAAGCCAGCATTGTCCGAGGAGGTGGGCATTCCCACTACTGCCAGGGTTCTCATCACCACAGGCAAGCCAGCAATGTCTGAGGAGGTGGGCATTACCACAAATGCCAGGGTTCTCATCAACACAGGCAAGCCAGCAATGTCTGAGGAGGTGGGCATTCCCACTACTGCCAGGGTTCACATCACCACAGGCAAGCCAGCAATGTCTGACGAGGTGGGCATTCCGATTCCTGCCAGGGTTCTCATCACCAGAAGCAAGCCAGCAATGTCTGAGGAGGTGGGCATTCCCACTCCTGCCAGGGTTCACATCACCACAGGCAAGCCAGCAATGTCTGAGGAGGTGGGCATTCCCACTACTGCCAGGGTTCACATCACCACAGGCAAGCCAGCAATGTCTGAGGAGGTGGGCATTCCCACTACTGCCAGGGTTCTCATCACCACAGTCAAGCCAGCAATGTCTGAGGAGGTGGGAATTCCCACTACTCCCAGGGTAATCATCACCACAAGCAAGACAGCAATGTGTGAGGAGGTGGGCATTCCCACTACTGCCAGGATTGCCATCACCACAGGAAAGACAGCAATTATCTGTGGAGGTGGCCATTCACACTCCTGCCAGGGTATTCATCACCACAAGCAAGCCAGCAGTGTCTGCGGTGGTGGGCATTCCCACTACTGCCAGGGTTCTCATCACCACAGGCAAGCCAGCAATGTCTGAGGAGGTGGGTATTCCCACTACTGCCAGGATACTCATCACCACAAGCAAGCCAGCAGTGTCTGAAGAGGTGGGCATTCCCACTACTGCCAGGGTTCTCATCACCACAGGCAAGCCAGCAATGCCTGAGGAGGTGCGCATTCCCACTACTGCCAGGGTTCTCATCACCACAGGCAAGCCAGCAATTTCTGAGGAGGTGGGCATTCCCACTACTCCCAGGGTACTCATCAGCACAAGCAAGAGAGCAATGTCTGAGGAGGTGGGCATTCCCACTACTGCCAGGGTTCACATCACCACAGGCGAGCCAGCAATGTCTGAGGATGTGGGCATTCCCACTACTGCCAGGGTTCACATCACCACAGGCAAGCCAGCAATGTCTGAGGAGGTGGGCATTCCCACTACTGCCAGGGTACCCATCACCACAAGCAAGCCAGCAAGGTCTGAGGAGGTGGGCATTCCCACTACTGCCAGGGTTCTCATCACCACAGGCGAGCCAGCAATGTCTGAGGATGTGGGCATTCCCACTACCGCCAGGGTACTCATCACCACTGGCAAGCCAGCAATGTCTGAGGAGGTAGGCATTCCCACTACTGCCAGGGTCCTCATCACCGCAGGCAACCCAGCAATGTCTGAGGAGGTGGGCATTCCCACTCCTGCCAGGGTTCACATCACCACAGGCAAGCCAACAATGTCTGAGGAGGTGGGCATTCCCACTCCTGCCAGGGTTCACATCACCACAGGCAAGCCAGCAATGTCTGAGGTGGTGGGCATTCCCACTACTACCAGGGTTCACATCACCACAGGCAAGCCAGCAATGTCTTTGGAGGTGGGCATTACCACTACTGCCAGGGTTCTCATCACCACAGGCAAGCCAGCAATGTCTGAGGAGGTGGGCATTACCACTATTGCCAGGGTTCTCATCACCACAGGCAAGCCAGCAATGTCTGAGGAGGTGGGCATTCTCACTACTGCCAGGGTACTCATCACCACAAGCAATCCAGCAATGTCTGAGGTGGTGGGCATTCCCACTTCTGCCAGGGTACTCATCACCACAAGCAAGCCAGCAATATCTGAGGAGGTGGGCATTCCCACTACTGCCAGGGTTCACATCACCACAGGAAAGCCAGCAATGTCTGGGGAGGTGGGCATTCCCACTACTGCCAGGGTTCTCATCACCACAGTCAAGCCAGCAATGTCTGAGGAGGTGGGAATTCCCACTACTCCCAGGGTACTCATCACCACAAGCAAGACAGCAATGTGTGAGGAGGTGGGCATTCCCACTACTGCCAGGATTGCCATCACCACAGGAAAGACAGCAATTATCTGTGGAGGTGGCCATTCACACTCCTGCCAGGGTATTCATCACCACAAGCAAGCCAGCAGTGTCTGCGGTGGTGGGCATTCCCACTACTGCCAGGGTTCTCATCACCACAGGCAAGCCAGCAATGTCTGAGGAGGTGGGTATTCCCACTACTGCCAGGATACTCATCACCACAAGCAAGCCAGCAGTGTCTGAAGAGGTGGGCATTCCCACTACTGCCAGGGTTCTCATCACCACAGGCAAGCCAGCAATGCCTGAGGAGGTGCGCATTCCCACTACTGCCAGGGTTCTCATCACCACAGGCAAGCCAGCAATTTCTGAGGAGGTGGGCATTCCCACTACTCCCAGGGTACTCATCAGCACAAGCAAGAGAGCAATTTCTGAGGAGGTGGGCATTCCCACTACTGCCAGGGTTCACATCACCACAGGCGAGCCAGCAATGTCTGAGGATGTGGGCATTCCCACTACTGCCAGGGTTCACATCACCACAGGCAAGCCAGCAATGTCTGAGGAGGTGGGCATTCCCACTACTGCCAGGGTACTCATCACCACAAGCAAGCCAGCAAGGTCTGAGGAGGTGGGCATTCCCACTACTGCCAGGGTTCTCATCACCACAGGCGAGCCAGCAATGTCTGAGGATGTGGGCATTCCCACTACTGCCAGGGTACTCATCACCACTGGCAAGCCAGCAATGTCTGAGGAGGTGGGCATTCCCACTACTGCCAGGGTCCTCATCACCGCAGGCAACCCAGCAATGTCTGAGGAGGTGGGCATTCCCACTCCTGCCAGGGTTCACATCACCACAGGCAAGCCAACAATGTCTGAGGAGGTGGGCATTCCCACTCCTGCCAGGGTTCACATCACCACAGGCAAGCCAGCAATGTCTGAGGAGGTGGGCATTCCCACTACTACCAGGGTCCTCATCACCGCAGGCAACCCAGCAATGTCTGAGGAGGTGGGCATTCCCACTCCTGCCAGGGTTCACATCACCACAGGCAAGCCAGCAATGTCTGAGGAGGTGGGCATTCCCACTACTGCCAGGGTACTCATCACCACAAGCAAGCCAGCAAGGTCTGAGGAGGTGGGCATTCCCACTACTGCCAGGGTTCTCATCACCACAGGCGAGCCAGCAATGTCTGAGCATGTGGGCATTCCCACTACTGCCAGGGTACTCATCACCACTGGCAAGCCAGCAATGTCTGAGGAGGTGGGCATTCCCACTACTGCCAGGGTCCTCATCACCGCAGGCAACCCAGCAATGTCTGAGGCGGTGGGCATTCCCACTCCTGCCAGGGTTCACATCACCACAGGCAAGCCAGCAATGTCTGAGGAGGTGGGCATTCCCACTACTGCCAGGGTACTCATCACCACTTGCAAGCCAGCAATGTCTGAGGAGGTGGGCATTCCCACTACTGCCAGGGTCCTCATCACCGCAGGCAAGCCAGCAATGTCTGAGGAGGTGGGCATTCCCACTCCTGCCAGGGTTCACATCACCACAGGCAAGCCAGCAATGTCTGAGGAGGTGGGCATTCCCACTCCTGCCAGGGTTCACATCACCACAGGCAAGCCAGCAATGTCTGAGGAGGTGGGCATTCCCACTACTGCCAGGGGACTCATCACCACAGGCAAGCCAGCAATATCTGAGGAGGTGGGCATTCCCACTCCTGCCAGGGTTCACATCACCACAGGCAAGCCAGCAATGTCTGAGGAGGTGGGCATTCTCACTACTGCCAGGGTTCACATCACCACAGGCGAGCCAGCAATGTCTGAGGAGGTGGGCATTCCCACTACTGCCAGGGTTCACATCAACAAAGGCAAGTCAGCAATGTCTGAGGAGTTGGGCATTCCCACAACTGTCAGGTGGGCATTCCCACTACTGCCAGGGTTCACATCACCCCAGGCAAGCCAGCAATGTCTGAGGAGGTGGTCATTCTCACTACTGCCAGGGTTCACATCACCACAGGCAAGCCAGCAATGTCTGAGGAGGTGGCCATCCCCACTATGCCAGGGTTCTCATCATCACAGGCGAGCCAGCAATGTCTAAGGAGGTGGGCATTCCCACTACTGCCAGGGTTCACATCAACACAGGCAAGTCAGCAATGTCTGAGGAGGTGGGCATTCCCACTACTGCCAGGGTTCTCATCACCACAGGCAAACAGCAGTGCCTGAGGTGGTGGGCATTCCCATTACTGGCAGGGTACTCATCACCACAGGCAAGCCAGCAATGTCTGAGGAGGTGGGAATTCCCACTACTGCCTGGGTTCACATCACCGCAGGCAAGCCAGCAATGTCTGAGGAGGTGGGCATTCCCACTACTGTCAGGGTTCTCAACACCACAGGCGAGCCAGCAATGTCTGAGTATGTGGGCATTCCCACTACTACCAGGGTTCACATCACCACAGGCGAGCCAGCAATGTCTGAGGAGCTGGGCATTCCCACTCCTGCCAGGGTTCACATCACCACAGGCAAGCCAGCAATGTCCTAGGAGGTGGGCATTCCCACTACTGCCAGGGTACTCATCACCACAGGCGAGCCAGCAATGTCTGAGGATGTGGGTATTCCCACTACTGCCAGGGGACTCATCACCACAGGCAAGCCAGCAATATCTGAGGAGGTGGGCATTCCCACTCCTGCCAGGGTTCACATCACCACAGGCAAGCCAGCAATGTCTGAGGAGGTGGGCATTCCCACTACTGCCAGGGTTCTCATCACCACAGACAAGCCAGCAATGTCTGAGGAGGTGGGCATTCCCACTCCTGCCAGGGTTCACATCACCACAGGCAGGCCAGCAATGTCTGAAGAGGTGGGCATTCCCACTCCTGCCAGGGTTCACATCACCACAGGCAAGCCAGCAATGTCTGAGGAGGTGGGCATTCCCATCACCTGCCAGGCGACTCATCACCGCAGGCAAGCCAACAATGTCTGAGGAGGTGGGCATTCCCACTCCTGCCAGGGTTCACATCACCACAGGCAAGCCAGCAATGTCTGAGGAGGTGGGCATTCCCACTCCTGCCAGGGTTCACATCACCACAGGCAAGCCAGCAATGTCCGAGGAGGTGGGCATTCCCACTACTGCCAGGGTTCTCATCACCACAGGCAACCCAGCAATGTCTGAGGAGGTGGGCATTACCACAAATGCCAGGGTTCTCATCAACACAGGCAAGCCAGCAATGTCTGAGGAGGTGGGCATTCCCACTACTGCCAGGGTTCACATCACCACAGGCAAGCCAGCAATGTCTGACGAGGTGGGCATTCTGATTCCTGCCAGGGTTCTCATCACCAGAAGCAAGCCAGCAATGTCTTAGGAGGTGGGCATTCCCACTCCTGCCAGGGTTCACATCACCACAGGCAAGCCAGCAATGTCTGAGGAGGTGGGCATTCCCACTCCTGCCAGGGTTCACATCACCACAGGCAAGCCAGCAATGTCTGTGGAGGTGGGCATTACCACTACTGCCAGGGTTCTCATCACCACAGGCAAGCCAGCAATGTCTGAGGAGGTGGGCATTACCACTACTGCCAGGGTTCTCATCACCACAGGCAAGCCAGCAATGTCTGAGGACGTGGGCATTCCCACTACTGCCAGGGTACTCATCACCACAAGCAATCCAGCAATGTCTGAGGAGGTGGGCATTCCCACTTCTGCCAGGGTACTCATCACCACAAGCAAGCCAGCAATGTCTGAGGAGGTGGGCATTCCCACTACTGCCAGGGTTCACATCACCACAGGCAAGCCAGCAATGTCTGGGGAGGTGGGCATTCCTACTACTGCCAGGGTTCTCATCACCACAGTCAAGCCAGCAATGTCTGAGGAGGTGGGAATTCCCACTAATCCCAGGGTACTCATCACCACAAGCAAGACAGCAATGTGTGAGGAGGTGGGCATTCCCACTACTGCCAGGATTGCCATCACCACAGGAAAGACAGCAATTATCTGTGGAGGTGGCCATTCACACTCCTGCCAGGGTATTCATCACCACAAGCAAGCCAGCAATGTCTGACGAGGTGGGCATTCTGATTCCTGCCAGGGTTCTCATCACCAGAAGCAAGCCAGCAATGTCTTAGGAGGTGGGCATTCCCACTCCTGCCAGGGTTCACATCACCACAGGCAAGCCAGCAATGTCTGAGGAGGTGGGCATTCCCACTCCTGCCAGGGTTCACATCACCACAGGCAAGCCAGCAATGTCTGTGGAGGTGGGCATTACCACTACTGCCAGGGTTCTCATCACCACAGGCAAGCCAGCAATGTCTGAGGAGGTGGGCATTACCACTACTGCCAGGGTTCACATCACCACAGGCAAGCCAGCAATGTCTGTGGAGGTGGGCATTACCACTACTGCCAGGGTTCTCATCACCACAGGCAAGCCAGCAATGTCTGAGGAGGTGGGCATTACCACTACTGCCAGGGTTCTCATCACCACAGGCAAGCCAGCAATGTCTGAGGAGGTGGGCATTCCCACTACTGCCAGGGTACTCATCACCACAAGCAATCCAGCAATGTCTGAGGAGGTGGGCATTCCCACTTCTGCCAGGGTACTCATCACCACAAGCAAGCCAGCAATGTCTGAGGAGGTGGGCATTCCCACTACTGCCAGGGTTCACATCACCACAGGCAAGCCAGCAATGTCTGGGGAGGTGGGCATTCCCACTACTGCCAGGGTTCTCATCACCACAGTCAAGCCAGCAATGTCTGAGGAGGTGGGAATTCCCACTACTCCCAGGGTACTCATCACCACAAGCAAGACAGCAATGTGTGAGGAGGTGGGCATTCCCACTACTGCCAGGATTGCCATCACCACAGGAAAGACAGCAATTATCTGTGGAGGTGGCCATTCACACTCCTGCCAGGGTATTCATCACCACAAGCAAGCCAGCAGTGTCTGCGGTGGTGGGCATTCCCACTACTGCCAGGGTTCCCATCACCACAGGCAAGCCAGCAATGTCTGAGGAGGTGGGTATTCCCACTACTGCCAGGATACTCATCACCACAAGCAAGCCAGCAGTGTCTGAAGAGGTGGGCATTCCCACTACTGCCAGGGTTCTCATCACCACAGGCAAGCCAGCAATGCCTGAGGAGGTGCGCATTCCCACTACTGCCAGGGTTCTCATCACCACAGGCAAGCCAGCAATTTCTGAGGAGGTGGGCATTCCCACTACTCCCAGGGTACTCATCAGCACAAGCAAGAGAGCAATGTCTGAGGAGGTGGGCATTCCCATAACTGCCAGGGTTCACATCACCACAGGCGAGCCAGCAATGTCTGAGGATGTGGGCATTCCCACTACTGCCAGGGTTCACATCACCACAGGCAAGCCAGCAATGTCTGAGGAGGTGGGCATTCCCACTACTGCCAGGGTACTCATCACCACAAGCAAGCCAGCAAGGTCTGAGGAGGTGGGCATTCCCACTACTGCCAGGGTTCTCATCACCACAGGCGAGCCAGCAATGTCTGAGGATGTGGGCATTCCCACTACTGCAGGGTACTCATCACCACTGGCAAGCCAGCAATGTCTGAGGAGGTGGGCATTCCCACTACTGCCAGGGTCCTCATCACCGCAGGCAACCCAGCAATGTCTGAGGAGGTGGGCATTCCCACTCCTGCCAGGGTTCACATCACCACAGGCAAGCCAACAATGTCTGAGGAGGTGGGCATTCCCACTCCTGCCAGGGTTCACATCACCACAGGCAAGCCAGCAATGTCTGAGGAGGTGGGCATTCCCACTACTACCAGGGTCCTCATCACTGCAGGCAACCCAGCAATGTCTGAGGAGGTGGGCATTCCCACTCCTGCCAGGGTTCACATCACCACAGGCAAGCCAGCAATGTCTGAGGAGGTGGGCATTCCCACTACTGCCAGGGTACTCATCACCACAAGCAAGCCAGCAAGGTCTGAGGAGGTGGGCATTCCCACTACTGCCAGGGTTCTCATCACCACAGGCGAGCCAGCAATGTCTGAGGATGTGGGCATTCCCACTACTGCCAGGGTACTCATCACCACTGGCAAGCCAGCAATGTCTGAGGAGGTGGGCATTCCCACTACTGCCAGGGTCCTCATCACCGCAGGCAACCCAGCAATGTCTGAGGTGGTGGGCATTCCCACTCCTGCCAGGGTTCACATCACCACAGGCAAGCCAGCAATGTCTGAGGAGGTGGGCATTCCCACTACTGCCAGGGTACTCATCACCACTGGCAAGCCAGCAATGTCTGAGGAGGTGGGCATTCCCACTACTGCCAGGGTCCTCATCACCGCAGGCAACCCAGCAATGTCTGAGGAGGTGGGCATTCCCACTCCTGCCAGGGTTCACATCACCACAGGCAAGCCAGCAATGTCTGAGGAGGTGGGCATTCCCACTCCTGCCAGGGTTCACATCACCACAGGCAAGCCAGCAATGTCTGAGGAGGCGGGCATTCCCACTACTGCCGGGGGACTCATCACCACAGGCAAGCCAGCAATATCTGAGGAGGTGGGCATTCCCACTCCTGCCAGGGTTCACATCACCACAGGCAAGCCAGCAATGTCTGAGGAGGTGGGCATTCCCACTACTGCCAGGGTACTCATCACCACAAGCAAGCCAGCAAGGTCTGAGGAGGTGGGCATTCCCACTACTGCCAGGGTTCTCATCACCACAGGCGAGCCAGCAATGTCTGAGGATGTGGGCATTCCCACTACTGCCAGGGTACTCATCACCACTGGCAAGCCAGCAATGTCTGAGGAGGTGGGCATTCCCACTACTGCCAGGGTCCTCATCACTGCAGGCAACCCAGCAATGTCTGAATAGGTGGGCATTCCCACTCCTGCCAGGGTTCACATCACCACAGGCAAGCCAGCAATGTCTGAGGAGGTGGGCATTCCCACTCCTGCCAGGGTTCACATCACCACAGGCAAGCCAGCAATGTCTGAGGAGGTGGGCATTCCCACTACTGCCAGGGTTCTCATCACCACAGGCAAGCCAGCAATGTCTGAGGAGGTGGGCATTACCACAAATGCCAGGGTTCTCATCAACACAGGCAAGCCAGCAATGTCTGAGGAGGTGGGCATTCCCACTACTGCCAGGGTACTCATCACCACAAGCAAGCCAGCAATGTCTGAGAAGGTGGGCATTCCCACTACTGCCAGGGTTCACATAACCACAGGCAAGCCAGCAATGTCTGACGAGGTGGGCATTCCGATTCCTGCCAGGGTTCTCATCACCAGAAGCAAGCCAGCAATGTCTGAGGAGGTGGGCATTCCCACTCCTGCCAGGGTTCACATCACCACAGGCAAGCCAGCAATGTCTGAGGAGGTGGGCATTCCCACTCCTGCCAGGGTTCACATCACCACAGGCAAGCCAGCAATGTCTGTGGAGGTGGGCATTACCACTACTGCCAGGGTTCTCATCACCACAGGCAAGCCAGCAATGTCTGAGGAGGTGGGCATTACCACTACTGCCAGGGTTCTAATCACCACAGGCAAGCCAGCAATGTCTGAGGAGGTGGGCATTCCCACTACTGCCAGGGTACTCATCACCACAAGCAATCCAGCAATGTCTGAGGAGGTGGGCATTCCCACTTCTGCCAGGGTACTCATCACCACAAGCAAGCCAGCAATGTCTGAGGAGGTGGGCATTCCCACTACTGCCAGGGTTCACATCACCACAGGCAAGCCAGCAATGTCTGAGGAGGTGGGCATTCCCACTACTGCCAGGGTTCTCATCACCACAGTCAAGCCAGCAATGTCTGAGGAGGTGGGAATTCCCACTACTCCCAGGGTACTCATCACCACAAGCAAGACAGCAATGTGTGAGGAGGTGGGCATTCCCACTACTGCCAGGATTGCCATCACCACAGGAAAGACAGCAATTATCTGTGGAGGTGGCCATTCACACTCCTGCCAGGGTATTCATCACCACAAGCAAGCCAGCAGTGTCTGCGGAGGTGGGCATTCCCACTACTGCCAGGGTTCTCATCACCACAGGCAAGCCAGCAATGTCTGAGGAGGTGGGTATTCCCACTACTGCCAGGATACTCATCACCACAAGCAAGCCAGCAGTGTCTGAAGAGGTGGGCATTCCCACTACTGCCAGGGTTCTCATCACCACAGGCAAGCCAGCAATGCCTGAGGAGGTGCGCATTCCCACTACTGCCAGGGTTCTCATCACCACAGGCAAGCCAGCAATTTCTGAGGAGGTGGGCATTCCCACTACTCCCAGGGTACTCATCAGCACAAGCAAGAGAGCAATGTCTGAGGAGGTGGGCATTCCCACTACTGCCAGGGTTCACATCACCACAGGCGAGCCAGCAATGTCTGAGGATGTGGGCATTCCCACTACTGCCAGGGTTCACATCACCACAGGCAAGCCAGCAATGTCTGAGGAGGTGGTCATTCCCACTACTGCCAAGGTACTCATCACCACAAGCAAGCCAGCAAGGTCTGAGGAGGTGGGCATTCCCACTACTGCCAGGGTTCTCATCACCACAGGCGAGCCAGCAATGTCTGAGGATGTGGGCATTCCCACTACTGCCAGGGTACTCATCACCACTGGCAAGCCAGCAATGTCTGAGGAGGTGGGCATTCCCACTACTGCCAGGGTCCTCATCACCGCAGGCAACCCAGCAATGTCTGAGGAGGTGGGCATTCCCACTCCTGCCAGGGTTCACATCACCACAGGCAACCCAGCAATGTCTGAGGAGGTGGGCATTCCCACTCCTGCCAGGGTTCACATCACCACAGGCAAGCCGGCAATGTCTGAGGAGGTGGGCATTCCCACTCCTGCCAGGGTTCACATCACCACAGGCAAGCCAGCAATGTCTGTGGAGGTGGGCATTACCACTACTGCCAGGGTTCTCATCACCACAGGCAAGCCAGCAATGTCTGAGGAGGTGGGCATTCCCACTACTGCCAGGGAACTCATCACCACAAGCAATCCAGCAATGTCTGAGGAGGTGGGCATTCCCACTTCTGCCAGGGTACTCATCACCACAGGCAAGCCAGCAATGTCTGAGGAGGTGGGCATTCGACTACTGCCAGGGTTCTCATCACCACAGTCAAGCCAGCAATGTCTGAGGAGGTGGGAATTCCCACTACTCCCAGGGTACTCATCACCACAAGCAAGACATCAATGTGTGAGGAGGTGGGCATTCCCAATACTGCCAGGATTGTCATCACCACAGGAAAGACAGCAATTATCTGTGGAGGTGGCCATTCACACACCTGCCAGGGTATTCATCAGCACAAGCAAGCCAGCAGTGTCGGCGGAGGTGGGCATTCCCACTACTGCCAGGGTTCTCATCACCACAGGCAAGCCAGCAATGTCTGAGGAGGTGGATATTCCCACTACTCCCAGGATACTCATCACCACAAGCAAGCCAGCAGTGTCTGAAGAGGTGGTCATTCCCACTACTGCCAGGGTTCTCATCACCACAGGCAAGCCAGCAATGCCTGAGGAGGTGCGCATTCCCACTACTGCCAGGGTTCTCATCACCACAGGCAAGCCAGCAATTTCTGAGGAGGTGGGCATTCCCACTACTCCCAGGGTACTCATCAGCACAAGCAAGAGAGCAATGTCTGAGGAGGTGCGCATTCCCACTACTGCCAGGGTTCTCATCACCACAGGCAAGCCAGCAATTTCTGAGGAGGTGGGCATTCCCACTACTCCCAGGGTACTCATCAGCACAAGCAAGAGAGCAATGTCTGAGGAGGTGGGCATTCCCACTACTGCCAGGGTTCACATCACCACAGGCGAGCCAGCAATGTCTGAGGATGTGGGCATTCCCACTACTGCCAGGGTTCACATCACCACAGGCAAGCCAGCAATGTCTGAGGAGGTGGTCATTCCCACTACTGCCAAGGTACTCATCACCACAAGCAAGCCAGCAAGGTCTGAGGAGGTGGGCATTCCCACTACTGCCAGGGTTCTCATCACCACAGGCGAGCCAGCAATGTCTGAGGATGTGGGCATTCCCACTACTGCCAGGGTACTCATCACCACTGGCAAGCCAGCAATGTCTGAGGAGGTGGGCATTCCCACTACTGCCAGGGTCCTCATCACCGCAGGCAACCCAGCAATGTCTGAGGAGGTGGGCATTCCCACTCCTGCCAGGGTTCACATCACCACAGGCAACCCAGCAATGTCTGAGGAGGTGGGCATTCCCACTCCTGCCAGGGTTCACATCACCACAGGCAAGCCGGCAATGTCTGAGGAGGTGGGCATTCCCACTCCTGCCAGGGTTCACATCACCACAGGCAAGCCAGCAATGTCTGTGGAGGTGGGCATTACCACTACTGCCAGGGTTCTCATCACCACAGGCAAGCCAGCAATGTCTGAGGAGGTGGGCATTCCCACTACTGCCAGGGAACTCATCACCACAAGCAATCCAGCAATGTCTGAGGAGGTGGGCATTCCCACTTCTGCCAGGGTACTCATCACCACAGGCAAGCCAGCAATGTCTGAGGAGGTGGGCATTCGACTACTGCCAGGGTTCTCATCACCACAGTCAAGCCAGCAATGTCTGAGGAGGTGGGAATTCCCACTACTCCCAGGGTACTCATCACCACAAGCAAGACATCAATGTGTGAGGAGGTGGGCATTCCCAATACTGCCAGGATTGTCATCACCACAGGAAAGACAGCAATTATCTGTGGAGGTGGCCATTCACACACCTGCCAGGGTATTCATCAGCACAAGCAAGCCAGCAGTGTCGGCGGAGGTGGGCATTCCCACTACTGCCAGGGTTCTCATCACCACAGGCAAGCCAGCAATGTCTGAGGAGGTGGATATTCCCACTACTCCCAGGATACTCATCACCACAAGCAAGCCAGCAGTGTCTGAAGAGGTGGTCATTCCCACTACTGCCAGGGTTCTCATCACCACAGGCAAGCCAGCAATGCCTGAGGAGGTGCGCATTCCCACTACTGCCAGGGTTCTCATCACCACAGGCAAGCCAGCAATTTCTGAGGAGGTGGGCATTCCCACTACTCCCAGGGTACTCATCAGCACAAGCAAGAGAGCAATGTCTGAGGAGGTGGGCATTCCCACTACTGCCAGGGTTCACATCACCACAGGCGAGCCAGCAATGTCTGAGGATGTGGGCATTCCCACTACTGCCAGGGTTCACATCACCACAGGCAAGCCAGCAAGGTCTGAGGAGGTGGGCATTCCCACTACTGCCAGGGTTCTCATCACCACAGGCGAGCCAGCAATGTCTGAGGATGTGGGCATTCCCACTACTGCCAGGGTACTCATCACCACTGGCAAGCCAGCAATGTCTGAGGAGGTGGGCATTCCCACTACTGCCAGGGTCCTCATCACCGCAGGCAACCCAGCAATGTCTGAGGAGGTGGGCATTCCCACTCCTGCCAGGGTTCACATCACCACAGGCAAGCCAGCAATGTCTGAGGAGGTGGGCATTCCCACTCCTGCCAGGGTTCACATCACCACAGGCAAGCCAGCAATGTCTGAGGAGGTGGGCATTCCCACTACTACCAGGGTCCTCATCACCACAGGCAACCCAGCAATGTCTGAGGAGGTGGGCATTCCCACTCCTGCCAGGGTTCACATCACCACAGGCAAGCCAGCAATGTCTGAGGAGGTGGGCATTCCCACTCCTGCCAGGGTTCACATCACCACAGGCAAGCCAGCAATGTCTGTGGAGGTGGGCATTACCACTACTGCCAGGGTACTCATCACCACAAGCAAGCCAGCAATGTCTGAGGAGGTGGGAATTCCCACTACTGCCAGGGTTCACATCACCACAGGCAAGCCAGCAATGTCTGAGGAGGTGGGCATTCCCACTACTGCCAGGGTTCTCATCACCACAGTCAAGCCAGCAATGTCTGAGGAGGTGGGAATTCCCACTACTGGCAGGGTACTCATCACCACAAGCAAGACAGCAATGTGTGAGGAGGTGGGCATTCCCACTACTGCCAGGATTGTCATCACCACAGGAAAGACAGCAATTATCTGTGGAGGTGGCCATTCACACTCCTGCCAGGGTATTCATCACCACAAGCAAGCCAGCAGTGTCTGCGGAGGTGGGCATTCCCACTACTGCCAGGGTTCTCATCACCACAGGCAAGCCGGCAATGTCTGAGGAGGTGGATATTCCCACTACTGCCAGGATACTCATCACCACAAGCAAGCCATCAGTGTCTGAAGAGGTGGGCATTCCCACTACTGCCAGGGTTCTCATCACCACAGGCAAGCCAGCAATGCCTGAGGAGGGGCGCATTCCCACTACTGCCAGGGTTCTCATCACCACAGGCAAGCCAGCAATTTCTGAGGAGGTGGGTATTCCCACTACTCCCAGGGTACTCATCAGCACAAGCAAGAGAGCAATGTCTGAGGAGGTGGGCATTCCCACTACTGCCAGGGTTCACATCACCACAGGCAAGCCAGCAATGTCTGAGGATGTGGGCATTCCCACTACTGCCAGGGTTCACATCACCACAGGCAAGCCAGCAATGTCTGAGGAGGTGGGCATTCCCACTACTGCCAGGGTACTCATCACCACTGGCAAGCCAGAAATGTCTGAGGAGGTGGGCATTCCCACTACTGCCAGGGTCCTCTTCACGGCAGGCAACCCAGCAATGTCTGAGAAGGTGGGCATTCCCACTCCTGCCAGGGTTCACATCACCACAGGCAAGCCAGCAATGTCTGAGGAGGTGGGCATTCCCACTCCTGCCAGGGTTCACATCACCACAGGCAAGCCAGCAATGTCTGACGAGGTGGGCATTCCCACTACTACCAGGGTCCTCATCACCGCAGGCAACCCAGCAATGTCTGAGGAGGTGGGCATTCCCACTCCTGCCAGGGTTCACATCACCACAGGCAAGCCAGCAATGTCTGAGGAGGTGGGCATTCCCACTCCTGCCAGGGTTCACATCACCACAGGCAAGCCAGCAATGTCTGTGGAGGTGGGCATTACCACTACTGCCAGGGTTCTCATCACCACAGGCAAGCCAGCAATGTCTGAGGAGGTGGGCATTACCACTACTGCCAGGGTTCTCATCACCACAGGCAAGCAGCAATGTCTGAGGAGGTGGGCATTCCCACTTCTGCCAGGGTACTCATCACCACAAGCAAGCCAGCAATGTCCGAGGAGGTGGGCATTCCCACTACTGCCAGAGTTCACATCACCACAGGCAAGGCAGCAATGTCTGAGGAGGTGGGCATTCCCACTACTGCCAGGGATCTCATCACCACAGTCAAGCCAGCAATGTCTGAGGAGGTGGGAATTCCCACTACTCCCAGGGTACTCATCACCACAAGCAAGGCAGCAATGTGTGAGGAGGTGGGCATTCCCGCTACTGCCAGGATTGTCATCACCACAGGAAAGACAGCAATCATCTGTGGAGCTGGCCATTCACACTCCTGCCAGGGTATTCATCACCACAAGCAAGCCAGCAGTGTCTGCGGAGGTGGGCATTCCCACTACTGCCAGGGTTCTCATCGCCACAGGCAAGCCAGCAATGTCTGAGGAGGTGGATATTCCCACTACTGCCAGGATACTCATCACCACAAGCAAGCCAGCAGTGTCTGAAGAGGTGGGCATTCCCACTACTGCCAGGGTTCTCATCACCACAGGCAAGCCAGCAATGCCTGAGATGGTGCGCATTCCCACTACTGCTAGGGTTCTCATCACCACAGGCAAGCCAGCAATTTCTGAGGAGGTGGGCATTCCCACTACACCCAGGGTACTCATCAGCACGAGCAAGAGAGCAATGTCTGTGGAGGTGGGCATTACCACTACTGCCAGGGTTCTCATCACCACAGGCAAGCCAGCAATGTCTGAGGAGGTGGGCATTACCACTACTGCCAGGGTTCTCATCACCACAGGCAAGCAGCAATGTCTGAGGAGGTGGGCATTCCCACTTCTGCCAGGGTACTCATCACCACAAGCAAGCCAGCAATGTCCGAGGAGGTGGGCATTCCCACTACTGCCAGAGTTCACATCACCACAGGCAAGGCAGCAATGTCTGAGGAGGTGGGCATTCCCACTACTGCCAGGGATCTCATCACCACAGTCAAGCCAGCAATGTCTGAGGAGGTGGGAATTCCCACTACTCCCAGGGTACTCATCACCACAAGCAAGGCAGCAATGTGTGAGGAGGTGGGCATTCCCGCTACTGCCAGGATTGTCATCACCACAGGAAAGACAGCAATCATCTGTGGAGCTGGCCATTCACACTCCTGCCAGGGTATTCATCACCACAAGCAAGCCAGCAGTGTCTGCGGAGGTGGGCATTCCCACTACTGCCAGGGTTCTCATCGCCACAGGCAAGCCAGCAATGTCTGAGGAGGTGGATATTCCCACTACTGCCAGGATACTCATCACCACAAGCAAGCCAGCAGTGTCTGAAGAGGTGGGCATTCCCACTACTGCCAGGGTTCTCATCACCACAGGCAAGCCAGCAATGCCTGAGATGGTGCGCATTCCCACTACTGCTAGGGTTCTCATCACCACAGGCAAGCCAGCAATTTCTGAGGAGGTGGGCATTCCCACTACACCCAGGGTACTCATCAGCACGAGCAAGAGAGCAATGTCTGAGGAGGTGGGCATTCCCACTACTGCCAGGGTTCATATCACCATAGGCGAGCTAGCAATGTCTGAGGAGGTGGGCATTCCCACTACTGCCAGGGTTCACATCACCACAGACAAGCAAGCAATGTCTGAGGAGGTGGGCATTCCCGCTGCTGCCAGGGTTCTCATCACCACAGGCAAGCCAGCAATGTCTGAGGAGGTGGGCTTTCCCACTACTGCCAGGGTACTCATCACCACAAGCAAGCCAGCAAGGTCTGAGGAGGTGGGCATTCCCACTACTGCCAGGGTTCTCATCACCACAGGCGAGCCAGCAATGTCTGAGGATGTGGGCATTCCCACTACTGCCAGGGTACTCATCACCACTGGCAAGCCAGCAATATCTGAGAAGGTGGGCATTCCCACTCCTGCCAGGATTCACATCACCACATCCAAGCAAGCAATGTCTGAGGAGGTGGGCATTCCCACTACTGCAGGGTTCTCATCACCACTGGCAAGCCAGCAATGTCTGAGGAGGTGGGCATTCCCACTCCTGCCAGGGTTCACATCACCACAGGCAGGCCAGTAATGTCTTAGGATGTGGGCATTCCCACTCCTGCCAGGATTCACATCACCACAGGCAAGCAAGCAATGTATGAGGAGGTGGGCATTCCCACTACTGCCAGGGTTCTCATCACCACTGGCAAGCCAGCAATGTCTGAGGAGGTGGGCATTCCCACTCCTGCCAGGGTTCACATCACCACAGGCAGGCCAGTAATGTCTGAGGATGTGGGCATTCCCACTCCTGCCAGGGTTCGCATCACCACAGGCAAGCGAGCAATGTCTGAGGAGGTGGGCATTCCCTCTACTGCCAGGGTTCTCATCACCACAGGCAAGCCAGCAATATCTGGAGAGGTGGGCATTCCCACTCCTGCCAGGGTTCACATCACCACAGGCAAGCCAGCAATCTCTGAGGAGGTGGGCGTTCCCACTACTGCCAGGGTACCCATCACCGCAGGCAAGCCAGCAATGTCTGAGGATGTGGGCATTCCCACTACTGCCAGGGTACTCATCACCACAGGCAAGCCAGCAATGTCTGAGGAGGTGGGCATTCCCACTCCTGCCAGGGTTCACATCACCACAGACAAGCAAGCAATGTCTGAGGAGGTGGGCATTCCCGCTACTGCCAGGGTTCTCATCACCACAGGCAAGCCAGCAATGTCTGAGGAGGTGGGCATTCCCACTCCTGCCAGGGTTCACATCACCACAGGCAGGCCAGCATTGTCTGAGGATGTGGGCATTCCCACTCCTGCCAGGGTTCACATCACCACAGGCAAGCCAGCAATGTCTGAAGAGGAGGGCATTCCCACTACTGCCAGGGTTCTCATCACCACAGGCAAGCCAGCAATGTCTGAGGAGGTGGGCATTCCCACTCCTGTGGGGGGCACATCACCACAGGCAAGCCAACAATGTCTGAGGAGGTGGGCATTCCCACTACTGTCAGGGTACTCATCACCGCAGGCAACCCAACAATGTCTGAGGAGGTGGGCATTCCCACTCCTGCCAGGGTTCACATCACCACAGGCAAGCCAGCAATGTCTGAGGAGGTGGGCATTCCCACTCCTGCCAGGGTTCACATCACCACACGCAAGCCAGCAATGTCTGAGGAGGTGGGCATTACCACTACTGCCAGGGTTCTCATCACCACAGGCAAGCCAGCAATGTCTGAGGAGGTGGGCATTACCACTACTGCCAGGGTTCTCATCACCACAGGCAAGCCAGCAATGTCTTAGGAGGTGGGCATTCCCACTACTGCCAGGGTACTCATCACCACAAGCAATACAGCAATGTCTGAGGAGGTGGGCATTACCGCTAGTGCCAGGGTACTCATCACCACAAGCAAGCCAGCAATGTCTGAGGAGGTGGGCATTCCCACTACTGCCAGGGTTCACATCACCACAAGCAAGCCAGCAATGTCTGAGGAGGTGGGCATTCCCACTTCTGCCAGGGTTCTCATCACCACAGTCAAGCCAGCAATGTCTGAGGAGTTGGGAATTTCCATTACTCCCAGGGTACTCATCACCACAAGCAAGCCAGCCATGTCTGGGGAGGTGGGCATTCCCACTACTGGCAGGATTCTCATCACCACAGGAAATACAGCAATTATCTGTGGAGGTGGGCATTCACACTCCTGCCAGGGTATTCATCACAACAAGCAAGCCAGAAGTGTCTGCTGAGGTGGGCATTCCCACTACTGCCAGGGTACTCATCACCACAGGCAAGCCAGCAATGTCTGAGGAGGTGGGTATTCCCACTACTGCCAGGATACTCATCACCACAAGCAAGTCAGCAGTGTCCGAGGAGGTGGCCATTCCCACTACTGCCAGGGTTCTCATCACCACAAGCAAGCCAGCAATGTCTGAGGAGGTGGGCATTCCCACTACTGCCAGGGTTCACATCACCACAGGCAAGCCAGCAATGTCTGAAGAGGTGGGCATTCCCACTACTGCCAGGGTTCTCATCACCACAGTCAAGCCAGCAATGTCTGAGGAGGTGGGAATTCCCACTACTCCCAGGGTACACATCACCACAAGCAAGACAGCAATGTCTGAGGAGGTGGGCATTCCCACTACTGCCAGGATTGTCATCACCACAGGAAAGACAGCAATTATCTGTGGAGGTGGGCATTCACACTCCTGCCAGGGTATTCATCACCACAAGCAAGCCAGCGTGTCTGCGGAGGTGGGCATTCCCACTACTGCCAGGGTTCTCATCACCACAGGCAAGCCAGCAATGTCTGAGGAGGTGGGTATTCCCACTACTGCCAGGGTTCTCATCACCACAGGCAAGCCAGCAATGCCTGAGGAGGTGTGCATTCCCACTACTGCCAGGGTTCTCATCACCACAGGCAAGCTAGCAATTTCTGAGGAGGTGGGCATTCCCACTACTGCCAGGGTTCATATCACCATAGGCAAGCCAGCAATGCCTGAGGAGGTGTGCATTCCCACTACTCCCAGGGTACTCATCAGCACAAGCAAGAGAGCAATGTCTGAGGAGGTGGGCATTCCCACTACTGCCAGGGTTCATATCACCATAGGCAAGCTAGCAATGTCTGAGGAGGTGGGCATTCCCACTAGTGCCAGGGTTCACATCACCACCGGCAAGCCAGCAATTATCGGAGGAGGTGGGCATTCCCACTTCTGCCAGGGTCCTCATCACCACAAGCAAGCCAGCAATGTTCGAGGAGGTGGGCAACCCCACTACTTCCAGGGTTCTCATCACCCCTGGTGAGCCAGCAATGTCTGAGGAGGTGGGCATTCCCACTACTGCCAGGGTTCACATCACCACAGGCGAGCCAGCAATGTCTGAGGAGCTGGGCATTCCCACTCCTGCCAGGGTTCACATCACCACAGGCAAGCCAGCAATGTCTGAGGAGGTGGGCATTCCCACTACTGCCAGGGTACTCATCACCACAGGCGAGCCAGCAAGGTCTGAGGAGGTGCGCATTCGCACTACTGCCAGGGTTCTCATCACCACAGGTGAGCCAGCAATGTCTGAGGAGGTGGGTATTCCCACTACTGCCAGGATACTCATCACCACAAGCAAGCCAGCAGTGTCTGCGTAGGTGGGCATTCCCACTACTGCCAGGGTTCTCATCACCACAGGCAAGCCAGCAATGTCTGAGGAGGTGGGTATTCCCACTACTGCCAGGGTGCTCATCACCACAAGCAAGCCAGCAGTGTCTGAGGAGGTGGGCATTCCCACTACTGCCAGGGTTCTCATCACCACAGGCAAGCCAGCAATGCCTGAGGAGGTGCGCATTCCCACTACTGCCAGGGTTCTCATCACCACAGGCAAGCCAGCAATTTCTGAGGAGGTGGCCATTCCCACTACTCCCAGGGTACTCATCAGCACAAGCAAGAGAGCAATGTCTGAGGAGGTGGGCATTTCCACTACTGCCAGGGTTCATATCACCATAGGTGAGCTAGCAATGTCGGAGGAGGTGGGCATTCCAACTACTGCCAGGGTTCACATCACCACAGGCGAGCCAGCAATTTCTGAGGATGTGAGCATTCTCACTACTGCCAGGGTTCACATCACCACAGGTGAGCCAGCAATGTCTGAGGAGCTGGGCATTCCCACTCCTGCCAGGGTTCACATCACCACAGGCAAGCCAGCAATGTCTGAGGAGGTGGGCATCCCCACTACTGCCAGGGTACTCATCACCACAAGCAAGCCAGCAAGGTCTGAGGAGGTGGGCATTCCCACTACTGCCAGGGTTCTCATCACCACAGGCGGCCAGCAATGTCTGAGGATGTGGGCATTCCCACTACTGCCAGGGTACTCATCACCACTGGCAAGCCAGCAATATCTGAGAAGGTGGGCATTCCCACTCCTGTCAGGGTTCACATCACCACAGGCAAGCAAGCAATGTCTGAGGAGGTGGGCATTCCCACTACTGCCAGGGTTCTCATCACCACGGGCAAGCTAGCAATGTCTAAGGAGGTGGGCAATGCCACTCCTGCCAGGGTTCACATCACCACAGGCAGGCCAGCAATGTCTGAGGATGAGGGCATTCCCACTCCTGCCAGGGTTCGCATCACCATAGGCAAGCGGGCAATGTCTGAGGAGGTGGGCATTCCCACCACTGCCAGGGTTCTCATCACCACAGGCAGCCAGCAATGTCTGAGGATGTGGGCATTCCCACTACTGCCAGGGTACTCATCACCACTGGCAAGCCAGCAATATCTGAGAAGGTGGGCATTCCCACTCCTGTCAGGGTTCACATCACCACAGGCAAGCAAGCAATGTCTGAGGAGGTGGGCATTCCCACTACTGCCAGGGTTCTCATCACCACGGGCAAGCTAGCAATGTCTAAGGAGGTGGGCAATGCCACTCCTGCCAGGGTTCACATCACCACAGGCAGGCCAGCAATGTCTGAGGATGTGGGCATTCCCACTCCTGCCAGGGTTCGCATCACCACAGGCAAGCGGGCAATGTCTGAGGAGGTGGGCATTCCCACCACTGCCAGGGTTCTCATCACCACAGGCAAGCCAGGAATTTCTGAGGAGGTGGGCATTCCCACTACTCCCAGGGTACTCATCAGCACAAGCAAGAGAGCAATGTCTGAGGATGTGGGCATTCCCACTACTGCCAGGGTTATCATCACCACGGGCAAGCCAGCAATGTCTGAGGAGGTGGGCATTCCCACTCCTGCCAGGGTTCACATCACCACAGGCAAGCCAGCAATTATCTGAGGAGGTGGGCATTCCCACTCCTGCCAGGGTCCTCATCACCACAAGCAAGCCAGCAATGTCCAAGGAGGTGGGCAACCCCACTACTTCCAGGGTTCTCATCACCCCTGGTGAGCCAGCAATGTCTGAGGAGGTGGGCATTCCCACTACTGCCGGGGTACTCATCACCACAGGCGAGCCAGCAAGGTCTGAGGAGGTGGGCATTCCCACTACTGCCAGGGTTCTCGTCACCACAGGTGAGCCAGCAATGTCTGAGGAGGTGGGTATTCCCACTACTGCCAGAATACTCATCACCACAAGCAAGCCAGCAGTGTCTGAGGAGGTGGGCATTCCCACTACTGCCAGGGTTCCCATCACCACAGGCAAGCCAGCAATGCCTGAGGAGGTGCACATTCCCACTACTGCCAGGGTTCTCATCACCACAGGCAAGCCAGCAATTTCCGAGGAGGTGGGCATTCCCATTACTCCCAGGGTACTCATCACCACAAGCAAGAGAGCAATGTCTGAGGAGGTGGGCATTCCCACTCCTGCCAGGGTTCATATCACCATAGGCGAGCTAGCAATGTCGGAGGAGGTGGGCATTCCCACTACTGCCAGGGTTCACATCACCACAGGCGAGCCAGCAATGTCTGAGGATGTGAGCATTCCCACTACTGCCAGGGTTCACATCACCACAGGTGAGGCAGCAATGTCTGAGGAGCTGGGCATTCCCACTCCTGCCAGGGTTCACATCACCACAGGCAAGACAGCAATGTCTGAGAAGGTGGGCATCCCCAGTACTGCCAGGGTACTCATCACCACAAGCAAGCCAGCAAGGTCTGAGGAGGTGGGCATTCCCACTACTGCCAGGGTTCTCATCACCACAGGCAAGCCAGCAATGTCTGAGGATGTGGGCATTCCCAATACTGCCAGGGTACTCATCACCACTGGCAAGCCAGCAATATCTGAGAAGGTGGGCATTCCCACTCCTGCCAGGGTTCACATCACCACAGGCAAGCAAGCAATGTCTGAGGAGGTGGGCATTCCCACTACTGCCAGGTTTCATATCACCACGGGCAAGCTAGCAATGTCTGAGGAGGTGGGCATTCCCACTCCTGCCAGGGTTCACATCACCACAGGCAGGCCAGCAATGTCTGAGGATGTGGGCATTCCCACTCCTGCCAGGGTTCGCATCACCACAGGCAAGCGAGCAATGTCTGAGGAGGTGGGCATTCCCACTCCTGCCAGGGTTCACATCACCACAGGCAGGCCAGCAATGTCTGAGGATGTGGGCATTCCCACTCCTGCCAGGGTTCGCATCACCACAGGCAAGCCAGCAATGCCTGAGGAGGTGCGCATTCCCAGTACTGCCAGGGTTCTCATCACCACAGGCAAGCCAGCAATTTCTGAGGAGGTGGGCATTCCCACTACTCCCAGGGTACTCATCAGCACAAGCAAGAGAGCAATGTCTGAGGAGGTGGGCATTCCCACTACTGCCTACTGCCAGGGTTCATATCACCATAGGCGAGCTAGCAATGTCAGAGGAGGTGGGCATTCCCACTACTGCCAGGGTTCATATCACCACAGGCGAGCCAGCAATGTCTGAGGATGTGGGCATTCCCACTACTGCCAGGGTTCACATCACCACAGGCGAGCCAGCAATGTCTGAGTAGCTGGGCATTCCCACTCCTGCCAGGGTTCACATCACCACAGGCAAGCCAGCAATGTCTGAGGAGGTGGCATTCCCACTACTGCAAGGGTACTCATCACCACAAGCAAGCCAGCAAGGTCTGAGGAGGTGGGAATTCCCACTACTGCCAGGGTTCTCATCACCACAGGCGAGCCAGCAATGTCTGAGAATGTGGGCATTCCCACTACTGCCAGGGTACTCATCACCACTGGCAAGCCAGCAATATCTGAGAAGGTGGGCATTCCCACTCCTGCCAGAGTTCACATCACCACAGGCAAGCAAGCAATGTCTGAGGAGGTGGGCATTCCCACTACTGCCAGGGTTCTCATCACCACGGGCAAGCCAGCAATGTCTGAGGAGGTGGGCATTCCCACTCCTGCCAGGGTTCGCATCACCACAGGCAAGCGAGCAATGTCTGAGGAGGTGGTCATTCCCACTACTGCCAGGGTTCTCATCACCACAGGCAAGCCAGCAATGTCTGGGGATGTGGGCATTCCCACTCCAGCCAGGGTTCACATCACCACAGGCAAGCCAGCAATCTCTGAGGAGGTGGGCGTTCCCACTACTGCCAGGGTACTCATCACCGCAGGCAAGCCAGCAATGTCTGAGGATGTGCGCATTCCCACTACTGCCAGGGTACTCATCACCACAGGCAAGCCAGCAATGTCTGAGGAGGTGGGCATTCTCACTCCTGCCAGGGTACACATCACCACAGACAAGCAAGCAATGTCTGAGGAGGTGGGCATTCCCGCTACTGCCAGGGTTCTCATCACCACAGGCAAGCCAGCAATGTCTGATGAGGTGGGCATTCCCACTCCTGCCAGGGTTCACATCACCACAGGCAGGCCAGCATTGTCTGAGGATGTGGGCCTTCCTACTCCTGCCAGGGTTCAGATCACCACAGGCAAGCCAGCAATGTCTGAGGAGGAGGGCATTCCCACTACTGCCAGGGTTCTCATCACCACAGGCAAGCCAGCAATGTCTGAGGAGGTGGGCATTCCCACTCCTGCCAGGGTTCACATCACCACAGGCAAGCCAGCAATGTCTGGGGAGGTGGGCATTCCCACTACTGCCAGGGTACTCATCACCGCAGGCAACCCAGCAATGTCTGAGGAGGTGGGCATTCCCACTCCTGCCAGGGTTCACATCACCACAGGCAAGCCAGCAATGTCTGAGGAGGTGGGCATTCCCACTACTGCCAGGGTTCTCATCACCACAGTCAAGCCAGCAATGTCTAAGGAGGTGGGAATTCCCACTACTCCCAGGGTACACATCACCACAAGCAAGACAGCAATGTCTGAGGAGGTGGGCATTCCCACTACTGCCAGGATTGTCATCACCACAGGAAAGACAGCAATTATCTGTGGAGGTGGCCATTCACACTCCTGCCAGGGTATTCATCACCACAAGCAAGCCAGCAGTGTCTGCGGAGGTGGGCATTCCCACTACTGCCAGGGTTCTCATCACCACAGGCAAGCCAGCAATGTCTGAGGTGGTGGGTATTCCCACTACTGCCAGGATACTCATCACCACAAGCAAGCCAGCAGCGTCTGAGCAGGTGGGCATTCCCACTACTGCCAGGGTTCTCATCACCACAGGCAAGCCAGCGTTGCCTGAGGTGGTGCGCATTCCCACTACTGCCAGGGTTCTCATCACCACAGGCAAGCCAGCAATTTCTGAGGAGGTGGGCATTCCCACTACTCCCAGGGTACTCATCAGCACAAGCAAGAGAGAAATGTCTGAGGAGGTGGGCATTCCCACTACTGCCAGGGTTCTCATCACCACAGTCAAGCCAGCAATGTCTGAGGGGTTGGGATTTTCAACTACTCCCAGGGTACTCATCACCACAAGCAAGACAGCAATGTCTGAGGAGGTGGGCATTCCCACTACTGCCAGGATTGTCATCACCACAGGAAAGACAGCAATTATGTGTGGAGGTGGGCATTCACACTCCTGCCAGGGTATTCATCACCACAAGCAGGCCAGCAGTGTCTGCGGAGGTGGGCATTCCCACTACTGCCAGGGTTCTCATCACCACAGGCAAGCCAGCAATGTCTGAGGAGGTGGGTATTCCCACTACTGCCAGGATACTCATCACCACAAGCAAGCCAGCAGTGTCTGAGCAGGTGGGCGTTCCCACTACTGCCAGGGTTCTCATCACCACAGGCAAGCCAGCGTTGCCTGAGGAGGTGCGCATTCCCACTACTGCCAGGGTTCTCATCACCACAGGCAAGCCAGCAATTTCTGAGGAGGTGGGCATTCCCACTACTCCCAGGGTACTCATCAGCACAAGCAAGAGAGCAATGTCTGAGGAGGTGGGCATTCCCACTACTGCCAGGGTTCTCATCACGACAGTCAAGCCAGCAATGTCTGAGGGGTTGGGATTTTCAACTACTCCCAGGGTACTCATCACCACAAGCAAGACAGCAATGCCTGAGGAGGTGGGCATTCCCACTACTGGCAGGATTCTCATCACCACAGGAAATACAGCAATTATCTGTGGAGGTGGGCATTCACACTCCTGCCAGGGTATTCATCACCACAAGCAAGCCAGCAGTGTCTGCGGATGTGGGCATTCCCACTACTGCCAGGGTTCTCATCACCACAAGAGCAAGCCAGCAATGTCTGAGGAGGTGGGTATTCCCACTACTGCCAGGATACTCATCACCACAAGCACGTCAGCACTGTCTGAGGAGGTGGGCATTCCCACTACTGCCAGGGTTCTCATCACCACAAGCAAGCCAGCAATGTCTGAGGAGGTGGGCATTCCAACTCCTGCCCGGGTTCACATCACCACAGGCAGGCCAGCAATGTCTGAGGATGTGGGCATTCCCACTCCTGCCAGGGTTCGCATCACCACAGGCAAGCGAGCAATGTCTGAGGAGGTGGGCATTCCCACTACTGCCAGGGTTCTCATCACCACAGGCAAGCCAGAAATGTCTGGGATGGTGGGCATTCCCACTCCTGCCAGGGTTCACATCACCACAGGCAAGCCAGCAATCTCTGAGGAGGTGAGCGTTCCCACTACTGCCAGGGTACTCATCACCGCAGGCAAGCCAGCAATGTCTGAGGATGTGCGCATTCCCACTACTGCCATGGTACTCATCACCACAGGCAAGCCAGCAATGTCTGAGGAGGTGGGCATTCCCACTCCTGCCAGGGTTCACATCACCACAGACAAGCAAGCAATATCTGAGGAGGTGGGCATTCCCGCTACTGCCAGGGTTCTCATCACCACAGGCAAGCCAGCAATGTCTGAGGAGGTGGGCATTCCCTCTCCTGCCAGGGTTCACATCACCACAGGCAGGCCAGCATTGTCTGAGGATGTGGGCCTTCCTACTCCTGCCAGGGTTCACATCACCACAGGCAAGCCAGCAATGTCTGAGGAGGAGGGCATTCCCACTACTGCCAGGGTTCTCATCACCACAGGCAAGCCAGCAATGTCTGAGGAGGTGGGCATTCCCACTCCTGCCAGGGTTCACATCACCACAGGCAAGCCAGCAATGTCTGAGGAGGTGGGCATTCCCACTTCTGCCAGGGTACTCATCGCCACAGGCAACCCAGCAATGTCTGAGGAGGTGGGCATTCCCACTCCTGCCAGGGTTCAGATCACCACAGGCAAGCCAGCAATGTCTGAGGAGGTGGGCATTCCCGCTCCTGCCAGGGTTCACATCACCACACGCAAGCCAGCAATGTCTGAGGAGGTGGGCATTACCACTACTGCCAGGGTTCTCATCACCACAAGCAAGTCAGCAGTGTCTGAGGAGGTGGGCATTCCCACTACTGCCAGGGTTCTCATCACCACAAGCAAGCCAGCAATGTCTGAGGAGGTGGGCATTCCCACTACTGCCAGGGTTCACATCACCACAGGCAAGCCAGCAATGCCTGAGGAGGTGGGCATTCCCACTACTGCCAGGGTTCTCATCACCACAGTCAAGCCAGCAACGTCTGAGGAGGTGGGAATTCCCACTACTCCCAGGGTACACATCACCACAAGCAAGACAGCAATGTCTGAGGAGGTGGGCATTCCCACTACTGCCAGGATTGTCATCACCAAAGGAAATACAGCAATTATCTGTGGAGGTGGGCATTCACACTCCTGCCAGGGTATTCATCACCACAAGCAATACAGCAATGTCTGAGGAGGTGGGCATTCCTGCTACTGCCAGGGTACTCATCACCACAAGCAAGCCAGCAATGTCTGAGGAGGTGAGCATTCCCACTACTGCCAGGGTTCACATCACCACAGACAAGCCAGCAATGTCTGAGGAGGTGGGCATTCCCACTACTGCCAGGGTTCTCATCACCACTGTCAAGCCAGCAATGTCTGAGGGGTTGGGAATTTCAACTACTCACAGGGTACTCATCACCACAAGCAAGACAGCAATGTCTGAGGAGGTGGGCATTCCCACTACTGGCAGGATTCTCATCACCACAGGAAATCCAGCAGTCATCTGTGGAGGTGGACATTCACACTCCTGCCAGGGTATTCATCACCACAGGCAAGCCAGCAGTGTCTGCAGAGGTTGGCATTCCCACTACTGCCAGGGTTCTCATCACCACAGGCAAGCCAGCAATGTCTGAGGAGGTGGGTATTCCCACTACTGCCAGGATACTCATCACCACAAGCAAGTCAGCAGTGTCTGAGGAGGTGGGCATTCCCACTACCCCCATGGTTCTCATCACCACAAGCAAGCCAGAAATGTCTGAGGAGGTGGGCATTCCCACTACTGCCAGGGTTCACATCACCACAGGCAAGCCAGAAATGTCTGAGGAGGTGGGAATTCCCACTACTCCCAGGGTACACATCACCACAAGCAAGACAGCAATGTCTGAGGAGGTGGGCATTCCCACTACTGCCAGGATTGTCATCACCAAAGGAAAGACAGCAATTATCTGTGGAGGTGGGCATTCAAACTCCTGCCAGGGTATTCATCACCACAAGCAAGCCAGCAGTGTCTGCGGAGGTGGGCATTCCCACTACTGCCAGGGTTCTCATCACCACAGGCAAGCCAGCAATGTCTGAGGAGGTGGGTATTCCCACTACTGCCAGGATACTCATCACCACAAGCAAGCCAGCAGTGTCTGAGGAGGTTGGCATTCCCACTACTGCCAGGGTTCTCATCACCACAGGCAAGCCAGCAATGCCTGAGGAGGTGCGCATTCCAACTACTGCCAGGGTTCTGATCACCACAGGCAAGCCAGCAATTTCTGAGGAGGTGGGCATTACCACTACTGCCAGAGTACTCATCAGCACAAGCAAGAGAGCAATGTCTGAGGAGGTGGGCATTCCCACTACTGCCAGGGTTCATATCACCATAGACGAGCTAGCAATGTCTGAGGAGGTGGGCATTCCCACTACTGCCAGGGTTCACAACACAACAGGCGAGCCAGCAATGTCTGAGGATGTGGGCATTCCCACTAATGCCAGGGTTCACATCACCACAGGCGAGCCAGCAATGTCTGAGGAGCTGGGCATTCCCACTCCTGCCAGGGTTCACATCACCACAGGCAAGCCAGAAATGTCTGAGGAGGTGGGCATTCCCACTACTGCCAGGGTACTCATCACCACAGGTGAGCCAGCAATGTCTGAGCAGGTGGGCATCCCCACTCCTGCAAGGGTTCTCATCAGCACAAGCAAGAGAGCAATGTCTGAGGAGGTGGGCATTCCCACTACTGCCAGGGTTCACATCACCACAGGCAAGCCAGCAATGTCTGAGGATGTGGGCATTCCCACTACTGCCAGGGTTCACATCACCACAGGCAAGCCAGCAATGTCTGAGGAGGTGGGCATTCCCACTACTGCCAGGGTACTCATCACCACTGGCAAGCCAGAAATGTCTGAGGAGGTGGGCATTCCCACTACTGCCAGGGTCCTCTTCACGGCAGGCAACCCAGCAATGTCTGAGAAGGTGGGCATTCCCAATCCTGCCAGGGTTCACATCACCACAGGCAAGCCAGCAATGTCTGAGGAGGTGGGCATTCCCACTCCTGCCAGGGTTCACATCACCACAGGCAAGCCAGCAATGTCTGACGAGGTGGGCATTCCCACTACTACCAGGGTCCTCATCACCGCAGGCAACCCAGCAATGTCTGAGGAGGTGGGCATTCCCACTCCTGCCAGGGTTCACATCACCACAGGCAAGCCAGCAATGTCTGAGGAGGTGGGCATTCCCACTCCTGCCAGGGTTCACATCACCACAGGCAAGCCAGCAATGTCTGTGGAGGTGGGCATTACCACTACTGCCAGGGTTCTCATCACCACAGGCAAGCCAGCAATGTCTGAGGAGGTGGGCATTACCACTACTGCCAGGGTTCTCATCACCACAGGCAAGCAGCAATGTCTGAGGAGGTGGGCATTCCCACTTCTGCCAGGGTACTCATCACCACAAGCAAGCCAGCAATGTCCGAGGAGGTGGGCATTCCCACTACTGCCAGAGTTCACATCACCACAGGCAAGGCAGCAATGTCTGAGGAGGTGGGCATTCCCACTACTGCCAGGGATCTCATCACCACAGTCAAGCCAGCAATGTCTGAGGAGGTGGGAATTCCCACTACTCCCAGGGTACTCATCACCACAAGCAAGGCAGCAATGTGTGAGGAGGTGGGCATTCCCGCTACTGCCAGGATTGTCATCACCACAGGAAAGACAGCAATCATCTGTGGAGCTGGCCATTCACACTCCTGCCAGGGTATTCATCACCACAAGCAAGCCAGCAGTGTCTGCGGAGGTGGGCATTCCCACTACTGCCAGGGTTCTCATCGCCACAGGCAAGCCAGCAATGTCTGAGGAGGTGGATATTCCCACTACTGCCAGGATACTCATCACCACAAGCAAGCCAGCAGTGTCTGAAGAGGTGGGCATTCCCACTACTGCCAGGGTTCTCATCACCACAGGCAAGCCAGCAATGCCTGAGATGGTGCGCATTCCCACTACTGCTAGGGTTCTCATCACCACAGGCAAGCCAGCAATTTCTGAGGAGGTGGGCATTCCCACTACACCCAGGGTACTCATCAGCACGAGCAAGAGAGCAATGTCTGAGGAGGTGGGCATTCCCACTACTGCCAGGGTTCATATCACCATAGGCGAGCTAGCAATGTCTGAGGAGGTGGGCATTCCCACTACTGCCAGGGTTCACATCACCACAGACAAGCAAGCAATGTCTGAGGAGGTGGGCATTCCCGCTGCTGCCAGGGTTCTCATCACCACAGGCAAGCCAGCAATGTCTGAGGAGGTGGGCTTTCCCACTACTGCCAGGGTACTCATCACCACAAGCAAGCCAGCAAGGTCTGAGGAGGTGGGCATTCCCACTACTGCCAGGGTTCTCATCACCACAGGCGAGCCAGCAATGTCTGAGGATGTGGGCATTCCCACTACTGCCAGGGTACTCATCACCACTGGCAAGCCAGCAATATCTGAGAAGGTGGGCATTCCCACTCCTGCCAGGATTCACATCACCACATCCAAGCAAGCAATGTCTGAGGAGGTGGGCATTCCCACTACTGCAGGGTTCTCATCACCACTGGCAAGCCAGCAATGTCTGAGGAGGTGGGCATTCCCACTCCTGCCAGGGTTCACATCACCACAGGCAGGCCAGTAATGTCTTAGGATGTGGGCATTCCCACTCCTGCCAGGATTCACATCACCACAGGCAAGCAAGCAATGTATGAGGAGGTGGGCATTCCCACTACTGCCAGGGTTCTCATCACCACTGGCAAGCCAGCAATGTCTGAGGAGGTGGGCATTCCCACTCCTGCCAGGGTTCACATCACCACAGGCAGGCCAGTAATGTCTGAGGATGTGGGCATTCCCACTCCTGCCAGGGTTCGCATCACCACAGGCAAGCGAGCAATGTCTGAGGAGGTGGGCATTCCCTCTACTGCCAGGGTTCTCATCACCACAGGCAAGCCAGCAATATCTGGAGAGGTGGGCATTCCCACTCCTGCCAGGGTTCACATCACCACAGGCAAGCCAGCAATCTCTGAGGAGGTGGGCGTTCCCACTACTGCCAGGGTACCCATCACCGCAGGCAAGCCAGCAATGTCTGAGGATGTGGGCATTCCCACTACTGCCAGGGTACTCATCACCACAGGCAAGCCAGCAATGTCTGAGGAGGTGGGCATTCCCACTCCTGCCAGGGTTCACATCACCACAGACAAGCAAGCAATGTCTGAGGAGGTGGGCATTCCCGCTACTGCCAGGGTTCTCATCACCACAGGCAAGCCAGCAATGTCTGAGGAGGTGGGCATTCCCACTCCTGCCAGGGTTCACATCACCACAGGCAGGCCAGCATTGTCTGAGGATGTGGGCATTCCCACTCCTGCCAGGGTTCACATCACCACAGGCAAGCCAGCAATGTCTGAAGAGGAGGGCATTCCCACTACTGCCAGGGTTCTCATCACCACAGGCAAGCCAGCAATGTCTGAGGAGGTGGGCATTCCCACTCCTGTGGGGGGCACATCACCACAGGCAAGCCAACAATGTCTGAGGAGGTGGGCATTCCCACTACTGTCAGGGTACTCATCACCGCAGGCAACCCAACAATGTCTGAGGAGGTGGGCATTCCCACTCCTGCCAGGGTTCACATCACCACAGGCAAGCCAGCAATGTCTGAGGAGGTGGGCATTCCCACTCCTGCCAGGGTTCACATCACCACACGCAAGCCAGCAATGTCTGAGGAGGTGGGCATTACCACTACTGCCAGGGTTCTCATCACCACAGGCAAGCCAGCAATGTCTGAGGAGGTGGGCATTACCACTACTGCCAGGGTTCTCATCACCACAGGCAAGCCAGCAATGTCTTAGGAGGTGGGCATTCCCACTACTGCCAGGGTACTCATCACCACAAGCAATACAGCAATGTCTGAGGAGGTGGGCATTACCGCTAGTGCCAGGGTACTCATCACCACAAGCAAGCCAGCAATGTCTGAGGAGGTGGGCATTCCCACTACTGCCAGGGTTCACATCACCACAAGCAAGCCAGCAATGTCTGAGGAGGTGGGCATTCCCACTTCTGCCAGGGTTCTCATCACCACAGTCAAGCCAGCAATGTCTGAGGAGTTGGGAATTTCCATTACTCCCAGGGTACTCATCACCACAAGCAAGCCAGCCATGTCTGGGGAGGTGGGCATTCCCACTACTGGCAGGATTCTCATCACCACAGGAAATACAGCAATTATCTGTGGAGGTGGGCATTCACACTCCTGCCAGGGTATTCATCACAACAAGCAAGCCAGCAGTGTCTGCTGAGGTGGGCATTCCCACTACTGCCAGGGTACTCATCACCACAGGCAAGCCAGCAATGTCTGAGGAGGTGGGTATTCCCACTACTGCCAGGATACTCATCACCACAAGCAAGTCAGCAGTGTCCGAGGAGGTGGCCATTCCCACTACTGCCAGGGTTCTCATCACCACAAGCAAGCCAGCAATGTCTGAGGAGGTGGGCATTCCCACTACTGCCACGGTTCACATCACCACAGGCAAGCCAGCAATGTCTGAAGAGGTGGGCATTCCCACTACTGCCAGGGTTCTCATCACCACAGTCAAGCCAGCAATGTCTGAGGAGGTGGGAATTCCCACTACTCCCAGGGTACACATCACCACAAGCAAGACAGCAATGTCTGAGGAGGTGGGCATTCCCACTACTGCCAGGATTGTCATCACCACAGGAAAGACAGCAATTATCTGTGGAGGTGGGCATTCACACTCCTGCCAGGGTATTCATCACCACAAGCAAGCCAGCGTGTCTGCGGAGGTGGGCATTCCCACTACTGCCAGGGTTCTCATCACCACAGGCAAGCCAGCAATGTCTGAGGAGGTGGGTATTCCCACTACTGCCAGGGTTCTCATCACCACAGGCAAGCCAGCAATGCCTGAGGAGGTGTGCATTCCCACTACTGCCAGGGTTCTCATCACCACAGGCAAGCTAGCAATTTCTGAGGAGGTGGGCATTCCCACTACTGCCAGGGTTCATATCACCATAGGCAAGCCAGCAATGCCTGAGGAGGTGTGCATTCCCACTACTCCCAGGGTACACATCAGCACAAGCAAGAGAGCAATGTCTGAGGAGGTGGGCATTCCCACTACTGCCAGGGTTCATATCACCATAGGCAAGCTAGCAATGTCTGAGGAGGTGGGCATTCCCACTAGTGCCAGGGTTCACATCACCACCGGCAAGCCAGCAATTATCGGAGGAGGTGGGCATTCCCACTTCTGCCAGGGTCCTCATCACCACAAGCAAGCCAGCAATGTTCGAGGAGGTGGGCAACCCCACTACTTCCAGGGTTCTCATCACCCCTGGTGAGCCAGCAATGTCTGAGGAGGTGGGCATTCCCACTACTGCCAGGGTTCACATCACCACAGGCGAGCCAGCAATGTCTGAGGAGCTGGGCATTCCCACTCCTGCCAGGGTTCACATCACCACAGGCAAGCCAGCAATGTCTGAGGAGGTGGGCATTCCCACTACTGCCAGGGTACTCATCACCACAGGCGAGCCAGCAAGGTCTGAGGAGGTGCGCATTCGCACTACTGCCAGGGTTCTCATCACCACAGGTGAGCCAGCAATGTCTGAGGAGGTGGGTATTCCCACTACTGCCAGGATACTCATCACCACAAGCAAGCCAGCAGTGTCTGCGTAGGTGGGCATTCCCACTACTGCCAGGGTTCTCATCACCACAGGCAAGCCAGCAATGTCTGAGGAGGTGGGTATTCCCACTACTGCCAGGGTGCTCATCACCACAAGCAAGCCAGCAGTGTCTGAGGAGGTGGGCATTCCCACTACTGCCAGGGTTCTCATCACCACAGGCAAGCCAGCAATGCCTGAGGAGGTGCGCATTCCCACTACTGCCAGGGTTCTCATCACCACAGGCAAGCCAGCAATTTCTGAGGAGGTGGCCATTCCCACTACTCCCAGGGTACTCATCAGCACAAGCAAGAGAGCAATGTCTGAGGAGGTGGGCATTTCCACTACTGCCAGGGTTCATATCACCATAGGTGAGCTAGCAATGTCGGAGGAGGTGGGCATTCCAACTACTGCCAGGGTTCACATCACCACAGGCGAGCCAGCAATTTCTGAGGATGTGAGCATTCTCACTACTGCCAGGGTTCACATCACCACAGGTGAGCCAGCAATGTCTGAGGAGCTGGGCATTCCCACTCCTGCCAGGGTTCACATCACCACAGGCAAGCCAGCAATGTCTGAGGAGGTGGGCATCCCCACTACTGCCAGGGTACTCATCACCACAAGCAAGCCAGCAAGGTCTGAGGAGGTGGGCATTCCCACTACTGCCAGGGTTCTCATCACCACAGGCGGCCAGCAATGTCTGAGGATGTGGGCATTCCCACTACTGCCAGGGTACTCATCACCACTGGCAAGCCAGCAATATCTGAGAAGGTGGGCATTCCCACTCCTGTCAGGGTTCACATCACCACAGGCAAGCAAGCAATGTCTGAGGAGGTGGGCATTCCCACTACTGCCAGGGTTCTCATCACCACGGGCAAGCTAGCAATGTCTAAGGAGGTGGGCAATGCCACTCCTGCCAGGGTTCACATCACCACAGGCAGGCCAGCAATGTCTGAGGATGAGGGCATTCCCACTCCTGCCAGGGTTCGCATCACCATAGGCAAGCGGGCAATGTCTGAGGAGGTGGGCATTCCCACCACTGCCAGGGTTCTCATCACCACAGGCAGCCAGCAATGTCTGAGGATGTGGGCATTCCCACTACTGCCAGGGTACTCATCACCACTGGCAAGCCAGCAATATCTGAGAAGGTGGGCATTCCCACTCCTGTCAGGGTTCACATCACCACAGGCAAGCAAGCAATGTCTGAGGAGGTGGGCATTCCCACTACTGCCAGGGTTCTCATCACCACGGGCAAGCTAGCAATGTCTAAGGAGGTGGGCAATGCCACTCCTGCCAGGGTTCACATCACCACAGGCAGGCCAGCAATGTCTGAGGATGTGGGCATTCCCACTCCTGCCAGGGTTCGCATCACCACAGGCAAGCGGGCAATGTCTGAGGAGGTGGGCATTCCCACCACTGCCAGGGTTCTCATCACCACAGGCAAGCCAGGAATTTCTGAGGAGGTGGGCATTCCCACTACTCCCAGGGTACTCATCAGCACAAGCAAGAGAGCAATGTCTGAGGATGTGGGCATTCCCACTACTGCCAGGGTTATCATCACCACGGGCAAGCCAGCAATGTCTGAGGAGGTGGGCATTCCCACTCCTGCCAGGGTTCACATCACCACAGGCAAGCCAGCAATTATCTGAGGAGGTGGGCATTCCCACTCCTGCCAGGGTCCTCATCACCACAAGCAAGCCAGCAATGTCCAAGGAGGTGGGCAACCCCACTACTTCCAGGGTTCTCATCACCCCTGGTGAGCCAGCAATGTCTGAGGAGGTGGGCATTCCCACTACTGCCGGGGTACTCATCACCACAGGCGAGCCAGCAAGGTCTGAGGAGGTGGGCATTCCCACTACTGCCAGGGTTCTCGTCACCACAGGTGAGCCAGCAATGTCTGAGGAGGTGGGTATTCCCACTACTGCCAGAATACTCATCACCACAAGCAAGCCAGCAGTGTCTGAGGAGGTGGGCATTCCCACTACTGCCAGGGTTCCCATCACCACAGGCAAGCCAGCAATGCCTGAGGAGGTGCACATTCCCACTACTGCCAGGGTTCTCATCACCACAGGCAAGCCAGCAATTTCCGAGGAGGTGGGCATTCCCATTACTCCCAGGGTACTCATCACCACAAGCAAGAGAGCAATGTCTGAGGAGGTGGGCATTCCCACTCCTGCCAGGGTTCATATCACCATAGGCGAGCTAGCAATGTCGGAGGAGGTGGGCATTCCCACTACTGCCAGGGTTCACATCACCACAGGCGAGCCAGCAATGTCTGAGGATGTGAGCATTCCCACTACTGCCAGGGTTCACATCACCACAGGTGAGGCAGCAATGTCTGAGGAGCTGGGCATTCCCACTCCTGCCAGGGTTCACATCACCACAGGCAAGACAGCAATGTCTGAGAAGGTGGGCATCCCCAGTACTGCCAGGGTACTCATCACCACAAGCAAGCCAGCAAGGTCTGAGGAGGTGGGCATTCCCACTACTGCCAGGGTTCTCATCACCACAGGCAAGCCAGCAATGTCTGAGGATGTGGGCATTCCCAATACTGCCAGGGTACTCATCACCACTGGCAAGCCAGCAATATCTGAGAAGGTGGGCATTCCCACTCCTGCCAGGGTTCACATCACCACAGGCAAGCAAGCAATGTCTGAGGAGGTGGGCATTCCCACTACTGCCAGGTTTCATATCACCACGGGCAAGCTAGCAATGTCTGAGGAGGTGGGCATTCCCACTCCTGCCAGGGTTCACATCACCACAGGCAGGCCAGCAATGTCTGAGGATGTGGGCATTCCCACTCCTGCCAGGGTTCGCATCACCACAGGCAAGCGAGCAATGTCTGAGGAGGTGGGCATTCCCACTCCTGCCAGGGTTCACATCACCACAGGCAGGCCAGCAATGTCTGAGGATGTGGGCATTCCCACTCCTGCCAGGGTTCGCATCACCACAGGCAAGCCAGCAATGCCTGAGGAGGTGCGCATTCCCACTACTGCCAGGGTTCTCATCACCACAGGCAAGCCAGCAATTTCTGAGGAGGTGGGCATTCCCACTACTCCCAGGGTACTCATCAGCACAAGCAAGAGAGCAATGTCTGAGGAGGTGGGCATTCCCACTACTGCCTACTGCCAGGGTTCATATCACCATAGGCGAGCTAGCAATGTCAGAGGAGGTGGGCATTCCCACTACTGCCAGGGTTCATATCACCACAGGCGAGCCAGCAATGTCTGAGGATGTGGGCATTCCCACTACTGCCAGGGTTCACATCACCACAGGCGAGCCAGCAATGTCTGAGTAGCTGGGCATTCCCACTCCTGCCAGGGTTCACATCACCACAGGCAAGCCAGCAATGTCTGAGGAGGTGGCATTCCCACTACTGCAAGGGTACTCATCACCACAAGCAAGCCAGCAAGGTCTGAGGAGGTGGGCATTCCCACTACTGCCAGGGTTCTCATCACCACAGGCGAGCCAGCAATGTCTGAGGATGTGGGCATTCCCACTACTGCCAGGGTACTCATCACCACTGGCAAGCCAGCAATATCTGAGAAGGTGGGCATTCCCACTCCTGCCAGAGTTCACATCACCACAGGCAAGCAAGCAATGTCTGAGGAGGTGGGCATTCCCACTACTGCCAGGGTTCTCATCACCACGGGCAAGCCAGCAATGTCTGAGGAGGTGGGCATTCCCACTCCTGCCAGGGTTCACATCACCACAGGCAGGCCAGCAATGTCTGAGGATGTGGGCATTCCCACTCCTGCCAGGGTTCGCATCACCACAGGCAAGCGAGCAATGTCTGAGGAGGTGGTCATTCCCACTACTGCCAGGGTTCTCATCACCACAGGCAAGCCAGCAATGTCTGGGGATGTGGGCATTCCCACTCCAGCCAGGGTTCACATCACCACAGGCAAGCCAGCAATCTCTGAGGAGGTGGGCGTTCCCACTACTGCCAGGGTACTCATCACCGCAGGCAAGCCAGCAATGTCTGAGGATGTGCGCATTCCCACTACTGCCAGGGTACTCATCACCACAGGCAAGCCAGCAATGTCTGAGGAGGTGGGCATTCTCACTCCTGCCAGGGTACACATCACCACAGACAAGCAAGCAATGTCTGAGGAGGTGGGCATTCCCGCTACTGCCAGGGTTCTCATCACCACAGGCAAGCCAGCAATGTCTGATGAGGTGGGCATTCCCACTCCTGCCAGGGTTCACATCACCACAGGCAGGCCAGCATTGTCTGAGGATGTGGGCCTTCCTACTCCTGCCAGGGTTCAGATCACCACAGGCAAGCCAGCAATGTCTGAGGAGGAGGGCATTCCCACTACTGCCAGGGTTCTCATCACCACAGGCAAGCCAGCAATGTCTGAGGAGGTGGGCATTCCCACTCCTGCCAGGGTTCACATCACCACAGGCAAGCCAGCAATGTCTGGGGAGGTGGGCATTCCCACTACTGCCAGGGTACTCATCACCGCAGGCAACCCAGCAATGTCTGAGGAGGTGGGCATTCCCACTCCTGCCAGGGTTCACATCACCACAGGCAAGCCAGCAATGTCTGAGGAGGTGGGCATTCCCACTACTGCCAGGGTTCTCATCACCACAGTCAAGCCAGCAATGTCTAAGGAGGTGGGAATTCCCACTACTCCCAGGGTACACATCACCACAAGCAAGACAGCAATGTCTGAGGAGGTGGGCATTCCCACTACTGCCAGGATTGTCATCACCACAGGAAAGACAGCAATTATCTGTGGAGGTGGCCATTCACACTCCTGCCAGGGTATTCATCACCACAAGCAAGCCAGCAGTGTCTGCGGAGGTGGGCATTCCCACTACTGCCAGGGTTCTCATCACCACAGGCAAGCCAGCAATGTCTGAGGTGGTGGGTATTCCCACTACTGCCAGGATACTCATCACCACAAGCAAGCCAGCAGCGTCTGAGCAGGTGGGCATTCCCACTACTGCCAGGGTTCTCATCACCACAGGCAAGCCAGCGTTGCCTGAGGTGGTGCGCATTCCCACTACTGCCAGGGTTCTCATCACCACAGGCAAGCCAGCAATTTCTGAGGAGGTGGGCATTCCCACTACTCCCAGGGTACTCATCAGCACAAGCAAGAGAGAAATGTCTGAGGAGGTGGGCATTCCCACTACTGCCAGGGTTCTCATCACCACAGTCAAGCCAGCAATGTCTGAGGGGTTGGGATTTTCAACTACTCCCAGGGTACTCATCACCACAAGCAAGACAGCAATGTCTGAGGAGGTGGGCATTCCCACTACTGCCAGGATTGTCATCACCACAGGAAAGACAGCAATTATGTGTGGAGGTGGGCATTCACACTCCTGCCAGGGTATTCATCACCACAAGCAGGCCAGCAGTGTCTGCGGAGGTGGGCATTCCCACTACTGCCAGGGTTCTCATCACCACAGGCAAGCCAGCAATGTCTGAGGAGGTGGGTATTCCCACTACTGCCAGGATACTCATCACCACAAGCAAGCCAGCAGTGTCTGAGCAGGTGGGCATTCCCACTACTGCCAGGGTTCTCATCACCACAGGCAAGCCAGCGTTGCCTGAGGAGGTGCGCATTCCCACTACTGCCAGGGTTCTCATCACCACAGGCAAGCCAGCAATTTCTGAGGAGGTGGGCATTCCCACTACTCCCAGGGTACTCATCAGCACAAGCAAGAGAGCAATGTCTGAGGAGGTGGGCATTCCCACTACTGCCAGGGTTCTCATCACCACAGGCAGGCCAGCAATGTCTGAGGATGTGGGCATTCCCACTCCTGCCAGGGTTCGCATCACCACAGGCAAGCGAGCAATGTCTGAGGAGGTGGGCATTCCCACTACTGCCAGGGTTCTCATCACCACAGGCAAGCCAGAAATATCTGGGATGGTGGGCATTCCCACTCCTGCCAGGGTTCACATCACCACAGGCAAGCCAGCAATCTCTGAGGAGGTGAGCGTTCCCACTACTGCCAGGGTACTCATCACCGCAGGCAAGCCAGCAATGTCTGAGGATGTGCGCATTCCCACTACTGCCATGGTACTCATCACCACAGGCAAGCCAGCAATGTCTGAGGAGGTGGGCATTCCCACTCCTGCCAGGGTTCACATCACCACAGACAAGCAAGCAATATCTGAGGAGGTGGGCATTCCCGCTACTGCCAGGGTTCTCATCACCACAGGCAAGCCAGCAATGTCTGAGGAGGTGGGCATTCCCTCTCCTGCCAGGGTTCACATCACCACAGGCAGGCCAGCATTGTCTGAGGATGTGGGCCTTCCTACTCCTGCCAGGGTTCACATCACCACAGGCAAGCCAGCAATGTCTGAGGAGGAGGGCATTCCCACTACTGCCAGGGTTCTCATCACCACAGGCAAGCCAGCAATGTCTGAGGAGGTGGGCATTCCCACTCCTGCCAGGGTTCACATCACCACAGGCAAGCCAGCAATGTCTGAGGAGGTGGGCATTCCCACTTCTGCCAGGGTACTCATCGCCACAGGCAACCCAGCAATGTCTGAGGAGGTGGGCATTCCCACTCCTGCCAGGGTTCAGATCACCACAGGCAAGCCAGCAATGTCTGAGGAGGTGGGCATTCCCGCTCCTGCCAGGGTTCACATCACCACACGCAAGCCAGCAATGTCTGAGGAGGTGGGCATTACCACTACTGCCAGGGTTCTCATCACCACAAGCAAGTCAGCAGTGTCTGAGGAGGTGGGCATTCCCACTACTGCCAGGGTTCTCATCACCACAAGCAAGCCAGCAATGTCTGAGGAGGTGGGCATTCCCACTACTGCCAGGGTTCACATCACCACAGGCAAGCCAGCAATGTCTGAGGAGGTGGGCATTCCCACTACTGCCAGGGTTCTCATCACCACAGTCAAGCCAGCAACGTCTGAGGAGGTGGGAATTCCCACTACTCCCAGGGTACACATCACCACAAGCAAGACAGCAATGTCTGAGGAGGTGGGCATTCCCACTACTGCCAGGATTGTCATCACCAAAGGAAATACAGCAATTATCTGTGGAGGTGGGCATTCACACTCCTGCCAGGGTATTCATCACCACAAGCAATACAGCAATGTCTGAGGAGGTGGGCATTCCTGCTACTGCCAGGGTACTCATCACCACAAGCAAGCCAGCAATGTCTGAGGAGGTGAGCATTCCCACTACTGCCAGGGTTCACATCACCACAGACAAGCCAGCAATGTCTGAGGAGGTGGGCATTCCCACTACTGCCAGGGTTCTCATCACCACTGTCAAGCCAGCAATGTCTGAGGGGTTGGGAATTTCAACTACTCACAGGGTACTCATCACCACAAGCAAGACAGCAATGTCTGAGGAGGTGGGCATTCCCACTACTGGCAGGATTCTCATCACCACAGGAAATCCAGCAGTCATCTGTGGAGGTGGACATTCACACTCCTGCCAGGGTATTCATCACCACAAGCAAGCCAGCAGTGTCTGCAGAGGTTGGCATTCCCACTACTGCCAGGGTTCTCATCACCACAGGCAAGCCAGCAATGTCTGAGGAGGTGGGTATTCCCACTACTGCCAGGATACTCATCACCACAAGCAAGTCAGCAGTGTCTGAGGAGGTGGGCATTCCCACTACCCCCATGGTTCTCATCACCACAAGCAAGCCAGAAATGTCTGAGGAGGTGGGCATTCCCACTACTGCCAGGGTTCACATCACCACAGGCAAGCCAGAAATGTCTGAGGAGGTGGGAATTCCCACTACTCCCAGGGTACACATCACCACAAGCAAGACAGCAATGTCTGAGGAGGTGGGCATTCCCACTACTGCCAGGATTGTCATCACCAAAGGAAAGACAGCAATTATCTGTGGAGGTGGGCATTCAAACTCCTGCCAGGGTATTCATCACCACAAGCAAGCCAGCAGTGTCTGCGGAGGTGGGCATTCCCACTACTGCCAGGGTTCTCATCACCACAGGCAAGCCAGCAATGTCTGAGGAGGTGGGTATTCCCACTACTGCCAGGATACTCATCACCACAAGCAAGCCAGCAGTGTCTGAGGAGGTTGGCATTCCCACTACTGCCAGGGTTCTCATCACCACAGGCAAGCCAGCAATGCCTGAGGAGGTGCGCATTCCAACTACTGCCAGGGTTCTGATCACCACAGGCAAGCCAGCAATTTCTGAGGAGGTGGGCATTACCACTACTGCCAGAGTACTCATCAGCACAAGCAAGAGAGCAATGTCTGAGGAGGTGGGCATTCCCACTACTGCCAGGGTTCATATCACCATAGACGAGCTAGCAATGTCTGAGAAGGTGGGCATTCCCACTACTGCCAGGGTTCACAACACAACAGGCGAGCCAGCAATGTCTGAGGATGTGGGCATTCCCACTAATGCCAGGGTTCACATCACCACAGGCGAGCCAGCAATGTCTGAGGAGCTGGGCATTCCCACTCCTGCCAGGGTTCACATCACCACAGGCAAGCCAGCAATGTCTGAGGAGGTGGGCATTCCCACTACTGCCAGGGTACTCATCACCACAGGCGAGCCAGCAATGTCTGAGCAGGTGGGCATCCCCACTCCTGCAAGGGTTCTCATCACCACAGGCAAGACAGCAATGTCTGAGGAGGTGGGCATTCCCACTACTGCCAGGGTTCTCATCACCACAGGCAAGACAGCAATGTCCGAGGAGGTGGGTATTCCCACTACTGCCAGGGTTCTCATCACCACAGTCAAGCCAGCAATGTCTGAGGAGCTGGGCATTCCCACTCCTGCCAGGGTTCACATCACCACAGGCAAGCCAGCAATGTCTGAGGAGGTGGGCATTCCCACTACTGCCAGGGTACTCATCACCACAGGCGAGCCAGCAATGTCTGAGCAGGTGGGCATCCCCACTCCTGCAAGGGTTCTCATCACCACAGGCAAACAGAAGTGCCTGAGGTGGTGGGCATTCCCACTACTGGCAGGGTCCTCATCACCACAGGCAAGCCAGCAATGTCTGAGGAGGTGGGAATTCCCACTACTGCCTGGGTTCACATCACCGCAGGCAAGCCAGCAATGTCTGAGGAGGTGGGCATTCCCACTACTGTCAGGGTTCTCAACACCACAGGCGAGCCAGCAATGTCTGAGTATGTGGGCATTCCCACTACTACCAGGGTTCACATCACCACAGGCGAGCCAGCAATGTCTGAGGAGCTGGGCATTCCCACTCCTGCCAGGGTTCACATCACCACAGGCAAGCCAGCAATGTCCTAGGAGGTGGGCATTCCCACTACTGCCAGGGTACTCATCACCACAGGCGAGCCAGCAATGTCTGAGGATGTGGGCATTCCCACTACTGCCAGGGGACTCATCACCACAGGCAAGCCAGCAATATCTGAGGAGGTGGGCATTCCCACTCCTGCCAGGGTTCACATCACCACAGGCAAGCCAGCAATGTCTGAGGAGGTGGGCATTCCCACTACTGCCAGGGTTCTCATCACCACAGACAAGCCAGCAATGTCTGAGGAGGTGGGCATTCCCACTCCTGCCAGGGTTCACATCACCACAGGCAGGCCAGCAATGTCTGAAGAGCTGGGCATTCCCACTCCTGCCAGGGTTCACATCACCACAGGCAAGCCAGCAATGTCTGAGGAGGTGGGCATTCCCATCACCTGCCAGGCGACTCATCACCGCAGGCAAGCCAACAATGTCTGAGGAGGTGGGCATTCCCACTCCTGCCATGGTTCACATCACCACAGGCAAGCCAGCAATGTCTGAGGAGGTGGGCATTCCCACTCCTGCCAGGGTTCACATCACCACAGGCAAGCCAGCATTGTCCGAGGAGGTGGACATTCCCACTACTGCCAGGGTTCTCATCACCACAGGCAAGCCAGCAATGTCTGAGGAGGTGGGCATTACCACAAATGCCAGGGTTCTCATCAACACAGGCAAGCCAGCAATGTCTGAGGAGGTGGGCATTCCCACTACTGCCAGGGTTCACATCACCACAGGCAAGCCAGCAATGTCTGACGAGGTGGGCATTCCCACTCCTGCCAGGGTTCACATCACCACAGGCAAGCCAGCAATGTCCTAGGAGGTGGGCATTCCCACTACTGCCAGGGTACTCATCACCACAGGCGAGCCAGCAATGTCTGAGGATGTGGGCATTCCCACTACTGCCAGGGGACTCATCACCACAGGCAAGCCAGCAATATCTGAGGAGGTGGGCATTCCCACTCCTGCCAGGGTTCACATCACCACAGGCAAGCCAGCAATGTCTGAGGAGGTGGGCATTCCCACTACTGCCAGGGTTCTCATCACCACAGACAAGCCAGCAATGTCTGAGGAGGTGGGCATTCCCACTCCTGCCAGGGTTCACATCACCACAGGCAGGCCAGCAATGTCTGAAGAGCTGGGCATTCCCACTCCTGCCAGGGTTCACATCACCACAGGCAAGCCAGCAATGTCTGAGGAGGTGGGCATTCCCATCACCTGCCAGGCGACTCATCACCGCAGGCAAGCCAACAATGTCTGAGGAGGTGGGCATTCCCACTCCTGCCATGGTTCACATCACCACAGGCAAGCCAGCAATGTCTGAGGAGGTGGGCATTCCCACTCCTGCCAGGGTTCACATCACCACAGGCAAGCCAGCATTGTCCGAGGAGGTGGACATTCCCACTACTGCCAGGGTTCTCATCACCACAGGCAAGCCAGCAATGTCTGAGGAGGTGGGCATTACCACAAATGCCAGGGTTCTCATCAACACAGGCAAGCCAGCAATGTCTGAGGAGGTGGGCATTCCCACTACTGCCAGGGTTCACATCACCACAGGCAAGCCAGCAATGTCTGACGAGGTGGGCATTCCGATTCCTGCCAGGGTTCTCATCACCAGAAGCAAGCCAGCAATGTCTGAGGAGGTGGGCATTCCCACTCCTGCCAGGGTTCACATCACCACAGGCAAGCCAGCAATGTCTGAGGAGGAGGGCATTCCCACTACTGCCAGGGTTCTCATCACCGCAGGCAAGACAGCAATGTCTGAGGAGGTGGGCATTCACACTCCTGCCAGGGTTCACATCACCGCAGGCAAGCCAGCAATGTCTGAGGAGGTGGGCATTCCCACTACTGCCAGGGTCCTCATCACCGCAGGCAACCCAGCAATGTCTGAGGAGGTGGGCATTCCCACTCCTGCCAGGGTTCACATCATCACAGGCAAGCCAGCAATGTCTGAGGAGGTGGGCATTCCCACTCCTGCCAGGGTTCACATCACCACAGGCAAGCCAGCAATGTCTGTGGAGGTGGGCATTCCCACTACTGCCAGGGTTCTCATCACCACAAGCAAGCCAGCAATGTCTGAGGAGGTGGGCATTCCCACTACTGCCAGAGTACTCATCACCACAAGCAATCCAGCAATGTCTGAGGAGGTGGGCATTCCCACTTCTGCCAGGATACTCATCACCACAAGCAAGCCAGCAATTTCTGAGGAGGTGGGCATTCCCACTACTGCCAGGGTTCACATCACCACAGGCAAGCCAGCAATGTCTGAGGAGGTGGGCATTCCCACTACTTCCAGGGTTCTCATCACCACAGTCAAGCCAGCAATGTCTGAGGAGGTGGGAATTCCCACTACTCCCAGGGTACTCATCACCACAAGCAAGCCAGCAGTGTCTGCGTAGGTGGGCATTCCCAATACTGCCAGGGTTCTCATCACCACAGGCAAGCCAGCAATGTCTGAGGAGGTGGGTATTCCCACTACTGCCAGGATACTCATCACCACAAGCAAGCCAGCAGTGTCTGAGGAGGTGGGCATTCCCACTACTGCCAGGGTTCTCATCACCACAGGCAAGCCAGCAATGCCTGAGGAGGTGCGCATTCCCACTACTGCCAGGGTTCTCATCACCACAGGCAAGCCAGCAATTTCTGAGGAGGTGGGCATTCCAACTACTCCCAGGGTACTCATCAGCACAAGCAAGAGAGCAATGTCTGAGGAGGTGGGCATTCCCACTACTGCCAGGGTTCATATCACCATAGGCGAGCTAGTAATGTCTGAGGAGGTGGGCATTCCAACTACTCCCAGGGTACTCATCAGCACAAGCAAGAGAGCAATGTCTGAGGAGGTGGGCATTCCAACTACTCCCAGGGTACTCATCAGCACAAGCAAGAGAGCAATGTCTGAGGAGGTGGGCATTCCCACTCCTGCCAGGGTTCACATCACCACAGGCAAGCCAGCAATGTCTGAGGATGTGGGCATTCCCACTACTGCCAGGGGACTCATCACCGCAGGCAAGCCAACAATGTCTGAGGAGGTGGGCATTCCCACTCCTGCCATGGTTCACATCACCACAGGCAAGCCAGCAATGTCTGAGGAGGTGGGCATTCCCACTCCTGCCAGGGTTCACATCACCACAGGCAAGCCAGCATTGTCCGAGGAGGTGGGCATTCCCACTACTGCCAGGGTTCTCATCACCACAGGCAAGCCAGCAATGTCTGAGGAGGTGGGCATTACCACAAATGCCAGGGTTCTCATCAACACAGGCAAGCCAGCAATGTCTGAGGAGGTGGGCATTCCCACTACTGCCAGGGTTCACATCACCACAGGCAAGCCAGCAATGTCTGACGAGGTGGGCATTCCGATTCCTGACAGGGTTCTCATCACCAGAAGCAAGCCAGCAATGTCTGAGGAGGTGGGCATTCCCACTCCTGCCAGGGTTCACATCACCACAGGCAAGCCAGCAATGTCTGAGGAGGAGGGCATTCCCACTACTGCCAGGGTTCTCATCACCGCAGGCAAGACAGCAATGTCTGAGGAGGTGGGCATTCACACTACTGCCAGGGTTCTCATCACCGCAGGCAAGACAGCAATGTCTGAGGAGGTGGGCATTACCACAAATGCCAGGGTTCTCATCAACACAGGCAAGCCAGCAATGTCTGACGAGGTGGGCATTCCGATTCCTGCCAGGGTTCTCATCACCAGAAGCAAGCCAGCAATGCCTGAGGAGGTGCGCATTCCCACTACTGCCAGGGTTCTCATCACCACAGGCAAGCCAGCAATTTCTGAGGAGGTGGGCATTCCAACTACTCCCAGGGTACTCATCAGCACAAGCAAGAGAGCAATGTCTGAGGAGGTGGGCATTCCCACTACTGCCAGGGTTCATATCACCACAGGCAAGCCAGCAATTTCTGAGGAGGTGGGCATTCCAACTACTCTCAGGGTACTCATCAGCACAAGCAAGAGAGCAATGTCTGAGGAGGTGGGCATTCCAACTACTCCCAGGGTACTCATCAGCACAAGCAAGAGAGCAATGTCTGAGGAGGTGGGCATTCCCACTCCTGCCAGGGTTCACATCACCACAGGCAAGCCAGCAATGTCTGAGGAGGTGGGCATTCCCACTCCTGCCAGGGTTCACATCACCACAGACAAGCAAGCAATGTCTGAGGAGGTGGGCATTCCCGCTACTGCCAGGGTTCTCATCACCACAGGCAAGCCAGCAATGTCTGAGGAGGTGGGCATTCCCACTACTGCCAGGGTACTCATCACCACAGGCAAGCCAGCAATGTCTGAGGAGGTGGGCATTCCCACTCCTGCCAGGGTTCACATCACCACAGACAAGCAAGCAATGTCTGAGGAGGTGGGCATTCCCGCTACTGCCAGGGTTCTCATCACCACAGGCAAGCCAGCAATGTCTGAGGAGGTGGGCATTCCCACTCCTGCCAGGGTTCATATCACCACAGGCAAGCTAGCAATGTCTGAGGAGGTGGGCATTCCCACTCCTGCCAGGGTTCATATCACCACAGGCAAGCTAGCAATGTCTGAGGAGGTGGGTATTCCCACTACTGCCAGGATACTCATCACCACAAGCAAGTCAGCAGTGTCTGAGGAGGTGGGCATTCTCACTACCCCCATGGTTCTCATCACCACAAGCAAGCCAGAAATGTCTGAGGAGGTGGGCATTCCCACTACTGCCAGGGTTCACATCACCACAGGCAAGCCAGAAATGTCTGAGGAGGTGGGAATTCCCACTACTCCCAGGGTACACATCACCACAAGCAAGACAGCAATGTCTGAGGAGGTGGGCATTCCCACTACTGCCAGGATTGTCGTCACCAAAGGAAAGACAGCAATTATCTGTGGAGGTGGGCATTCAAACTCCTGCCAGGGTATTCATCACCACAAGCAAGCCAGCAGTGTCTGCGGAGGTGGGCATTCCCACTACTGCCAGGGTTCTCATCACCACAGGCAAGCCAGCAATGTCTGAGGAGGTGGGTATTCCCACTACTGCCAGGATACTCATCACCACAAGCAAGCCAGCAGTGTCTGAGGAGGTTGGCATTCCCACTACTGCCAGGGTTCTCATCACCACAGGCAAGCCAGCAATGCCTGAGGAGGTGCGCATTCCAACTACTGCCAGGGTTCTGATCACCACAGGCAAGCCAGCAATTTCTGAGGAGGTGGGCATTACCACTACTGCCAGAGTACTCATCAGCACAAGCAAGAGAGCAATGTCTGAGGAGGTGGGCATTCCCACTACTGCCAGGGTTCATATCACCATAGACGAGCTAGCAATGTCTGAGGAGGTGGGCATTCCCACTACTGCCAGGGTTCACAACACAACAGGCGAGCCAGCAATGTCTGAGGATGTGGGCATTCCCACTAATGCCAGGGTTCACATCACCACAGGCGAGCCAGCAATGTCTGAGGAGCTGGGCATTCCCACTCCTGCCAGGGTTCACATCACCACAGGCAAGCCAGCAATGTCTGAGGAGGTGGGCATTCCCACTACTGCCAGGGTACTCATCACCACAGGTGAGCCAGCAATGTCTGAGCAGGTGGGCATCCCCACTCCTGCAAGGGTTCTCATCACCACAGGCAAGACAGCAATGTCTGAGGAGGTGGGCATTCCCACTACTGCCAGGGTTCTCATCACCACAGGCAAGACAGCAATGTCCGAGGAGGTGGGTATTCCCACTACTGCCAGGGTTCTCATCACCACAGTCAAGCCAGCAATGTCTGAGGAGCTGGGCATTCCCACTCCTGCCAGGGTTCACATCACCACAGGCAAGCCAGCAATGTCTGAGGAGGTGGGCATTCCCACTACTGCCAGGGTACTCATCACCACAGGCGAGCCAGCAATGTCTGAGCAGGTGGGCATCCCCACTCCTGCAAGGGTTCTCATCACCACAGGCAAACAGCAGTGCCTGAGGTGGTGGGCATTCCCACTACTGGCAGGGTCCTCATCACCACAGGCAAGCCAGCAATGTCTGAGGAGGTGGGAATTCCCACTACTGCCTGGGTTCACATCACCGCAGGCAAGCCAGCAATGTCTGAGGAGGTGGGCATTCCCACTACTGTCAGGGTTCTCAACACCACAGGCGAGCCAGCAATGTCTGAGTATGTGGGCATTCCCACTACTACCAGGGTTCACATCACCACAGGCGAGCCAGCAATGTCTGAGGAGCTGGGCATTCCCACTCCTGCCAGGGTTCACATCACCACAGGCAAGCCAGCAATGTCCTAGGAGGTGGGCATTCCCACTACTGCCAGGGTACTCATCACCACAGGCGAGCCAGCAATGTCTGAGGATGTGGGCATTCCCACTACTGCCAGGGGACTCATCACCACAGGCAAGCCAGCAATATCTGAGGAGGTGGGCATTCCCACTCCTGCCAGGGTTCACATCACCACAGGCAAGCCAGCAATGTCTGAGGAGGTGGGCATTCCCACTACTGCCAGGGTTCTCATCACCACAGACAAGCCAGCAATGTCTGAGGAGGTGGGCATTCCCACTCCTGCCAGGGTTCACATCACCACAGGCAGGCCAGCAATGTCTGAAGAGCTGGGCATTCCCACTCCTGCCAGGGTTCACATCACCACAGGCAAGCCAGCAATGTCTGAGGAGGTGGGCATTCCCATCACCTGCCAGGCGACTCATCACCGCAGGCAAGCCAACAATGTCTGAGGAGGTGGGCATTCCCACTCCTGCCATGGTTCACATCACCACAGGCAAGCCAGCAATGTCTGAGGAGGTGGGCATTCCCACTCCTGCCAGGGTTCACATCACCACAGGCAAGCCAGCATTGTCCGAGGAGGTGGGCATTCCCACTACTGCCAGGGTTCTCATCACCACAGGCAAGCCAGCAATGTCTGAGGAGGTGGGCATTACCACAAATGCCAGGGTTCTCATCAACACAGGAAAGCCAGCAATGTCTGAGGAGGTGGGCATTCCCACTACTGCCAGGGTTCACATCACCACAGGCAAGCCAGCAATGTCTGACGAGGTGGGCATTCCGATTCCTGCCAGGGTTCTCATCACCAGAAGCAAGCCAGCAATGTCTGAGGAGGTGGGCATTCCCACTCCTGCCAGGGTTCACATCACCACAGGCAAGCCAGCAATGTCTGAGGAGGAGGGCATTCCCACTACTGCCAGGGTTCTCATCACCGCAGGCAAGACAGCAATGTCTGAGGAGGTGGGCATTCACACTCCTGCCAGGGTTCACATCACCGCAGGCAAGCCAGCAATGTCTGAGGAGGTGGGCATTCCCACTACTGCCAGGGTCCTCATCACCGCAGGCAACCCAGCAATGTCTGAGGAGGTGGGCATTCCCACTCCTGCCAGGGTTCACATCATCACAGGCAAGCCAGCAATGTCTGAGGAGGTGGGCATTCCCACTCCTGCCAGGGTTCACATCACCACAGGCAAGCCAGCAATGTCTGTGGAGGTGGGCATTCCCACTACTGCCAGGGTTCTCATCACCACAAGCAAGCCAGCAATGTCTGAGGAGGTGGGCATTCCCACTACTGCCAGAGTACTCATCACCACAAGCAATCCAGCAATGTCTGAGGAGGTGGGCATTCCCACTTCTGCCAGGATACTCATCACCACAAGCAAGCCAGCAATTTCTGAGGAGGTGGGCATTCCCACTACTGCCAGGGTTCACATCACCACAGGCAAGCCAGCAATGTCTGAGGAGGTGGGCATTCCCACTACTTCCAGGGTTCTCATCACCACAGTCAAGCCAGCAATGTCTGAGGAGGTGGGAATTCCCACTACTCCCAGGGTACTCATCACCACAAGCAAGCCAGCAGTGTCTGCGTAGGTGGGCATTCCCAATACTGCCAGGGTTCTCATCACCACAGGCAAGCCAGCAATGTCTGAGGAGGTGGGTATTCCCACTACTGCCAGGATACTCATCACCACAAGCAAGCCAGCAGTGTCTGAGGAGGTGGGCATTCCCACTACTGCCAGGGTTCTCATCACCACAGGCAAGCCAGCAATGCCTGAGGAGGTGCGCATTCCCACTACTGCCAGGGTTCTCATCACCACAGGCAAGCCAGCAATTTCTGAGGAGGTGGGCATTCCAACTACTCCCAGGGTACTCATCAGCACAAGCAAGAGAGCAATGTCTGAGGAGGTGGGCATTCCCACTACTGCCAGGGTTCATATCACCATAGGCGAGCTAGTAATGTCTGAGGAGGTGGGCATTCCAACTACTCCCAGGGTACTCATCAGCACAAGCAAGAGAGCAATGTCTGAGGAGGTGGGCATTCCAACTACTCCCAGGGTACTCATCAGCACAAGCAAGAGAGCAATGTCTGAGGAGGTGGGCATTCCCACTCCTGCCAGGGTTCACATCACCACAGGCAAGCCAGCAATGTCTGAGGATGTGGGCATTCCCACTACTGCCAGGGGACTCATCACCGCAGGCAAGCCAACAATGTCTGAGGAGGTGGGCATTCCCACTCCTGCCATGGTTCACATCACCACAGGCAAGCCAGCAATGTCTGAGGAGGTGGGCATTCCCACTCCTGCCAGGGTTCACATCACCACAGGCAAGCCAGCAATGTCTGTGGAGGTGGGCATTCCCACTACTGCCAGGGTTCTCATCACCACAAGCAAGCCAGCAATGTCTGAGGAGGTGGGCATTCCCACTACTGCCAGAGTACTCATCACCACAAGCAATCCAGCAATGTCTGAGGAGGTGGGCATTCCCACTTCTGCCAGGATACTCATCACCACAAGCAAGCCAGCAATTTCTGAGGAGGTGGGCATTCCCACTACTGCCAGGGTTCACATCACCACAGGCAAGCCAGCAATGTCTGAGGAGGTGGGCATTCCCACTACTTCCAGGGTTCTCATCACCACAGTCAAGCCAGCAATGTCTGAGGAGGTGGGAATTCCCACTACTCCCAGGGTACTCATCACCACAAGCAAGCCAGCAGTGTCTGCGTAGGTGGGCATTCCCAATACTGCCAGGGTTCTCATCACCACAGGCAAGCCAGCAATGTCTGAGGAGGTGGGTATTCCCACTACTGCCAGGATACTCATCACCACAAGCAAGCCAGCAGTGTCTGAGGAGGTGGGCATTCCCACTACTGCCAGGGTTCTCATCACCACAGGCAAGCCAGCAATGCCTGAGGAGGTGCGCATTCCCACTACTGCCAGGGTTCTCATCACCACAGGCAAGCCAGCAATTTCTGAGGAGGTGGGCATTCCAACTACTCCCAGGGTACTCATCAGCACAAGCAAGAGAGCAATGTCTGAGGAGGTGGGCATTCCCACTACTGCCAGGGTTCATATCACCATAGGCGAGCTAGTAATGTCTGAGGAGGTGGGCATTCCAACTACTCCCAGGGTACTCATCAGCACAAGCAAGAGAGCAATGTCTGAGGAGGTGGGCATTCCAACTACTCCCAGGGTACTCATCAGCACAAGCAAGAGAGCAATGTCTGAGGAGGTGGGCATTCCCACTCCTGCCAGGGTTCACATCACCACAGGCAAGCCAGCAATGTCTGAGGATGTGGGCATTCCCACTACTGCCAGGGGACTCATCACCGCAGGCAAGCCAACAATGTCTGAGGAGGTGGGCATTCCCACTCCTGCCATGGTTCATATCACCACAGGCAAGCCAGCAATGTCTGAGGAGGTGGGCATTCCCACTCCTGCCAGGGTTCACATCACCACAGGCAAGCCAGCATTGTCCGAGGAGGTGGGCATTCCCACTACTGCCAGGGTTCTCATCACCACAGGCAAGCCAGCAATGTCTGAGGAGGTGGGCATTACCACAAATGCCAGGGTTCTCATCAACACAGGCAAGCCAGCAATGTCTGAGGAGGTGGGCATTCCCACTACTGCCAGGGTTCACATCACCACAGGCAAGCCAGCAATGTCTGACGAGGTGGGCATTCCGATTCCTGCCAGGGTTCTCATCACCAGAAGCAAGCCAGCAATGTCTGAGGAGGTGGGCATTCCCACTCCTGCCAGGGTTCACATCACCACAGGCAAGCCAGCAATGTCTGAGGAGGAGGGCATTCCCACTACTGCCAGGGTTCTCATCACCGCAGGCAAGACAGCAATGTCTGAGGAGGTGGGCATTCACACTCCTGCCAGGGTTCACATCACCGCAGGCAAGCCAGCAATGTCTGAGGAGGTGGGCATTCCCACTACTGCCAGGGTCCTCATCACCGCAGGCAACCCAGCAATGTCTGAGGAGGTGGGCATTCCCACTCCTGCCAGGGTTCACATCATCACAGGCAAGCCAGCAATGTCTGAGGAGGTGGGCATTCCCACTCCTGCCAGGGTTCACATCACCACAGGCAAGCCAGCAATGTCTGTGGAGGTGGGCATTCCCACTACTGCCAGGGTTCTCATCACCACAAGCAAGCCAGCAATGTCTGAGGAGGTGGGCATTCCCACTACTGCCAGAGTACTCATCACCACAAGCAATCCAGCAATGTCTGAGGAGGTGGGCATTCCCAGTTCTGCCAGGATACTCATCACCACAAGCAAGCCAGCAATTTCTGAGGAGGTGGGCATTCCCACTACTGCCAGGGTTCACATCACCACAGGCAAGCCAGCAATGTCTGAGGAGGTGGGCATTCCCACTACTTCCAGGGTTCTCATCACCACAGTCAAGCCAGCAATGTCTGAGGAGGTGGGAATTCCCACTACTCCCAGGGTACTCATCACCACAAGCAAGCCAGCAGTGTCTGCGTAGGTGGGCATTCCCAATACTGCCAGGGTTCTCATCACCACAGGCAAGCCAGCAATGTCTGAGGAGGTGGGTATTCCCACTACTGCCAGGATACTCATCACCACAAGCAAGCCAGCAGTGTCTGAGGAGGTGGGCATTCCCACTACTGCCAGGGTTCTCATCACCACAGGCAAGCCAGCAATGCCTGAGGAGGTGCGCATTCCCACTACTGCCAGGGTTCTCATCACCACAGGCAAGCCAGCAATTTCTGAGGAGGTGGGCATTCCAACTACTCCCAGGGTACTCATCAGCACAAGCAAGAGAGCAATGTCTGAGGAGGTGGGCATTCCCACTACTGCCAGGGTTCATATCACCATAGGCGAGCTAGTAATGTCTGAGGAGGTGGGCATTCCAACTACTCCCAGGGTACTCATCAGCACAAGCAAGAGAGCAATGTCTGAGGAGGTGGGCATTCCAACTACTCCCAGGGTACTCATCAGCACAAGCAAGAGAGCAATGTCTGAGGAGGTGGGCATTCCCACTCCTGCCAGGGTTCACATCACCACAGGCAAGCCAGCAATGTCTGAGGATGTGGGCATTCCCACTACTGCCAGGGGACTCATCACCGCAGGCAAGCCAACAATGTCTGAGGAGGTGGGCATTCCCACTCCTGCCATGGTTCACATCACCACAGGCAAGCCAGCAATGTCTGAGGAGGTGGGCATTCCCACTCCTGCCAGGGTTCACATCACCACAGGCAAGCCAGCATTGTCCGAGGAGGTGGGCATTCCCACTACTGCCAGGGTTCTCATCACCACAGGCAAGCCAGCAATGTCTGAGGAGGTGGGCATTACCACAAATGCCAGGGTTCTCATCAACACAGGCAAGCCAGCAATGTCTGAGGAGGTGGGCATTCCCACTACTGCCAGGGTTCACATCACCACAGGCAAGCCAGCAATGTCTGACGAGGTGGGCATTCCGATTCCTGACAGGGTTCTCATCACCAGAAGCAAGCCAGCAATGTCTGAGGAGGTGGGCATTCCCACTCCTGCCAGGGTTCACATCACCACAGGCAAGCCAGCAATGTCTGAGGAGGAGGGCATTCCCACTACTGCCAGGGTTCTCATCACCGCAGGCAAGACAGCAATGTCTGAGGAGGTGGGCATTCACACTACTGCCAGGGTTCTCATCACCGCAGGCAAGACAGCAATGTCTGAGGAGGTGGGCATTACCACAAATGCCAGGGTTCTCATCAACACAGGCAAGCCAGCAATGTCTGACGAGGTGGGCATTCCGATTCCTGCCAGGGTTCTCATCACCAGAAGCAAGCCAGCAATGCCTGAGGAGGTGCGCATTCCCACTACTGCCAGGGTTCTCATCACCACAGGCAAGCCAGCAATTTCTGAGGAGGTGGGCATTCCAACTACTCCCAGGGTACTCATCAGCACAAGCAAGAGAGCAATGTCTGAGGAGGTGGGCATTCCCACTACTGCCAGGGTTCATATCACCACAGGCAAGCCAGCAATTTCTGAGGAGGTGGGCATTCCAACTACTCCCAGGGTACTCATCAGCACAAGCAAGAGAGCAATGTCTGAGGAGGTGGGCATTCCAACTACTCCCAGGGTACTCATCAGCACAAGCAAGAGAGCAATGTCTGAGGAGGTGGGCATTCCCACTCCTGCCAGGGTTCACATCACCACAGGCAAGCCAGCAATGTCTGAGGAGGTGGGCATTCCCACTCCTGCCAGGGTTCACATCACCACAGACAAGCAAGCAATGTCTGAGGAGGTGGGCATTCCCGCTACTGCCAGGGTTCTCATCACCACAGGCAAGCCAGCAATGTCTGAGGAGGTGGGCATTCCCACTACTGCCAGGGTACTCATCACCACAGGCAAGCCAGCAATGTCTGAGGAGGTGGGCATTCCCACTCCTGCCAGGGTTCACATCACCACAGACAAGCAAGCAATGTCTGAGGAGGTGGGCATTCCCGCTACTGCCAGGGTTCTCATCACCACAGGCAAGCCAGCAATGTCTGAGGAGGTGGGCATTCCCACTCCTGCCAGGGTTCATATCACCACAGGCAAGCTAGCAATGTCTGAGGAGGTGGGCATTCCCACTCCTGCCAGGGTTCATATCACCACAGGCAAGCTAGCAATGTCTGAGGAGGTGGGCATTCCCACTACTGCCAGGGTCCTCATCACCGCAGGCAACCCAGCAATGTCTGAGGAGGTGGGCATTCCCATTCCTGCCAGAGTTCACATCACCACAGGAAAGCCAGCAATGTCCGAGGAGGTGGGCATTCCCACTCCTGCCAGGGTTCTCATCACCACAGGCAAGCCAGCAATGTCTGTGGAAGTGGGCATTACCACTACTGCCAGGGTTCTCATCACCACAGGCAAGCCAGCAATGTCTGAGGAGGTGGGCATTACCACTACTGCCAGGGTTCTCATCACCACAGGCAAGCCAGCAATGTCTGAGGAGGTGGGCATTCCCACTACTGCCAGGGTACTCATCACCACAAGCAATCCAGCAATGTCTGAGGAGGTGGGCATTCCCACTTCTGCCAGGGTACTCATCACCACAAGCAAGCCAGCAATGTCTGAGGAGGTGGGAATTCCCACTACTGCCAGGGTTCACATCACCACAGCCAAGCCAGCAATACCTGAGGAGGTGGGCATTCCCACTACTGCCAGGGTTCTCATCACCACAGTCAAGCCAGCAATGTCTGAGGAGGTGGGAATTCCCACTACTCCCAGGGTACTCATCACCACAAGCAAGACAGCAATGTGTGAGGAGGTGGGCATTCCCACTACTGCCAGGATTGTCATCACCACAGGAAAGACAGCAATTATCTGTGGAGGTGGCCATTCACACTCCTGCCAGGGTATTCATCACCACAAGCAAGCCAGCAGTGTCTGCTGAGGTGGGCATTCCCACTACTGCCAGGGTTCTCATCACCACAGGCAAGCCAGCAATGTCTGAGGAGGTGGGTATTCCCACTACTGCCAGGATACTCATCACCACAAGCAAGCCAGCAGTGTCTGAGGAGGTGGGCATTACCACTACTGCCAGGGTTCTCATCACCACAGGCAAGCCAGCAATGCCTGAGGAGGTGCGCATTCCCACTACTACCAGGGTTCTCATCACCACAGGCAAGCCAGCAATTTCTGAGGAGGTGGGCATTCCCACTACTCCCAGGGCACTCATCAGCACAAGCAAGAGAGCAATGTCTGAGGAGGTGGGCATTCCCACTACTGCCAGGGTTCATATCACCATAGGCGAGCTAGCAATGTCTGAGGAGGTGGGCATTCCCACTACTGCCAGGGTTCACATCACCACAGGCGAGCCAGCAATGTCTAAGGATGTGGGCATTCCCACTACTGCCAGGGTTCACATCACCACAGGCAAGCCAGCAATGTCTGAGGAGGTGGGCATTCCCACTACTGCCAGGGTACTCATCACCACAAGCAAGCCAGCAAGGTCTGAGGAGGTGGGCATTCCCACTACTGCCAGGGTTCTCATCACCACAGGCGAGCCAGCGATGTCTGAGGATGTGGTCATTCCCACTACTGCCAGGGTACTCATCACCACTGGTAAGCCAGCAATATCTGAGAAGGTGGGCATTCCCACTCCTGCCAGGGTTCACATCATCACAGGCAAGCAAGCAATGTCTGAGGAGGTGGGCATTCCCACTACTGCCAGGGTTCTCATCACCACGGGCAAGCCAGCAATGTCTGAGGAGGTGGGCATTCCCACTCCTGCCAGGGTTCACATCACCATAGGCAGGCCAGTAATATCTGAGGATGTGGGCATTCCCACTCCTGCCAGGGTTCGCATCACCACAGGCAAGTGAGCAATGTCTGAGGAGGTGGGCATTCCCACCACTGCCAGGGTTCTCATCATCACAAGCAAGCCAGCAATGTCTGGGGAGGTGGGCATTCCCACCCCTGCCAGGGTTCACATCACCACAGGCAAGCCAGCAATCTCTGAGGAGGTGGGCGTTCCCACTACTGCTAGGGTACTCATCACCGCAGGCAAGCCTGCAATGTCTGAGGATGTGGGCATTCCCACTACTGCCAGGGTACTCATCACCACAGGCAAGCCAGCAATATCTGAGGAGGTGGGCATTCCCACTCCTGCCAGGGTTCACATCACCACAGGCAAGCCAGCAATGTCTGAGGAGGTGGGCATTCCCACTCCTGCCAGGGTTCACATCACCACAGACAAGCAAGCAATGTCTGAGGAGGTGGGCATTCCCACTCCTGCCAGGGTTCACATCAACACAGGCAGGCCAGCATTGTCTGAGGATGTGGGCATTCCCACTCCTGCCAGGGTTCACATCACCACAGGCAAGCCAGCAAGGTCTGAGGAGGAGGGCATTCCCACTACTGCCAGGGTTCTCATCACCACAGGCAAGCCAGCAATGTCTGAGGAGGTGGGCATTCCCACTCCTGCGGGGGGCACATCACCACAGGCAAGCCAGCAATGTCTGAGGAGGTGGGCATTCCCACTCCTGCCAGGGTTCACATCACCACAGGCAAGCCAGCAATGTCTGAGGTGGTGGGCATTCCCACTCCTGCCAGGGTTCACATCACCACACGCAAACCAGCAATGTCTGAGGTGGAGAGCATTACCACTACTGCCAGGGTTCTCATCACCACAGACAAGCCAGCAATGTCTGAGGAGGTGGGAATTACCACTACTGCCAGGGTTCTCATCACCACAGGCAAGCCAGCAATGTCTGAGGAGGTGGGCATTCCCACTACTGCCAGGGTACTCATCACCACAAGCAATACAGCAATGTCTGAGGAGGTGGGCATTCCTGCTACTGCCAGGGTACTCATCACCACAAGCAAGCCAGCAATGTCTGAGGAGGTGGGCATTCCCACTACTGCCAGGGTTCTCATCACCACAGGCAAGCCAGCAATGTCTGAGGAGGTGGGCATTCCCACTCCTGCCAGGGTTCACATCACCACAGGCAGGCCAGCAATGTCTGAAGAGGTGGGCATTCCCACTCCTGCCAGGGTTCACATCACCACAGGCAAGCCAGCAATGTCTGAGGAGGTGGGCATTACCACAAATGCCAGGGTTCTCATCAACACAGGCAAGCCAGCAATGTCTGAGGAGGTGGGCATTCCCACTACTGCCAGGGTACTCATCACCACAAGCAAGCCAGCAATGTCTGAGGAGGTTGGCATTCCCACTACTGCCAGGGTTCTCATCACTACAAGCAAGCCAGCAGTGTCTGAGGAGGTGGGCATTCCCACTGCTGCCAGGGTCCTCATCACTACAAGCAAGCAAGCAGGGTCTGAGGAGGTGGGCATTCCCACTACTGCCAGGGTTCTCATCACCATAGGCGAGCCAGCAATGTCTGAGGAAGTGGGCATTCTCACTACTGCCAGGGTTCACATCACCACAGGCAAGCAAGCAATGTCTGAGGAGGTGGTCATCCCCACTACTGCCAGGGTTCTCATCACCACAGGCGAGCCATCAATGTCTGAAGAGGTGGGCATTCCCACTACTGCCAGGGTTCACATCACCACAGGCATGCCAGCAATGTCTGAGGAGGTGGGCATTCCCATTACTGCCAGGGGTCTCATCACCACAGGCAAGCCAGCAATGTATGTTGAGGTGGGCATTCCCACTACTGCCAGGGTTCACATCACCCCAGGCAAGCCAGCAATGTCTGAGGAGGTGGGCATTCTCACTACTGCCAGGGTTCACATCACCACAGGCAAGCCAGCAATGTCTGAGGAGGTGGCCATCCCCACTACGCCAGGGTTCTCATCATCACAGGCGAGCCAGCAATGTCTGAGGAGGTGGGCATTCCCACTACTGCCAGGGTTCACATCAACACAGGCAAGTCAGCAATGTCTGAGGAGGTGGGAATTCCCACTACTGCCAGGTGGGCATTCCCACTACTGCCAGGGTTCACATCACCCCAGGCAAGCCAGCAATGTCTGAGGAGGTGGTCATTCTCACTACTGCCAGGGTTCACATCACCAGAGGCAAGCCAGCAATGTCTGAGGAGGTGGCCATCCCCACTATGCCAGGGTTCTCATCATCACAGGCGAGCCAGCAATGTCTGAGGAGGTGGGCATTCCCACTACTGCCAGGGTTCTCATCACCACAGGCAAACAGCAGTGCCCGAGGTGGTGGGCATTCCCACTACTGGCAGGGTTCACATCACCACAGGCGAGCCAGCAATGTCTGAGGAGCTGGGCATTCACACTCCTGCCAGGGTTCACATCACCACAGGCAAGCCAGCAATGTCCTAGGAGGTGGGCATTCCCACTACTGCCAGGGTACTCATCACCACAGGCGAGCCAGCAATGTCTGAGGATGTGGGCATTCCCACTACTGCCAGGGGACTCATCACCACAGGCAAGCCAGCAATATCTGAGGAGGTGGGCATTTCCACTCCTGCCAGGGTTCACATCACCACAGGCAAGCCAGCAATGTCTGAGGAGGTGGGCATTCCCACTACTGCCAGGGTTCTCATCACCACAGGCAAGCCAGCAATGTCTGAGGAGGTGGGCATTCCCACTCCTGCCAGGGTTCACATCACCACAGGCGAGCCAGCGATGTCTGAGGATGTGGGCATTCCCACTACTGCCAGGGTACTCATCACCACTGGTAAGCCAGCAATATCTGAGAAGGTGGGCATTCCCACTCCTGCCAGGGTTCACATCACCACAGGCAAGCAAGCAATGTCTGAGGAGGTGGGCATTCCCACTACTGCCAGGGTTCTCATCACCACGGCAAGCCAGCAATGTCTGAGGAGGTGGGCATTCCCACTCCTGCCCGGGTTCACATCACCACAGGCAGGCCAGTAATATCTGAGGATGTGGGCATTCCCACTCCTGCCAGGGTTCGCATCACCACAGGCAAGTGAGCAATGTCTGAGGAGGTGGGCATTCCCACTACTGCCAGGGTTCTCATCACCACAGGCAAGCCAGCAATGTCTGGGGAGGTGGGCATTCCCACTCCTGCCAGGGTTCACATCACCACAGGCAAGCCAGCAATCTCTGAGGATTTGGGCGTTCCCACTACTGCCAAGGTACTCATCACCGCAGGCAAGCCTGCAATGTCTGAGGATGTGGGCATTCCCACTACTGCCAGGGTACTCATCACCACAGGCAAGCCAGCAATATCTGAGGAGGTGGGCATTCCCACTCCTGCCAGGGTTCACATCACCACAGGCAAGCCAGCAATGTCTGAGGAGGTGGGCATTCCCACTCCTGCCAGGGTTCACATCACCACAGACAAGCAAGCAATGTCTCAGGAGGTGGGCATTCCCGCTACTGCCAGGGTTCTCATCACCACAGGCAAGCCAGCAATGTCTGAGGAGGTGGGCATTCCCACTCCTGCCAGGGTTCACATCAACACAGGCAGGCCAGCATTGTCTGAGGATGTGGGCATTCCCACTCCTGCCAGGGTTCACATCACCACAGGTAAGCCAGCAAGGTCTGAGGAGGAGGGCATTCCCACTACTGCCAGGGTTCTCATCACCACAGGCAAGCCAGCAATGTCTGAGGAGGTGGGCATTCCCACTCCTGCGTGGGGCACATCACCACAGGCAAGCCAGCAATGTCTGAGGAGGTGGGCATTCCCACTACTGTCAGGGTACTCATCACCGCAGGCAACCCAACAATGTCTGAGGAGGTGGGCATTCCCACTCCTGCCAGGGTTCACATCACCACAGGCAAGCCAGAAATGTCTGAGGTGGTGGGCATTCCCACTCCTGCCAGGGTTCACATCACCACACGCAAGCCAGCAATGTCTGAGGTGGTGGGCATTACCACTACTGCCAGGGTTCTCATCACCACAGGCAAGCCAGCAATTTCTGAGGAGGTGGGCATTACCACTACTGCCAGGGTTCACATCACCATAGGAAAGCCAGCAATGTCTGAGGAGGTGGGCATTCCCACTACTGCCAGGGTACTCATCACCACAAGCAATACAGCAATGTCTGAGGAGGTGGGCATTCCCGCTACTGCCAGGGTACTCATCACCACAAGCAAGCCAGCAATGTCTGAGGAGGTGGACATTCCCACTACTGCCAGGGTTCTCATCACCACAGGCAAGCCAGCAATGTCTGAGGAGGTGGGCATTACCACAAATGCCAGGGTTCTCATCAACACAGGCAAGCCAGCAATGTCTGAGGAGGTGGGCATTCCCACTACTGCCAGGGTACTCATCACCACAAGCAAGCCAGCAATGTCTGAGGAGGTTGGCATTCCCACTACTGCCAGGGTTCTCATCACTACAAGCAAGCCAGCAGTGTCTGAGGAGGTGGGCATTCCCACTGCTGCCAGGGTTATCATCACCACAAGCAAGCAAGCAGCGTCTGAGGAGGTGGGCATTCCCACTACTGCCAGGGTTCTCATCACCATAGGCGAGCCAGCAATGTCTCAGGAAGTGGGCATTCTCACTACTGCCAGGGTTCACATCAACACAGGCAAGCAAGCAATGTCTGAGGAGGTGGTCATCCCCACTACTGCCAGGGTTCTCATCACCACAGGCGAGCCATCAATGTCTGAAGAGGTGGGCATTCCCACTACTGCCAGGGTTCACATCACAACAGGCATGCCAGCAATGTCTGAGGAGGTGGGCATTCCCATTACTGCCAGGGGTCTCATCACCACAGGCAAGCCAGCAATGTATGTTGAGGTGGGCATTCCCACTACTGCCAGGGTTCACATCACCCCAGGCAAGCCAGCAATGTCTGAGGAGGTGGGCATTCTCACTACTGCCAGGGTTCACATCACCACAGGCGAGCCAGCAATGTCTGAGGAGGTGGGCATTCCCACTACTGCCAGGGTTCACATCAACACAGGCAAGTCAGCAATGTCTGAGGAGTTGGGCATTCCCACTACTGCCAGGTGGGCATTCCCACTACTGCCAGGGTTCACATCACCCCAGGCAAGCCAGCAATGTCTGAGGAGGTGGTCATTCTCACTACTGCCAGGGTTCACATCACCACAGGCAAGCCAGCAATGTCTGAGGAGGAAGCCATCCCCACTATGCCAGGGTTCTCATCATCACAGGCGAGCCAGCAATGTCTGAGGAGGTGGGCATTCCCACTACTGCCAGGGTTCACATCAACACAGGCAAGTCAGCAATGTCTGAGGAGGTGGGCATTCCCACTACTGCCAGGGTTCTCATCACCACAGGCAAACAGCAGTGCCTGAGGTGGTGGGCATTCCCACTACTGGCAGGGTCCTCATCACCACAGGCAAGCCAGCAATGTCTGAGGAGGTGGGAATTCCCACTACTGCCTGGGTTCACATCACCGCAGGCAAGCCAGCAATGTCTGAGGAGGTGGGCATTCCCACTACTGTCAGGGTTCTCAACACCACAGGCGAGCCAGCAATGTCTGAGTATGTGGGCATTCCCACTACTACCAGGGTTCACATCACCACAGGCGAGCCAGCAATGTCTGAGGAGCTGGGCATTCCCACTCCTGCCAGGGTTCACATCACCACAGGCAAGCCAGCAATGTCCTAGGAGGTGGGCATTCCCACTACTGCCAGGGTACTCATCACCACAGGCGAGCCAGCAATGTCTGAGGATGTGGGCATTCCCACTACTGCCAGGGGACTCATCACCACAGGCAAGCCAGCAATATCTGAGGAGGTGGGCATTCCCACTCCTGCCAGGGTTCACATCACCACAGGCAAGCCAGCAATGTCTGAGGAGGTGGGCATTCCCACTACTGCCAGGGTTCTCATCACCACAGACAAGCCAGCAATGTCTGAGGAGGTGGGCATTCCCACTCCTGCCAGGGTTCACATCACCACAGGCAGGCCAGCAATGTCTGAAGAGCTGGGCATTCCCACTCCTGCCAGGGTTCACATCACCACAGGCAAGCCAGCAATGTCTGAGGAGGTGGGCATTCCCATCACCTGCCAGGCGACTCATCACCGCAGGCAAGCCAACAATGTCTGAGGAGGTGGGCATTCCCACTCCTGCCATGGTTCACATCACCACAGGCAAGCCAGCAATGTCTGAGGAGGTGGGCATTCCCACTCCTGCCAGGGTTCACATCACCACAGGCAAGCCAGCATTGTCCGAGGAGGTGGGCATTCCCACTACTGCCAGGGTTCTCATCACCACAGGCAAGCCAGCAATGTCTGAGGAGGTGGGCATTACCACAAATGCCAGGGTTCTCATCAACACAGGCAAGCCAGCAATGTCTGAGGAGGTGGGCATTCCCACTACTGCCAGGGTTCACATCACCACAGGCAAGCCAGCAATGTCTGACGAGGTGGGCATTCCGATTCCTGCCAGGGTTCTCATCACCAGAAGCAAGCCAGCAATGTCTGAGGAGGTGGGCATTCCCACTCCTGCCAGGGTTCACATCACCACAGGCAAGCCAGCAATGTCTGAGGAGGTGGGCATTCCCACTACTGCCAGGGTTCACATCACCACAGGCAAGCCAGCAATGTCTGAGGAGGTGGGCATTCCCACTACTGCCAGGGTTCTCATCACCACAGTCAAGCCAGCAATGTCTGAGGAGGTGGGAATTCCCACTACTCCCAGGGTAATCATCACCACAAGCAAGACAGCAATGTGTGAGGAGGTGGGCATTCCCACTACTGCCAGGATTGCCATCACCACAGGAAAGACAGCAATTATCTGTGGAGGTGGCCATTCACACTCCTGCCAGGGTATTCATCACCACAAGCAAGCCAGCAGTGTCTGCGGTGGTGGGCATTCCCACTACTGCCAGGGTTCTCATCACCACAGGCAAGCCAGCAATGTCTGAGGAGGTGGGTATTCCCACTACTGCCAGGATACTCATCACCACAAGCAAGCCAGCAGTGTCTGAAGAGGTGGGCATTCCCACTACTGCCAGGGTTCTCATCACCACAGGCAAGCCAGCAATTTCTGAGGAGGTGGGCATTCCCACTACTCCCAGGGTACTCATCAGCACAAGCAAGAGAGCAATGTCTGAGGAGGTGGGCATTCCCACTACTGCCAGGGTTCACATCACCACAGGCGAGCCAGCAATGTCTGAGGATGTGGGCATTCCCACTACTGCCAGGGTTCACATCACCACAGGCAAGCCAGCAATGTCTGAGGAGGTGGGCATTCCCACTACTGCCAGGGTACCCATCACCACAAGCAAGCCAGCAAGGTCTGAGGAGGTGGGCATTCCCACTACTGCCAGGGTTCTCATCACCACAGGCGAGCCAGCAATGTCTGAGGATGTGGGCATTCCCACTACCGCCAGGGTACTCATCACCACTGGCAAGCCAGCAATGTCTGAGGAGGTAGGCATTCCCACTACTGCCAGGGTCCTCATCACCGCAGGCAACCCAGCAATGTCTGAGGAGGTGGGCATTCCCACTCCTGCCAGGGTTCACATCACCACAGGCAAGCCAACAATGTCTGAGGAGGTGGGTATTCCCACTCCTGCCAGGGTTCACATCACCACAGGCAAGCCAGCAATGTCTGAGGAGGTGGGCATTCCCACTACTGCCAGGGTACTCATCACCACAGGCAAGCCAACAATGTCTGAGGAGGTGGGCATTCCCACTCCTGCCAGGGTTCACATCACCACAGGCAAGCCAGCAATGTCTGAGGAGGTGGGCATTCCCACTACTACCAGGGTCCTCATCACCGCAGGCAACCCAGCAATGTCTGAGGAGGTGGGCATTCCCACTCCTGCCAGGGTTCACATCACCACAGGCAAGCCAGCAATGTCTGAGGAGGTGGGCATTCCCACTACTGCCAGGGTACTCATCACCACAAGCAAGCCAGCAAGGTCTGAGGAGGTGGGCATTCCCACTACTGCCAGGGTTCTCATCACCACAGGCGAGCCAGCAATGTCTGAGGATGTGGGCATTCCCACTACTGCCAGGGTACTCATCACCACTGGCAAGCCAGCAATGTCTGAGGAGGTGGGCATTCCCACTACTGCCAGGGTCCTCATCACCGCAGGCAACCCAGCAATGTCTGAGGAGGTGGGCATTCCCACTCCTGCCAGGGTTCACATCACCACAGGCAAGCCAGCAATGTCTGAGGAGGTGGGCATTGCCACTACTGCCAGGGTACTCATCAAAACTGGCAAGCCAGCAATGTCTGAGGAGGTGGGCATTCCCACTACTGCCAGGGTCCTCATCACCGCAGGCAACCCAGCAATGTCTGAGGAGGTGGGCATTCCCACTCCTGCCAGGGTTCACATCACCACAGGCAAGCCAGCAATGTCTGAGGAGGTGGGCATTCCCACTCCTGCCAGGGTTCACATCACCACAGGCAAGCCAGCAATGTCTGAGGAGGTGGGCATTCCCACTACTGCCAGGGGACTCATCACCACAGGCAAGCCAGCAATATCTGAGGAGGTGGGCATTCCCACTCCTGCCAGGGTTCACATCACCACAGGCAAGCCAGCAATGTCTGAGGAGGTGGGCATTCCCACTACTGCCAGGGTACTCATCACCACAAGCAAGCCAGCAAGGTCTGAGGAGGTGGGTATTCCCACTACTGCCAGGGTTCTCATCACCACAGGCGAGCCAGCAATGTCTGAGGATGTGGGCATTCCCACTACTGCCAGGGTACTCATCACCACTGGCAAGCCAGCAATGTCTGAGGAGGTGGGCATTCCCACTACTGCCAGGGTCCTCATCACTGCAGGCAACCCAGCAATGTCTGAAGAGGTGGGCATTCCCACTCCTGCCAGGGTTCACATCACCACAGGCAAGCCAGCAATGTCTGAGGAGGTGGGCATTCCCACTCCTGCCAGGGTTCACATCACCACAGGCAAGCCAGCAATGTCTGAGGAGGTGGGCATTCCCACTACTGCCAGGGTTCTCATCACCACAGGCAAGCCAGCAATGTCTGAGGAGGTGGGCATTACCACAAATCCCAGGGTTCTCATCAACACAGGCAAGCCAGCAATGTCTGAGGAGGTGGGCATTCCCACTACTGCCAGGGTACTCATCACCACAAGCAAGCCAGCAATGTCTGAGAAGGTGGGCATTCCCACTACTGCCAGGGTTCACATCACCACAGGCAAGCCAGCAATGTCTGACGAGGTGGGCATTCCGATTCCTGCCAGGGTTCTCATCACCAGAAGCAAGCCAGCAATGTCTGAGGAGGTGGGCATTCCCACTCCTGCCAGGGTTCACATCACCACAGGCAAGCCAGCAATGTCTGAGGAGATGGGCATTCCCACTCCTGCCAGGGTTCACATCACCACAGGCAAGCCAGCAATGTCTGTGGAGGTGGGCATTACTACTACTGCCAGGGTTCTCATCACCACAGGCAAGCCAGCAATGTCTGAGGAGGTGGGCATTACCACTACTGCCAGGGTTCTCATCACCACAGGCAAGCCAGCAATGTCTGAGGAGGTGGGCATTCCCACTACTGCCAGGGTACTCATCACCACAAGCAATCCAGCAATGTCTGAGGAGGTGGGCATTCCCACTTCTGCCAGGGTACTCATCACCACAAGCAAGCCAGCAATGTCTGAGGAGGTGGGCATTCCCACTACTGCCAGGGTTCACATCACCACAGGCAAGCCAGCAATGTCTGAGGAGGTGGGCATTCCCACTACTGCCAGGGTTCTCATCACCACAGTCAAGCCAGCAATGTCTGAGGAGGTGGGAATTCCCACTACACCCAGGGTACTCATCACCACAAGCACGACAGCAATGTGTGAGGAGGTGGGCATTCCCACTACTGCCAGGATTGCCATCACCACAGGAAACACAGCAATTATCTGTGGAGGTGGCCATTCACACTCCTGCCAGGGTATTCATCACCACAAGCAAGCCAGCAGTGTCTGCGGAGGTGGGCATTCCCACTACTGCCAGGGTTCTCATCACCACAGGCAAGCCAGCAATGTCTGAGGAGGTGGGTATTCCCACTACTGCCAGGATACTCATCACCACAAGCAAGCCAGCAGTGTCTGAAGAGGTGGGCATTCCCACTACTGCCAGGGTTCTCATCACCACAGGCAAGCCAGCAATGCCTGAGGAGGTGCGCATTCCCACTACTGCCAGGGTTCTCATCACCACAGGCAAGCCAGCAATTTCTGAGGAGGTGGGCATTCCCACTACTCCCAGGGTACTCATCAGCACAAGCAAGAGAGCAATGTCTGAGGAGGTGGGCATTCCCACTACTGCCAGGGTTCACATCACCACAGGCGAGCCAGCAATGTCTGAGGATGTGGGCATTCCCACTACTGCCAGGGTTCACATCACCACAGGCAAGCCAGCAATGTCTGAGGAGGTGGTCATTCCCACTACTGCCAGGGTACTCATCACCACAAGCAAGCCAGCAAGGTCTGAGGAGGTGGGCATTCCCACTACTGCCAGGGTTCTCATCACCACAGGCGAGCCAGCAATGTCTGAGGATGTGGGCATTCCCACTACTGCCAGGGTACTCATCACCACTGGCAAGCCAGCAATGTCTGAGGAGGTGGGCATTCCCACTACTGCCAGGGTCCTCATCACCGCAGGCAACCCAGCAATGTCTGAGGAGGTGGGCATTCCCACTCCTGCCAGGGTTCACATCACCACAGGCAACCCAGCAATGTCTGAGGAGGTGGGCATTCCCACTCCTGCCAGGGTTCACATCACCACAGGCAAGCCGGCAATGTCTGAGGATGTGGGCATTCCCACTCCTGCCAGGGTTCACATCACCACAGGCAAGCCAGCAATGTCTGTGGAGGTGGGCATTACCACTACTGCCAGGGTTCTCATCACCACAGGCAAGCCAGCAATGTCTGAGGAGGTGGGCATTACCACTACTGCCAGGGTTCTGATCACCACAGGCAAGCCAGCAATGTCTGAGGAGGTGGGCATTCCCACTACTGCCAGGGTACTCATCACCACAAGCAATCCAGCAATGTCTGAGGAGGTGGGCATTCCCACTTCTGCCAGGGTACTCATCACCACAAGCAAGCCAGCAATGTCTGAGGAGGTGGGAATTCCCACTACTGCCAGGGTTCACATCACCACAGGCAAGCCAGCAATACCTGAGGAGGTGGGCATTCCCACTACTGCCAGGGTTCTCATCACCACAGTCAAGCCAGCAATGTCTGAGGAGGTGGGAATTCCCACTACTCCCAGGGTACTCATCACCACAAGCAAGACAGCAATGTGTGAGGAGGTGGGCATTCCCACTACTGCTAGGATTGTCATCACCACAGGAAAGACAGCAATTATCTGTGGAGGTGGCCATTCACACTCCTGCCAGGGTATTCATCACCACAGGCAAGCCAGCAATGTCTGAGGAGGTGGGTATTCCCACTACTGCCAGGATACTCATCACCACAAGCAAGCCAGCAGTGTCTGAGGAGGTGGGCATTACCACTACTGCCAGGGTTCTCATCACCACAGGCAAGCCAGCAATGCCTGAGGAGGTGCGCATTCCCACTACTGCCAGGGTTCTCATCACCACAGGCAAGCCAGCAATTTCTGAGGAGGTGGGCATTACCACTACTCCCAGGGCACTCATCAGCACAAGCAAGAGAGCAATGTCTGAGGAGGTGGGCATTCCCACTACTGCCAGGGTTCATATCACCATAGGCGAGCTAGCAATGTCTGAGGAGGTGGGCATTCCCACTACTGCCAGGGTTCACATCACCACAGGCGAGCCAGCAATGTCTGAGGATGTGGGCATTCCCACTACTGCCAGGGTTCACATCACCACAGGCAAGCCAGCAATGTCTGAGGAGGTGGGCATTCCCACTACTGCCAGGGTACTCATCACCACAAGCAAGCCAGCAAGGTCTGAGGAGGTGGGCATTCCCACTACTGCCAGGGTTCTCATCACCACAGGCGAGCCAGCGATGTCTGAGGATGTGGTCATTCCCACTACTGCCAGGGTACTCATCACCACTGGTAAGCCAGCAATATCTGAGAAGGTGGGCATTCCCACTCCTGCCAGGGTTCACATCACCACAGGCAAGCAAGCAATGTCTGAGGAGGTGGGCATTCCCACTACTGCCAGGGTTCTCATCACCACGGGCAAGCCAGCAATGTCTGAGGAGGTGGGCATTCCCACTCCTGCCAGGGTTCACATCACCATAGGCAGGCCAGTAATATCTGAGGATGTGGGCATTCCCACTCCTGCCAGGGTTCGCATCACCACAGGCAAGTGAGCAATGTCTGAGGAGGTGGGCATTCCCACTTCTGCCAGGGTTCTCATCATCACAGGCAAGCCAGCAATGTCTGGGGAGGTGGGCATTCCCACTCCTGCCAGGGTTCACATCACCACAGGCAAGACAGCAATGTCTGAGGAGGAGGGCATTCCCACTACTGCCAGGGTTCTCATCACCACAGGCAAGCCAGCAATGTCTGAGGAGGTGGGCATTCCCACTCCTGCGGGGGGCACATCACCACAGGCAAGCCAGCAATGTCTGAGGAGGTGGGCATTCCCACTACTGTCAGGGTACTCATCACCGCAGGCAACCCAACAATGTCTGAGGAGGTGGGCATTCCCACTCCTGCCAGGGTTCACATCACCACAGGCAAGCCAGCAATGTCTGAGGTGGTGGGCATTCCCACTCCTGCCAGGGTTCACATCACCACACGCAAGCCAGCAATGTCTGAGGTGGAGAGTATTACCACTACTGCCAGGGTTCTCATCACCACAGACAAGCCAGCAATGTCTGAGGAGGTGGGCATTACCACTACTGCCAGGGTTCTCATCACCACAGGCAAGCCAGCAATTTCTGAGGAGGTGGGCATTCCCACTACTGCCAGGGTACTCATCACCACAAGCAATACAGCAATGTCTGAGGAGGTGGGCATTCCTGCTACTGCCAGGGTACTCATCACCACAAGCAAGCCAGCAATGTCTGAGGAGGTGGGCATTCCCACTACTGCCAGGGTTCTCATCACCACAGGCAAGCCAGCAATGTCTGAGGAGGTGGGCATTCCCACTCCTGCCAGGGTTCACATCACCACAGGCAGGCCAGCAATGTCTGAAGAGGTGGGCATTCCCACTCCTGCCAGGGTTCACATCACCACAGGCAAGCCAGCAATGTCTGAGGAGGTGGGCATTACCACAAATGCCAGGGTTCTCATCAACACAGGCAAGCCAGCAATGTCTGAGGAGGTGGGCATTCCCACTACTGCCAGGGTACTCATCACCACAAGCAAGCCAGCAATGTCTGAGGAGGTTGGCATTCCCACTACTGCCAGGGTTCTCATCACTACAAGCAAGCCAGCAGTGTCTGAGGAGGTGGGCATTCCCACTGCTGCCAGGGTTCTCATCACCACAAGCAAGCAAGCAGGGTCTGAGGAGGTGGGCATTCCCGCTACTGCCAGGGTTCTCATCACCATAGGCGAGCCAGCAATGTCTGAGGAAGTGGGCATTCTCACTACTGCCAGGGTTCACATCACCACAGGCAAGCAAGCAATGTCTGAGGAGGTGGTCATCCCCACTACTGCCAGGGTTCTCATCACCACAGGCGAGCCATCAATGTCTGAAGAGGTGGGCATTCCCACTACTGCCAGGGTTCACATCACCACAGGCATGCCAGCAATGTCTGAGGAGGTGGGCATTCCCATTACTGCCAGGGGTCTCATCACCACAGGCAAGCCAGCAATGTATGTTGAGGTGGGCATTCCCACTACTGCCAGGGTTCACATCACCCCAGGCAAGCCAGCAATGTCTGAGGAGGTGGGCATTCTCACTACTGCCAGGGTTCACATCACCACAGGCAAGCCAGCAATGTCTGAGGAGGTGGCCATCCCCACTACGCCAGGGTTCTCATCATCACAGGCGAGCCAGCAATGTCTGAGGAGGTGGGCATTCCCACTACTGCCAGGGTTCACATCAACACAGGCAAGTCAGCAATGTCTGAGGAGGTGGGCATTCCCACTACTGCCAGGTGGGCATTCTCACTACTGCCAGGGTTCACATCACCCCAGGCAAGCCAGCAATGTCTGAGGAGGTGGTCATTCTCACTACTGCCAGGGTTCACATCACCAGAGGCAAGCCAGCAATGTCTGAGGAGGTGGCCATCCCCACTATGCCAGGGTTCTCATCATCACAGGCGAGCCAGCAATGTCTGAGGAGGTGGGCATTCCCACTACTGCCAGGGTTCACATCAACACAGGCAAGTCAGCAATGTCTGAGGAGGTGGGCATTCCCACTACTGCCAGGGTTCTCATCACCACAGGCAAACAGCAGTGCCTGAGGTGGTGGGCATTCCCACTACTGGCAGGGTTCACATCACCACAGGCGAGCCAGCAATGTCTGAGGAGCTGGGCATTCACACTCCTGCCAGGGTTCACATCACCACAGGCAAGCCAGCAATGTCCTAGGAGGTGGGCATTCCCACTACTGCCAGGGTACTCATCACCACAGGCGAGCCAGCAATGTCTGAGGATGTGGGCATTCCCACTACTGCCAGGGGACTCATCACCACAGGCAAGCCAGCAGTATCTGAGGAGGTGGGCATTCCCACTCCTGCCAGGGTTCACATCACCACAGGCAAGCCAGCAATGTCTGAGGAGGTGGGCATTCCCACTACTGCCAGGGTTCTCATCACCACAGGCAAGCCAGCAATGTCTGAGGAGGTGGGCATTCCCACTCCTGCCAGGGTTCACATCACCACAGGCGAGCCAGCGATGTCTGAGGATGTGGGTATTCCCACTACTGCCAGGGTACTCATCACCACTGGTAAGCCAGCAATATCTGAGAAGGTGGGCATTCCCACTCCTGCCAGGGTTCACATCACCACAGGCAAGCAAGCAATGTCTGAGGAGGTGGGCATTCCCACTACTGCCAGGGTTCTCATCACCACGGGCAAGCCAGCAATGTCTGAGGAGGTGGGCATTCCCACTCCTGCCAGGGTTCACATCACCACAGGCAGGCCAGTAATATCTGAGGATGTGGGCATTCCCACTCCTGCCAGGGTTCGCATCACCACAGGCAAGTGAGCAATGTCTGAGGAGGTGGGCATTCCCACTACTGCCAGGGTTCTCATCACCACAGGCAAGCCAGCAATGTCTGGGGAGGTGGGCATTCCCACTCCTGCCAGGGTTCACATCACCACAGGCAAGCCAGCAATCTCTGAGGAGGTGGGCGTTCCCACTACTGCCAAGGTACTCATCACCGCAGGCAAGCCTGCAATGTCTGAGGATGTGGGCATTCCCACTACTGCCAGGGTACTCATCACCACAGGCAAGCCAGCAATATCTGAGGAGGTGGGCATTCCCACTCCTGCCAGGGTTCACATCACCACAGGCAAGCCAGCAATGTCTGAGGAGGTGGGCATTCCCACTCCTGCCAGGGTTCACATCACCACAGACAAGCAAGCAATGTCTCAGGAGGTGGGCATTCCCGCTACTGCCAGGGTTCTCATCACCACAGGCAAGCCAGCAATGTCTGAGGAGGTGGGCATTCCCACTCCTGCCAGGGTTCACATCAACACAGGCAGGCCAGCATTGTCTGAGGATGTGGGCATTCCCACTCCTGCCAGGGTTCACATCACCACAGGCAAGCCAGCAAGGTCTGAGGAGGAGGGCATTCCCACTACTGCCAGGGTTCTCATCACCACAGGCAAGCCAGCAATGTCTGAGGAGGTGGGCATTCCCACTCCTGCGGGGGGCACATCACCACAGGCAAGCCAGCAATGTCTGAGGAGGTGGGCATTCCCACTACTGTTAGGGTACTCATCACCGCAGGCAACCCAACAATGTCTGAGGAGGTGGGCATTCCCACTCCTGCCAGGGTTCACATCACCACAGGCAAGCCAGAAATGTCTGAGGTGGTGGGCATTCCCACTCCTGCCAGGGTTCACATCACCACACGCAAGCCAGCAATGTCTGAGGTGGTGGGCATTACCACTACTGCCAGGGTTCTCATCACCACAGGCAAGCCAGCAATGTCTGAGGAGGTGGGCATTACCACTACTGCCAGGGTTCACATCACCACAGGAAAGCCAGCAATGTCTGAGGAGGTGGGCATTCCCACTACTGCCAGGGTACTCATCACCACAAGCAATATAGCAATGTCCAAGGAGGTGGACATTCCCGCTACTGCCAGGGTACTCATCACCACAAGCAAGCCAGCAATGTCTGAGGAGGTGGACATTCCCACTACTGCCAGGGTTCTCATCACCACAGGCAAGCCAGCAATGTCTGAGGAGGTGGGCATTACCACAAATGCCAGGGTTCTCATCAACACAGGCAAGCCAGCAATGTCTGAGGAGGTGGGCATTCCCACTACTGCCAGGGTACTCATCACCACAAGCAAGCCAGCAATGTCTGAGGAGGTTGGCATTCCCACTACTGCCAGGGTTCTCATCACTACAAGCAAGCCAGCAGTCTCTGAGGAGGTGGGCATTCCCACTGCTGCCAGGGTTCTCATCACCACAAGCAAGCAAGCAGCGTCTGAGGAGGTGGGCATTCCCACTACTGCCAGGGTTCTCATCACCATAGGCGAGCCAGAAATGTCTCAGGAAGTGGGCATTCTCACAACTGCCAGGGTTCACATCAACACAGGCAAGCAAGCAATGTCTGAGGAGGTGGTCATCCCCACTACTGCCAGGGTTCTCATCACCACAGGCGAGCCATCAATGTCTGAAGAGGTGGGCATTCCCACTACTGCCAGGGTTCACATCACAACAGGCATGCCAGCAATGTCTGAGGAGGTGGGCATTCCCATTACTGCCAGGGGTCTCATCACCACAGGCAAGCCAGCAATGTATGTTGAGGTGGGCATTCCCACTACTGCCAGGGTTCACATCACCCCAGGCAAGCCAGCAATGTCTGAGGAGGTGGGCATTCTCACTACTGCCAGGGTTCACATCACCACAGGCGAGCCAGCAATGTCTGAGGAGGTGGGCATTCCCACTACTGCCAGGGTTCACATTAACACAGGCAAGTCAGCAATGTCTGAGGAGGTGGGCATTCCCACTACTGCCAGGTGGGCATTCCCACTACTGCCAGGGTTCACATCACCCCAGGCAAGCCAGAAATGTCTGAGGAGGTGGTCATTCTCACTACTGCCAGGGTTCACATCACCACAGGCAAGCCAGCAATGTCTGAGGAGGTGGCCATCCCCACTATGCCAGGGTTCTCATCATCACAGGCGAGCCAGCAATGTCTAAGGAGGTGGGCATTCCCACTACTGCCAGGGTTCACATCAACACAGGCAAGTCAGCAATGTCTGAGGAGGTGGGCATTCCCACTACTGCCAGGGTTCTCATCACCACAGGCAAACAGCAGTGCCTGAGGTGGTGGGCATTCCCACTACTGGCAGGGTACTCATCACCACAGGCAAGCCAGCAATGTCTGAGGAGGTGGGAATTCCCACTACTGCCTGGGTTCACATCACCGCAGGCAAGCCAGCAATGTCTGAGGAGGTGGGCATTCCCACTACTGTCAGGGTTCTCAACACCACAGGCGAGCCAGCAATGTCTGAGTATGTGGGCATTCCCACTACTACCAGGGTTCACATCACCACAGGCGAGCCAGCAATGTCTGAGGAGCTGGGCATTCCCACTCCTGCCAGGGTTCACATCACCACAGGCAAGCCAGCAATGTCCTAGGAGGTGGGGATTCCCACTACTGCCAGGGTACTCATCACCACAGGCGAGCCAGCAATGTCTGAGGATGTGGGCATTCCCACTACTGCCAGGGGACTCATCACCACAGGCAAGCCAGCAATATCTGAGGAGGTGGGCATTCCCACTCCTGCCAGGGTTCACATCACCACAGGCAAGCCAGCAATGTCTGAGGAGGTGGGCATTCCCACTACTGCCAGGGTTCTCATCACCACAGACAAGCCAGCAATGTCTGAGGAGGTGGGCATTCCCACTCCTGCCAGGGTTCACATCACCACAGGCAGGCCAGCAATGTCTGAAGAGGTGGGCATTCCCACTCCTGCCAGGGTTCACATCACCACAGGCAAGCCAGCAATGTCTGAGGAGGTGGGCATTCCCATCACCTGCCAGGCGACTCATCACCGCAGGCAAGCCAACAATGTCTGAGGAGGTGGGCATTCCCACTCCTGCCAGGGTTCACATCACCACAGGCAAGCCAGCAATGTCTGAGGAGGTGGGCATTCCCACTCCTGCCAGGGTTCACATCACCACAGGCAAGCCAGCAATGTCCGAGGAGGTGGGCATTCCCACTACTGCCAGGGTTCTCATCACCACAGGCAAGCCAGCAATGTCTGAGGAGGTGGGCATTACCACAAATGCCAGGGTTCTCATCAACACAGGCAAGCCAGCAATGTCTGAGGAGGTGGGCATTCCCACTACTGCCAGGGTTCACATCACCACAGGCAAGCCAGCAATGTCTGACGAGGTGGGCATTCCGATTCCTGCCAGGGTTCTCATCACCAGAAGCAAGCCAGCAATGTCTGAGGAGGTGGGCATTCCCACTCCTGCCAGGGTTCACATCACCACAGGCAAGCCAGCAATGTCTGAGGAGGTGGGCATTCCCACTCCTGCCAGGGTTCACATCACCACAGGCAAGCCAGCAATGTCTGTGGAGGTGGGCATTACCACTACTGCCAGGGTTCTCATCACCACAGGCAAGCCAGCAATGTCTGAGGAGGTGGGCATTACCACTACTGCCAGGGTTCTCATCACCACAGGCAAGCCAGCAATGTCTGAGGAGGTGGGCATTCCCACTACTGCCAGGGTACTCATCACCACAAGCAATCCAGCAATGTCTGAGGAGGTGGGCATTCCCACTTCTGCCAGGGTACTAATCACCACAAGCAAGCCAGCAATATCTGAGGAGGTGGGCATTCCCACTACTGCCAGGGTTCACATCACCACAGGAAAGCCAGCAATGTCTGGGGAGGTGGGCATTCCCACTACTGCCAGGGTTCTCATCACCACAGTCAAGCCAGCAATGTCTGAGGAGGTGGGAATTCCCACTACTCCCAGGGTACTCATCACCACAAGCAAGACAGCAATGTGTGAGGAGGTGGGCATTCCCACTACTGCCAGGATTGCCATCACCACAGGAAAGACAGCAATTATCTGTGGAGGTGGCCATTCACACTCCTGCCAGGGTATTCATCACCACAAGCAAGCCAGCAGTGTCTGCGGTGGTGGGCATTCCCACTACTGCCAGGGTTCTCATCACCACAGGCAAGCCAGCAATGTCTGAGGAGGTGGGTATTCCCACTACTGCCAGGATACTCATCACCACAAGCAAGCCAGCAGTGTCTGAAGAGGTGGGCATTCCCACTACTGCCAGGGTTCTCATCACCACAGGCAAGCCAGCAATGCCTGAGGAGGTGCGCATTCCCACTACTGCCAGGGTTCTCATCACCACAGGCAAGCCAGCAATTTCTGAGGAGGTGGGCATTCCCACTACTCCCAGGGTACTCATCAGCACAAGCAAGAGAGCAATGTCTGAGGAGGTGGGCATTCCCACTACTGCCAGGGTTCACATCACCACAGGCGAGCCAGCAATGTCTGAGGATGTGGGCATTCCCACTACTGCCAGGGTTCACATCACCACAGGCAAGCCAGCAATGTCTGAGGAGGTGGGCATTCCCACTACTGCCAGGGTACTCATCACCACAAGCAAGCCAGCAAGGTCTGAGGAGGTGGGCATTCCCACTACTGCCAGGGTTCTCATCACCACAGGCGAGCCAGCAATGTCTGAGGATGTGGGCATTCCCACTACTGCCAGGGTACTCATCACCACTGGCAAGCCAGCAATGTCTGAGGAGGTGGGCATTCCCACTACTGCCAGGGTCCTCATCACCGCAGGCAACCCAGCAATGTCTGAGGAGGTGGGCATTCCCACTCCTGCCAGGGTTCACATCACCACAGGCAAGCCAACAATGTCTGAGGAGGTGGGCATTCCCACTCCTGCCAGGGTTCACATCACCACAGGCAAGCCAGCAATGTCTGAGGAGGTGGGCATTCCCACTACTACCAGGGTCCTCATCACCGCAGGCAACCCAGCAATGTCTGAGGAGGTGGGCATTCCCACTCCTGCCAGGGTTCACATCACCACAGGCAAGCCAGCAATGTCTGAGGAGGTGGGCATTCCCACTACTGCCAGGGTACTCATCACCACAAGCAAGCCAGCAAGGTCTGAGGAGGTGGGCATTCCCACTACTGCCAGGGTTCTCATCACCACAGGCGAGCCAGCAATGTCTGAGCATGTGGGCATTCCCACTACTGCCAGGGTACTCATCACCACTGGCAAGCCAGCAATGTCTGAGGAGGTGGGCATTCCCACTACTGCCAGGGTCCTCATCACCGCAGGCAACCCACCAATGTCTGAGGCGGTGGGCATTCCCACTCCTGCCAGGGTTCACATCACCACAGGCAAGCCAGCAATGTCTGAGGAGGTGGGCATTCCCACTACTGCCAGGGTACTCATCACCACTGGCAAGCCAGCAATGTCTGAGGAGGTGGGCATTCCCACTACTGCCAGGGTCCTCATCACCGCAGGCAAGCCAGCAATGTCTGAGGAGGTGGGCATTCCCACTCCTGCCAGGGTTCACATCACCACAGGCAAGCCAGCAATGTCTGAGGAGGTGGGCATTCCCACTCCTGCCAGGGTTCACATCACCACAGGCAAGCCAGCAATGTCTGAGGAGGTGGGCATTCCCACTACTGCCAGGGGACTCATCACCACAGGCAAGCCAGCAATATCTGAGGAGGTGGGCATTCCCACTCCTGCCAGGGTTCACATCACCACAGGCAAGCCAGCAATGTCTGAGGAGGTGGGCATTCTCACTACTGCCAGGGTTCACATCACCACAGGCGAGCCAGCAATGTCTGAGGAGGTGGGCATTCCCACTACTGCCAGGGTTCACATCAACACAGGCAAGTCAGCAATGTCTGAGGAGTTGGGCATTCCCACAACTGTCAGGTGGGCATTCCCACTACTGCCAGGGTTCACATCACCCCAGGCAAGCCAGCAATGTCTGAGGAGGTGGTCATTCTCACTACTGCCAGGGTTCACATCACCACAGGCAAGCCAGCAATGTCTGAGGAGTTGGCCATCCCCACTATGCCAGGGTTCTCATCATCACAGGCGAGCCAGCAATGTCTAAGGAGGTGGGCATTCCCACTACTGCCAGGGTTCACATCAACACAGGCAAGTCAGCAGTGTCTGAGGAGGTGGGCATTCCCACTACTGCCAGGGTTCTCATCACCACAGGCAAACAGCAGTGCCTGAGGTGGTGGGCATTCCCATTACTGGCAGGGTACTCATCACCACAGGCAAGCCAGCAATGTCTGAGGAGGTGGGAATTCCCACTACTGCCTGGGTTCACATCACCGCAGGCAAGCCAGCAATGTCTGAGGAGGTGGGCATTCCCACTACTGTCAGGGTTCTCAACACCACAGGCGAGCCAGCAATGTCTGAGTATGTGGGCATTCCCACTACTACCAGGGTTCACATCACCACAGGCGAGCCAGCAATGTCTGAGGAGCTGGGCATTCCCACTCCTGCCAGGGTTCACATCACCACAGGCAAGCCAGCAATGTCCTAGGAGGTGGGCATTCCCACTACTGCCAGGGTACTCATCACCACAGGCGAGCCAGCAATGTCTGAGGATGTGGGTATTCCCACTACTGCCAGGGGACTCATCACCACAGGCAAGCCAGCAATATCTGAGGAGGTGGGCATTCCCACTCCTGCCAGGGTTCACATCACCACAGGCAAGCCAGCAATGTCTGAGGAGGTGGGCATTCCCACTACTGCCAGGGTTCTCATCACCACAGACAAGCCAGCAATGTCGGAGGAGGTGGGCATTCCCACTCCTGCCAGGGTTCACATCACCACAGGCAGGCCAGCAATGTCTGAAGAGGTGGGCATTCCCACTCCTGCCAGGGTTCACATCACCACAGGCAAGCCAGCAATGTCTGAGGAGGTGGGCATTCCCATCACCTGCCAGGCGACTCATCACCGCAGGCAAGCCAACAATGTCTGAGGAGGTGGGCATTCCCACTCCTGCCAGGGTTCACATCACCACAGGCAAGCCAGCAATGTCTGAGGAGGTGGGCATTCCCACTCCTGCCAGGGTTCACATCACCACAGGCAAGCCAGCAATGTCCGAGGAGGTGGGCATTCCCATTACTGCCAGGGTTCTCATCACCACAGGCAAGCCAGCAATGTCTGAGGAGGTGGGCATTACCACAAATGCCAGGGTTCTCATCAACACAGGCAAGCCAGCAATGTCTGAGGAGGTGGGCATTCCCACTACTGCCAGGGTTCACATCACCACAGGCAAGCCAGCAATGTCTGACGAGGTGGGCATTCTGATTCCTGCCAGGGTTCTCATCACCAGAAGCAAGCCAGCAATGTCTTAGGAGGTGGGCATTCCCACTCCTGCCAGGGTTCACATCACCACAGGCAAGCCAGCAATGTCTGAGGAGGTGGGCATTCCCACTCCTGCCAGGGTTCACATCACCACAGGCAAGCCAGCAATGTCTGTGGAGGTGGGCATTACCACTACTGCCAGGGTTCTCATCACCACAGGCAAGCCAGCAATGTCTGAGGAGGTGGGCATTACCACTACTGCCAGGGTTCTCATCACCACAGGCAAGCCAGCAATGTCTGAGGAGGTGGGCATTCCCACTACTGCCAGGGTACTCATCACCACAAGCAATCCAGCAATGTCTGAGGAGGTGGGCATTCCCACTTCTGCCAGGGTACTCATCACCACAAGCAAGCCAGCAATGTCTGAGGAGGTGGGCATTCCCACTACTGCCAGGGTTCACATCACCACAGGCAAGCCAGCAATGTCTGGGGAGGTGGGCATTCCCACTACTGCCAGGGTTCTCATCACCACAGTCAAGCCAGCAATGTCTGAGGAGGTGGGAATTCCCACTACTCCCAGGGTACTCATCACCACAAGCAAGACAGCAATGTGTGAGGAGGTGGGCATTCCCACTACTGCCAGGATTGCCATCACCACAGGAAAGACAGCAATTATCTGTGGAGGTGGCCATTCACACTCCTGCCAGGGTATTCATCACCACAAGCAAGCCAGCAATGTCTGACGAGGTGGGCATTCTGATTCCTGCCAGGGTTCTCATCACCAGAAGCAAGCCAGCAATGTCTTAGGAGGTGGGCATTCCCACTCCTGCCAGGGTTCACATCACCACAGGCAAGCCAGCAATGTCTGAGGAGGTGGGCATTCCCACTCCTGCCAGGGTTCACATCACCACAGGCAAGCCAGCAATGTCTGTGGAGGTGGGCATTACCACTACTGCCAGGGTTCTCATCACCACAGGCAAGCCAGCAATGTCTGAGGAGGTGGGCATTACCACTACTGCCAGGGTTCACATCACCACAGGCAAGCCAGCAATGGATGTGGAGGTGGGCATTACCACTACTGCCAGGGTTCTCATCACCACAGGCAAGCCAGCAATGTCTGAGGAGGTGGGCATTACCACTACTGCCAGGGTTCTCATCACCACAGGCAAGCCAGCAATGTCTGAGGAGGTGGGCATTCCCACTACTGCCAGGGTACTCATCACCACAAGCAATCCAGCAATGTCTGAGGAGGTGGGCATTCCCACTTCTGCCAGGGTACTCATCACCACAAGCAAGCCAGCAATGTCTGAGGAGGTGGGCATTCCCACTACTGCCAGGGTTCACATCACCACAGGCAAGCCAGCAATGTCTGGGGAGGTGGGCATTCCCACTACTGCCAGGGTTCTCATCACCACAGTCAAGCCAGCAATGTCTGAGGAGGTGGGAATTCCCACTACTCCCAGGGTACTCATCACCACAAGCAAGACAGCAATGTGTGAGGAGGTGGGCATTCCCACTACTGCCAGGATTGCCATCACCACAGGAAAGACAGCAATTATCTGTGGAGGTGGCCATTCACACTCCTGCCAGGGTATTCATCACCACAAGCAAGCCAGCAGTGTCTGCGGTGGTGGGCATTCCCACTACTGCCAGGGTTCCCATCACCACAGGCAAGCCAGCAATGTCTGAGGAGGTGGGTATTCCCACTACTGCCAGGATACTCATCACCACAAGCAAGCCAGCAGTGTTTGAAGAGGTGGGCATTCCCACTACTGCCAGGGTTCTCATCACCACAGGCAAGCCAGCAATGCCTGAGGAGGTGCGCATTCCCACTACTGCCAGGGTTCTCATCACCACAGGCAAGCCAGCAATTTCTGAGGAGGTGGGCATTCCCACTACTCCCAGGGTACTCATCAGCACAAGCAAGAGAGCAATGTCTGAGGAGGTGGGCATTCCCATAACTGCCAGGGTTCACATCACCACAGGCGAGCCAGCAATGTCTGAGGATGTGGGCATTCCCACTACTGCCAGGGTTCACATCACCACAGGCAAGCCAGCAATGTCTGAGGAGGTGGGCATTCCCACTACTGCCAGGGTACTCATCACCACAAGCAAGCCAGCAAGGTCTGAGGAGGTGGGCATTCCCACTACTGCCAGGGTTCTCATCACCACAGGCGAGCCAGCAATGTCTGAGGATGTGGGCATTCCCACTACTGCAGGGTACTCATCACCACTGGCAAGCCAGCAATGTCTGAGGAGGTGGGCATTCCCACTACTGCCAGGGTCCTCATCACCGCAGGCAACCCAGCAATGTCTGAGGAGGTGGGCATTCCCACTCCTGCCAGGGTTCACATCACCACAGGCAAGCCAACAATGTCTGAGGAGGTGGGCATTCCCACTCCTGCCAGGGTTCACATCACCACAGGCAAGCCAGCAATGTCTGAGGAGGTGGGCATTCCCACTACTACCAGGGTCCTCATCACCGCAGGCAACCCAGCAATGTCTGAGGAGGTGGGCATTCCCACTCCTGCCAGGGTTCACATCACCACAGGCAAGCCAGCAATGTCTGAGGAGGTGGGCATTCCCACTACTGCCAGGGTACTCATCACCACAAGCAAGGCAGCAAGGTCTGAGGAGGTGGGCATTCCCACTACTGCCAGGGTTCTCATCACCACAGGCGAGCCAGCAATGTCTGAGGATGTGGGCATTCCCACTACTGCCAGGGTACTCATCACCACTGGCAAGCCAGCAATGTCTGAGGAGGTGGGCATTCCCACTACTGCCAGGGTCCTCATCACCGCAGGCAACCCAGCAATGTCTGAGGCGGTGGGCATTCCCACTCCTGCCAGGGTTCACATCACCACAGGCAAGCCAGCAATGTCTGAGGAGGTGGGCATTCCCACTACTGCCAGGGTACTCATCACCACTGGCAAGCCAGCAATGTCTGAGGAGGTGGGCATTCCCACTACTGCCAGGGTCCTCATCACCGCAGGCAACCCAGCAATGTCTGAGGAGGTGGGCATTCCCACTCCTGCCAGGGTTCACATCACCACAGGCAAGCCAGCAATGTCTGAGGAGGTGGGCATTCCCACTCCTGCCAGGGTTCACATCACCACAGGCAAGCCAGCAATGTCTGAGGAGGTGGGCATTCCCACTACTGCCGGGGGACTCATCACCACAGGCAAGCCAGCAATATCTGAGGAGGTGGGCATTCCCACTCCTGCCAGGGTTCACATCACCACAGGCAAGCCAGCAATGTCTGAGGAGGTGGGCATTCCCACTACTGCCAGGGTACTCATCACCACAAGCAAGCCAGCAAGGTCTGAGGAGGTGGGCATTCCCACTACTGCCAGGGTTCTCATCACCACAGGCGAGCCAGCAATGTCTGAGGATGTGGGCATTCCCACTACTGCCAGGGTACTCATCACCACTGGCAAGCCAGCAATGTCTGAGGAGGTGGGCATTCCCACTACTGCCAGGGTCCTCATCACTGCAGGCAACCCAGCAATGTCTGAATAGGTGGGCATTCCCACTCCTGCCAGGGTTCACATCACCACAGGCAAGCCAGCAATGTCTGAGGAGGTGGGCATTCCCACTCCTGCCAGGGTTCACATCACCACAGGCAAGCCAGCAATGTCTGAGGAGGTGGGCATTCCCACTACTGCCAGGGTTCTCATCACCACAGGCAAGCCAGCAATGTCTGAGGAGGTGGGCATTACCACAAATGCCAGGGTTCTCATCAACACAGGCAAGCCAGCAATGTCTGAGGAGGTGGGCATTCCCACTACTGCCAGGGTACTCATCACCACAAGCAAGCCAGCAATGTCTGAGAAGGTGGGCATTCCCACTACTGCCAGGGTTCACATAACCACAGGCAAGCCAGCAATGTCTGACGAGGTGGGCATTCCGATTCCTGCCAGGGTTCTCATCACCAGAAGCAAGCCAGCAATGTCTGAGGAGGTGGGCATTCCCACTCCTGCCAGGGTTCACATCACCACAGGCAAGCCAGCAATGTCTGAGGAGGTGGGCATTCCCACTCCTGCCAGGGTTCACATCACCACAGGCAAGCCAGCAATGTCTGTGGAGGTGGGCATTACCACTACTGCCAGGGTTCTCATCACCACAGGCAAGCCAGCAATGTCTGAGGAGGTGGGCATTACCACTACTGCCAGGGTTCTAATCACCACAGGCAAGCCAGCAATGTCTGAGGAGGTGGGCATTCCCACTACTGCCAGGGTACTCATCACCACAAGCAATCCAGCAATGTCTGAGGAGGTGGGCATTCCCACTTCTGCCAGGGTACTCATCACCACAAGCAAGCCAGCAATGTCTGAGGAGGTGGGCATTCCCACTACTGCCAGGGTTCACATCACCACAGGCAAGCCAGCAATGTCTGAGGAGGTGGGCATTCCCACTACTGCCAGGGTTCTCATCACCACAGTCAAGCCAGCAATGTCTGAGGAGGTGGGAATTCCCACTACTCCCAGGGTACTCATCACCACAAGCAAGACAGCAATGTGTGAGGAGGTGGGCATTCCCACTACTGCCAGGATTGCCATCACCACAGGAAAGACAGCAATTATCTGTGGAGGTGGCCATTCACACTCCTGCCAGGGTATTCATCACCACAAGCAAGCCAGCAGTGTCTGCGGAGGTGGGCATTCCCACTACTGCCAGGGTTCTCATCACCACAGGCAAGCCAGCAATGTCTGAGGAGGTGGGTATTCCCACTACTGCCAGGATACTCATCACCACAAGCAAGCCAGCAGTGTCTGAAGAGGTGGGCATTCCCACTACTGCCAGGGTTCTCATCACCACAGGCAAGCCAGCAATGCCTGAGGAGGTGCGCATTCCCACTACTGCCAGGGTTCTCATCACCACAGGCAAGCCAGCAATTTCTGAGGAGGTGGGCATTCCCACTACTCCCAGGGTACTCATCAGCACAAGCAAGAGAGCAATGTCTGAGCAGGTGGGCATTCCCACTACTGCCAGGGTTCACATCACCACAGGCGAGCCAGCAATGTCTGAGGATGTGGGCATTCCCACTACTGCCAGGGTTCACATCACCACAGGCAAGCCAGCAATGTCTGAGGAGGTGGTCATTCCCACTACTGCCAAGGTACTCATCACCACAAGCAAGCCAGCAAGGTCTGAGGAGGTGGGCATTCCCACTACTGCCAGGGTTCTCATCACCACAGGCGAGCCAGCAATGTCTGAGGATGTGGGCATTCCCACTACTGCCAGGGTACTCATCACCACTGGCAAGCCAGCAATGTCTGAGGAGGTGGGCATTCCCACTACTGCCAGGGTCCTCATCACCGCAGGCAACCCAGCAATGTCTGAGGATGTGGGCATTCCCACTCCTGCCAGGGTTCACATCACCACAGGCAACCCAGCAATGTCTGAGGAGGTGGGCATTCCCACTCCTGCCAGGGTTCACATCACCACAGGCAAGCCGGCAATGTCTGAGGAGGTGGGTATTCCCACTCCTGCCAGGGTTCACATCACCACAGGCAAGCCAGCAATGTCTGTGGAGGTGGGCATTACCACTACTGCCAGGGTTCTCATCACCACAGGCAAGCCAGCAATGTCTGAGGAGGTGGGCATTCCCACTACTGCCAGGGGACTCATCACCACAGGCAAGCCAGCAATATCTGAGGAGGTGGGCATTTCCACTCCTGCCAGGGTTCACATCACCACAGGCAAGCCAGCAATGTCTGAGGAGGTGGGCATTCCCACTACTGCCAGGGTTCTCATCACCACAGGCAAGCCAGCAATGTCTGAGGAGGTGGGCATTCCCACTCCTGCCAGGGTTCACATCACCACAGGCGAGCCAGCGATGTCTGAGGATGTGGGCATTCCCACTACTGCCAGGGTACTCATCACCACTGGTAAGCCAGCAATATCTGAGAAGGTGGGCATTCCCACTCCTGCCAGGGTTCACATCACCACAGGCAAGCAAGCAATGTCTGAGGAGGTGGGCATTCCCACTACTGCCAGGGTTCTCATCACCACGGCAAGCCAGCAATGTCTGAGGAGGTGGGCATTCCCACTCCTGCCCGGGTTCACATCACCACAGGCAGGCCAGTAATATCTGAGGATGTGGGCATTCCCACTCCTGCCAGGGTTCGCATCACCACAGGCAAGTGAGCAATGTCTGAGGAGGTGGGCATTCCCACTACTGCCAGGGTTCTCATCACCACAGGCAAGCCAGCAATGTCTGGGGAGGTGGGCATTCCCACTCCTGCCAGGGTTCACATCACCACAGGCAAGCCAGCAATCTCTGAGGATTTGGGCGTTCCCACTACTGCCAAGGTACTCATCACCGCAGGCAAGCCTGCAATGTCTGAGGATGTGGGCATTCCCACTACTGCCAGGGTACTCATCACCACAGGCAAGCCAGCAATATCTGAGGAGGTGGGCATTCCCACTCCTGCCAGGGTTCACATCACCACAGGCAAGCCAGCAATGTCTGAGGAGGTGGGCATTCCCACTCCTGCCAGGGTTCACATCACCACAGACAAGCAAGCAATGTCTCAGGAGGTGGGCATTCCCGCTACTGCCAGGGTTCTCATCACCACAGGCAAGCCAGCAATGTCTGAGGAGGTGGGCATTCCCACTCCTGCCAGGGTTCACATCAACACAGGCAGGCCAGCATTGTCTGAGGATGTAGGCATTCCCACTCCTGCCAGGGTTCACATCACCACAGGTAAGCCAGCAAGGTCTGAGGAGGAGGGCATTCCCACTACTGCCAGGGTTCTCATCACCACAGGCAAGCCAGCAATGTCTGAGGAGGTGGGCATTCCCACTCCTGCGTGGGGCACATCACCACAGGCAAGCCAGCAATGTCTGAGGAGGTGGGCATTCCCACTACTGTCAGGGTACTCATCACCGCAGGCAACCCAACAATGTCTGAGGAGGTGGGCATTCCCACTCCTGCCAGGGTTCACATCACCACAGGCAAGCCAGAAATGTCTGAGGTGGTGGGCATTCCCACTCCTGCCAGGGTTCACATCACCACACGCAAGCCAGCAATGTCTGAGGTGGTGGGCATTACCACTACTGCCAGGGTTCTCATCACCACAGGCAAGCCAGCAATTTCTGAGGAGGTGGGCATTACCACTACTGCCAGGGTTCACATCACCATAGGAAAGCCAGCAATGTCTGAGGAGGTGGGCATTCCCACTACTGCCAGGGTACTCATCACCACAAGCAATACAGCAATGTCTGAGGAGGTGGGCATTCCCGCTACTGCCAGGGTACTCATCACCACAAGCAAGCCAGCAATGTCTGAGGAGGTGGACATTCCCACTACTGCCAGGGTTCTCATCACCACAGGCAAGCCAGCAATGTCTGAGGAGGTGGGCATTACCACAAATGCCAGGGTTCTCATCAACACAGGCAAGCCAGCAATGTCTGAGGAGGTGGGCATTCCCACTACTGCCAGGGTACTCATCACCACAAGCAAGCCAGCAATGTCTGAGGAGGTTGGCATTCCCACTACTGCCAGGGTTCTCATCACTACAAGCAAGCCAGCAGTGTCTGAGGAGGTGGGCATTCCCACTGCTGCCAGGGTTATCATCACCACAAGCAAGCAAGCAGCGTCTGAGGAGGTGGGCATTCCCACTACTGCCAGGGTTCTCATCACCATAGGCGAGCCAGCAATGTCTCAGGAAGTGGGCATTCTCACTACTGCCAGGGTTCACATCAACACAGGCAAGCAAGCAATGTCTGAGGAGGTGGTCATCCCCACTACTGCCAGGGTTCTCATCACCACAGGCGAGCCATCAATGTCTGAAGAGGTGGGCATTCCCACTACTGCCAGGGTTCACATCACAACAGGCATGCCAGCAATGTCTGAGGAGGTGGGCATTCCCATTACTGCCAGGGGTCTCATCACCACAGGCAAGCCAGCAATGTATGTTGAGGTGGGCATTCCCACTACTGCCAGGGTTCACATCACCCCAGGCAAGCCAGCAATGTCTGAGGAGGTGGGCATTCTCACTACTGCCAGGGTTCACATCACCACAGGCGAGCCAGCAATGTCTGAGGAGGTGGGCATTCCCACTACTGCCAGGGTTCACATCAACACAGGCAAGTCAGCAATGTCTGAGGAGTTGGGCATTCCCACTACTGCCAGGTGGGCATTCCCACTACTGCCAGGGTTCACATCACCCCAGGCAAGCCAGCAATGTCTGAGGAGGTGGTCATTCTCACTACTGCCAGGGTTCACATCACCACAGGCAAGCCAGCAATGTCTGAGGAGGAGGCCATCCCCACTATGCCAGGGTTCTCATCATCACAGGCGAGCCAGCAATGTCTGAGGAGGTGGGCATTCCCACTACTGCCAGGGTTCACATCAACACAGGCAAGTCAGCAATGTCTGAGGAGGTGGGCATTCCCACTACTGCCAGGGTTCTCATCACCACAGGCAAACAGCAGTGCCTGAGGTGGTGGGCATTCCCACTACTGGCAGGGTCCTCATCACCACAGGCAAGCCAGCAATGTCTGAGGAGGTGGGAATTCCCACTACTGCCTGGGTTCACATCACCGCAGGCAAGCCAGCAATGTCTGAGGAGGTGGGCATTCCCACTACTGTCAGGGTTCTCAACACCACAGGCGAGCCAGCAATGTCTGAGTATGTGGGCATTCCCACTACTACCAGGGTTCACATCACCACAGGCGAGCCAGCAATGTCTGAGGAGCTGGGCATTCCCACTCCTGCCAGGGTTCACATCACCACAGGCAAGCCAGCAATGTCCTAGGAGGTGGGCATTCCCACTACTGCCAGGGTACTCATCACCACAGGCGAGCCAGCAATGTCTGAGGATGTGGGCATTCCCACTACTGCCAGGGGACTCATCACCACAGGCAAGCCAGCAATATCTGAGGAGGTGGGCATTCCCACTCCTGCCAGGGTTCACATCACCACAGGCAAGCCAGCAATGTCTGAGGAGGTGGGCATTCCCACTACTGCCAGGGTTCTCATCACCACAGACAAGCCAGCAATGTCTGAGGAGGTGGGCATTCCCACTCCTGCCAGGGTTCACATCACCACAGGCAGGCCAGCAATGTCTGAAGAGCTGGGCATTCCCACTCCTGCCAGGGTTCACATCACCACAGGCAAGCCAGCAATGTCTGAGGAGGTGGGCATTCCCATCACCTGCCAGGCGACTCATCACCGCAGGCAAGCCAACAATGTCTGAGGAGGTGGGCATTCCCACTCCTGCCATGGTTCACATCACCACAGGCAAGCCAGCAATGTCTGAGGAGGTGGGCATTCCCACTCCTGCCAGGGTTCACATCACCACAGGCAAGCCAGCATTGTCCGAGGAGGTGGGCATTCCCACTACTGCCAGGGTTCTCATCACCACAGGCAAGCCAGCAATGTCTGAGGAGGTGGGCATTACCACAAATGCCAGGGTTCTCATCAACACAGGCAAGCCAGCAATGTCTGAGGAGGTGGGCATTCCCACTACTGCCAGGGTTCACATCACCACAGGCAAGCCAGCAATGTCTGACGAGGTGGGCATTCCGATTCCTGCCAGGGTTCTCATCACCAGAAGCAAGCCAGCAATGTCTGAGGAGGTGGGCATTCCCACTCCTGCCAGGGTTCACATCACCACAGGCAAGCCAGCAATGTCTGAGGAGGTGGGCATTCCCACTACTGCCAGGGTTCACATCACCACAGGCAAGCCAGCAATGTCTGAGGAGGTGGGCATTCCCACTACTGCCAGGGTTCTCATCACCACAGTCAAGCCAGCAATGTCTGAGGAGGTGGGAATTCCCACTACTCCCAGGGTAATCATCACCACAAGCAAGACAGCAATGTGTGAGGAGGTGGGCATTCCCACTACTGCCAGGATTGCCATCACCACAGGAAAGACAGCAATTATCTGTGGAGGTGGCCATTCACACTCCTGCCAGGGTATTCATCACCACAAGCAAGCCAGCAGTGTCTGCGGTGGTGGGCATTCCCACTACTGCCAGGGTTCTCATCACCACAGGCAAGCCAGCAATGTCTGAGGAGGTGGGTATTCCCACTACTGCCAGGATACTCATCACCACAAGCAAGCCAGCAGTGTCTGAAGAGGTGGGCATTCCCACTACTGCCAGGGTTCTCATCACCACAGGCAAGCCAGCAATTTCTGAGGAGGTGGGCATTCCCACTACTCCCAGGGTACTCATCAGCACAAGCAAGAGAGCAATGTCTGAGGAGGTGGGCATTCCCACTACTGCCAGGGTTCACATCACCACAGGCGAGCCAGCAATGTCTGAGGATGTGGGCATTCCCACTACTGCCAGGGTTCACATCACCACAGGCAAGCCAGCAATGTCTGAGGAGGTGGGCATTCCCACTACTGCCAGGGTACCCATCACCACAAGCAAGCCAGCAAGGTCTGAGGAGGTGGGCATTCCCACTACTGCCAGGGTTCTCATCACCACAGGCGAGCCAGCAATGTCTGAGGATGTGGGCATTCCCACTACCGCCAGGGTACTCATCACCACTGGCAAGCCAGCAATGTCTGAGGAGGTAGGCATTCCCACTACTGCCAGGGTCCTCATCACCGCAGGCAACCCAGCAATGTCTGAGGAGGTGGGCATTCCCACTCCTGCCAGGGTTCACATCACCACAGGCAAGCCAACAATGTCTGAGGAGGTGGGCATTCCCACTCCTGCCAGGGTTCACATCACCACAGGCAAGCCAGCAATGTCTGAGGAGGTGGGCATTCCCACTACTGCCAGGGTACTCATCACCACAGGCAAGCCAACAATGTCTGAGGAGGTGGGCATTCCCACTCCTGCCAGGGTTCACATCACCACAGGCAAGCCAGCAATGTCTGAGGAGGTGGGCATTCCCACTACTACCAGGGTCCTCATCACCGCAGGCAACCCAGCAATGTCTGAGGAGGTGGGCATTCCCACTCCTGCCAGGGTTCACATCACCACAGGCAAGCCAGCAATGTCTGAGGAGGTGGGCATTCCCACTACTGCCAGGGTACTCATCACCACAAGCAAGCCAGCAAGGTCTGAGGAGGTGGGCATTCCCACTACTGCCAGGGTTCTCATCACCACAGGCGAGCCAGCAATGTCTGAGGATGTGGGCATTCCCACTACTGCCAGGGTACTCATCACCACTGGCAAGCCAGCAATGTCTGAGGAGGTGGGCATTCCCACTACTGCCAGGGTCCTCATCACCGCAGGCAACCCAGCAATGTCTGAGGAGGTGGGCATTCCCACTCCTGCCAGGGTTCACATCACCACAGGCAAGCCAGCAATGTCTGAGGAGGTGGGCATTGCCACTACTGCCAGGGTACTCATCACCACTGGCAAGCCAGCAATGTCTGAGGAGGTGGGCATTCCCACTACTGCCAGGGTCCTCATCACCGCAGGCAACCCAGCAATGTCTGAGGAGGTGGGCATTCCCACTCCTGCCAGGGTTCACATCACCACAGGCAAGCCAGCAATGTCTGAGGAGGTGGGCATTCCCACTCCTGCCAGGGTTCACATCACCACAGGCAAGCCAGCAATGTCTGAGGAGGTGGGCATTCCCATTACTGCCAGGGGACTCATCACCACAGGCAAGCCAGCAATATCTGAGGAGGTGGGCATTCCCACTCCTGCCAGGGTTCACATCACCACAGGCAAGCCAGCAATGTCTGAGGAGGTGGGCATTCCCACTACTGCCAGGGTACTCATCACCACAAGCAAGCCAGCAAGGTCTGAGGAGGTGGGTATTCCCACTACTGCCAGGGTTCTCATCACCACAGGCGAGCCAGCAATGTCTGAGGATGTGGGCATTCCCACTACTGCCAGGGTACTCATCACCACTGGCAAGCCAGCAATGTCTGAGGAGGTGGGCATTCCCACTACTGCCAGGGTCCTCATCACTGCAGGCAACCCAGCAATGTCTGAAGAGGTGGGCATTCCCACTCCTGCCAGGGTTCACATCACCACAGGCAAGCCAGCAATGTCTGAGGAGGTGGGCATTCCCACTCCTGCCAGGGTTCACATCACCACAGGCAAGCCAGCAATGTCTGAGGAGGTGGGCATTCCCACTACTGCCAGGGTTCTCATCACCACAGGCAAGCCAGCAATGTCTGAGGAGGTGGGCATTACCACAAATGCCAGGGTTCTCATCAACACAGGCAAGCCAGCAATGTCTGAGGAGGTGGGCATTCCCACTACTGCCAGGGTACTCATCACCACAAGCAAGCCAGCAATGTCTGAGAAGGTGGGCATTCCCACTACTGCCAGGGTTCACATCACCACAGGCAAGCCAGCAATGTCTGACGAGGTGGGCATTCCGATTCCTGCCAGGGTTCTCATCACCAGAAGCAAGCCAGCAATGTCTGAGGAGGTGGGCATTCCCACTCCTGCCAGGGTTCACATCACCACAGGCAAGCCAGCAATGTCTGAGGAGATGGGCATTCCCACTCCTGCCAGGGTTCACATCACCACAGGCAAGCCAGCAATGTCTGTGGAGGTGGGCATTACTACTACTGCCAGGGTTCTCATCACCACAGGCAAGCCAGCAATGTCTGAGGAGGTGGGCATTACCACTACTGCCAGGGTTCTCATCACCACAGGCAAGCCAGCAATGTCTGAGGAGGTGGGCATTCCCACTACTGCCAGGGTACTCATCACCACAAGCAATCCAGCAATGTCTGAGGAGGTGGGCATTCCCACTTCTGCCAGGGTACTCATCACCACAAGCAAGCCAGCAATGTCTGAGGAGGTGGGCATTCCCACTACTGCCAGGGTTCACATCACCACAGGCAAGCCAGCAATGTCTGAGGAGGTGGGCATTCCCACTACTGCCAGGGTTCTCATCACCACAGTCAAGCCAGCAATGTCTGAGGAGGTGGGAATTCCCACTACACCCAGGGTACTCATCACCACAAGCACGACAGCAATGTGTGAGGAGGTGGGCATTCCCACTACTGCCAGGATTGCCATCACCACAGGAAACACAGCAATTATCTGTGGAGGTGGCCATTCACACTCCTGCCAGGGTATTCATCACCACAAGCAAGCCAGCAGTGTCTGCGGAGGTGGGCATTCCCACTACTGCCAGGGTTCTCATCACCACAGGCAAGCCAGCAATGTCTGAGGAGGTGGGTATTCCCACTACTGCCAGGATACTCATCACCACAAGCAAGCCAGCAGTGTCTGAAGAGGTGGGCATTCCCACTACTGCCAGGGTTCTCATCACCACAGGCAAGCCAGCAATGCCTGAGGAGGTGCGCATTCCCACTACTGCCAGGGTTCTCATCACCACAGGCAAGCCAGCAATTTCTGAGGAGGTGGGCATTCCCACTACTCCCAGGGTACTCATCAGCACAAGCAAGAGAGCAATGTCTGAGGAGGTGGGCATTCCCACTACTGCCAGGGTTCACATCACCACAGGCGAGCCAGCAATGTCTGAGGATGTGGGCATTCCCACTACTGCCAGGGTTCACATCACCACAGGCAAGCCAGCAATGTCTGAGGAGGTGGTCATTCCCACTACTGCCAGGGTACTCATCACCACAAGCAAGCCAGCAAGGTCTGAGGAGGTGGGCATTCCCACTACTGCCAGGGTTCTCATCACCACAGGCGAGCCAGCAATGTCTGAGGATGTGGGCATTCCCACTACTGCCAGGGTACTCATCACCACTGGCAAGCCAGCAATGTCTGAGGAGGTGGGCATTCCCACTACTGCCAGGGTCCTCATCACCGCAGGCAACCCAGCAATGTCTGAGGAGGTGGGCATTCCCACTCCTGCCAGGGTTCACATCACCACAGGCAACCCAGCAATGTCTGAGGAGGTGGGCATTCCCACTCCTGCCAGGGTTCACATCACCACAGGCAAGCCGGCAATGTCTGAGGATGTGGGCATTCCCACTCCTGCCAGGGTTCACATCACCACAGGCAAGCCAGCAATGTCTGTGGAGGTGGGCATTACCACTACTGCCAGGGTTCTCATCACCACAGGCAAGCCAGCAATGTCTGAGGAGGTGGGCATTACCACTACTGCCAGGGTTCTGATCACCACAGGCAAGCCAGCAATGTCTGAGGAGGTGGGCATTCCCACTACTGCCAGGGTACTCATCACCACAAGCAATCCAGCAATGTCTGAGGAGGTGGGCATTCCCACTTCTGCCAGGGTACTCATCACCACAAGCAAGCCAGCAATGTCTGAGGAGGTGGGAATTCCCACTACTGCCAGGGTTCACATCACCACAGGCAAGCCAGCAATACCTGAGGAGGTGGGCATTCCCACTACTGCCAGGGTTCTCATCACCACAGTCAAGCCAGCAATGTCTGAGGAGGTGGGAATTCCCACTACTCCCAGGGTACTCATCACCACAAGCAAGACAGCAATGTGTGAGGAGGTGGGCATTCCCACTACTGCTAGGATTGTCATCACCACAGGAAAGACAGCAATTATCTGTGGAGGTGGCCATTCACACTCCTGCCAGGGTATTCATCACCACAGGCAAGCCAGCAATGTCTGAGGAGGTGGGTATTCCCACTACTGCCAGGATACTCATCACCACAAGCAAGCCAGCAGTGTCTGAGGAGGTGGGCATTACCACTACTGCCAGGGTTCTCATCACCACAGGCAAGCCAGCAATGCCTGAGGAGGTGCGCATTCCCACTACTGCCAGGGTTCTCATCACCACAGGCAAGCCAGCAATTTCTGAGGAGGTGGGCATTCCCACTACTCCCAGGGCACTCATCAGCACAAGCAAGAGAGCAATGTCTGAGGAGGTGGGCATTCCCACTACTGCCAGGGTTCATATCACCATAGGCGAGCTAGCAATGTCTGAGGAGGTGGGCATTCCCACTACTGCCAGGGTTCACATCACCACAGGCGAGCCAGCAATGTCTGAGGATGTGGGCATTCCCACTACTGCCAGGGTTCACATCACCACAGGCAAGCCAGCAATGTCTGAGGAGGTGGGCATTCCCACTACTGCCAGGGTACTCATCACCACAAGCAAGCCAGCAAGGTCTGAGGAGGTGGGCATTCCCACTACTGCCAGGGTTCTCATCACCACAGGCGAGCCAGCGATGTCTGAGGATGTGGTCATTCCCACTACTGCCAGGGTACTCATCACCACTGGTAAGCCAGCAATATCTGAGAAGGTGGGCATTCCCACTCCTGCCAGGGTTCACATCACCACAGGCAAGCAAGCAATGTCTGAGGAGGTGGGCATTCCCACTACTGCCAGGGTTCTCATCACCACGGGCAAGCCAGCAATGTCTGAGGAGGTGGGCATTCCCACTCCTGCCAGGGTTCACATCACCATAGGCAGGCCAGTAATATCTGAGGATGTGGGCATTCCCACTCCTGCCAGGGTTCGCATCACCACAGGCAAGTGAGCAATGTCTGAGGAGGTGGGCATTCCCACTTCTGCCAGGGTTCTCATCATCACAGGCAAGCCAGCAATGTCTGGGGAGGTGGGCATTCCCACTCCTGCCAGGGTTCACATCACCACAGGCAAGACAGCAATGTCTGAGGAGGAGGGCATTCCCACTACTGCCAGGGTTCTCATCACCACAGGCAAGCCAGCAATGTCTGAGGAGGTGGGCATTCCCACTCCTGCGGGGGGCACATCACCACAGGCAAGCCAGCAATGTCTGAGGAGGTGGGCATTCCCACTACTGTCAGGGTACTCATCACCGCAGGCAACCCAACAATGTCTGAGGAGGTGGGCATTCCCACTCCTGCCAGGGTTCACATCACCACAGGCAAGCCAGCAATGTCTGAGGTGGTGGGCATTCCCACTCCTGCCAGGGTTCACATCACCACACGCAAGCCAGCAATGTCTGAGGTGGAGAGTATTACCACTACTGCCAGGGTTCTCATCACCACAGACAAGCCAGCAATGTCTGAGGAGGTGGGCATTACCACTACTGCCAGGGTTCTCATCACCACAGGCAAGCCAGCAATTTCTGAGGAGGTGGGCATTCCCACTACTGCCAGGGTACTCATCACCACAAGCAATACAGCAATGTCTGAGGAGGTGGGCATTCCTGCTACTGCCAGGGTACTCATCACCACAAGCAAGCCAGCAATGTCTGAGGAGGTGGGCATTCCCACTACTGCCAGGGTTCTCATCACCACAGGCAAGCCAGCAATGTCTGAGGAGGTGGGCATTCCCACTCCTGCCAGGGTTCACATCACCACAGGCAGGCCAGCAATGTCTGAAGAGGTGGGCATTCCCACTCCTGCCAGGGTTCACATCACCACAGGCAAGCCAGCAATGTCTGAGGAGGTGGGCATTACCACAAATGCCAGGGTTCTCATCAACACAGGCAAGCCAGCAATATCTGAGGAGGTGGGCATTCCCACTACTGCCAGGGTACTCATCACCACAAGCAAGCCAGCAATGTCTGAGGAGGTTGGCATTCCCACTACTGCCAGGGTTCTCATCACTACAAGCAAGCCAGCAGTGTCTGAGGAGGTGGGCATTCCCACTGCTGCCAGGGTTCTCATCACCACAAGCAAGCAAGCAGGGTCTGAGGAGGTGGGCATTCCCGCTACTGCCAGGGTTCTCATCACCATAGGCGAGCCAGCAATGTCTGAGGAAGTGGGCATTCTCACTACTGCCAGGGTTCACATCACCACAGGCAAGCAAGCAATGTCTGAGGAGGTGGTCATCCCCACTACTGCCAGGGTTCTCATCACCACAGGCGAGCCATCAATGTCTGAAGAGGTGGGCATTCCCACTACTGCCAGGGTTCACATCACCACAGGCATGCCAGCAATGTCTGAGGAGGTGGGCATTCCCATTACTGCCAGGGGTCTCATCACCACAGGCAAGCCAGCAATGTATGTTGAGGTGGGCATTCCCACTACTGCCAGGGTTCACATCACCCCAGGCAAGCCAGCAATGTCTGAGGAGGTGGGCATTCTCACTACTGCCAGGGTTCACATCACCACAGGCAAGCCAGCAATGTCTGAGGAGGTGGCCATCCCCACTACGCCAGGGTTCTCATCATCACAGGCGAGCCAGCAATGTCTGAGGAGGTGGGCATTCCCACTACTGCCAGGGTTCACATCAACACAGGCAAGTCAGCAATGTCTGAGGAGGTGGGCATTCCCACTACTGCCAGGTGGGCATTCTCACTACTGCCAGGGTTCACATCACCCCAGGCAAGCCAGCAATGTCTGAGGAGGTGGTCATTCTCACTACTGCCAGGGTTCACATCACCAGAGGCAAGCCAGCAATGTCTGAGGAGGTGGCCATCCCCACTATGCCAGGGTTCTCATCATCACAGGCGAGCCAGCAATGTCTGAGGAGGTGGGCATTCCCACTACTGCCAGGGTTCACATCAACACAGGCAAGTCAGCAATGTCTGAGGAGGTGGGCATTCCCACTACTGCCAGGGTTCTCATCACCACAGGCAAACAGCAGTGCCTGAGGTGGTGGGCATTCCCACTACTGGCAGGGTTCACATCACCACAGGCGAGCCAGCAATGTCTGAGGAGCTGGGCATTCACACTCCTGCCAGGGTTCACATCACCACAGGCAAGCCAGCAATGTCCTAGGAGGTGGGCATTCCCACTACTGCCAGGGTACTCATCACCACAGGCGAGCCAGCAATGTCTGAGGATGTGGGCATTCCCACTACTGCCAGGGGACTCATCACCACAGGCAAGCCAGCAGTATCTGAGGAGGTGGGCATTCCCACTCCTGCCAGGGTTCACATCACCACAGGCAAGCCAGCAATGTCTGAGGAGGTGGGCATTCCCACTACTGCCAGGGTTCTCATCACCACAGGCAAGCCAGCAATGTCTGAGGAGGTGGGCATTCCCACTCCTGCCAGGGTTCACATCACCACAGGCGAGCCAGCGATGTCTGAGGATGTGGGTATTCCCACTACTGCCAGGGTACTCATCACCACTGGTAAGCCAGCAATATCTGAGAAGGTGGGCATTCCCACTCCTGCCAGGGTTCACATCACCACAGGCAAGCAAGCAATGTCTGAGGAGGTGGGCATTCCCACTACTGCCAGGGTTCTCATCACCACGGGCAAGCCAGCAATGTCTGAGGAGGTGGGCATTCCCACTCCTGCCAGGGTTCACATCACCACAGGCAGGCCAGTAATATCTGAGGATGTGGGCATTCCCACTCCTGCCAGGGTTCGCATCACCACAGGCAAGTGAGCAATGTCTGAGGAGGTGGGCATTCCCACTACTGCCAGGGTTCTCATCACCACAGGCAAGCCAGCAATGTCTGGGGAGGTGGGCATTCCCACTCCTGCCAGGGTTCACATCACCACAGGCAAGCCAGCAATCTCTGAGGAGGTGGGCGTTCCCACTACTGCCAAGGTACTCATCACCGCAGGCAAGCCTGCAATGTCTGAGGATGTGGGCATTCCCACTACTGCCAGGGTACTCATCACCACAGGCAAGCCAGCAATATCTGAGGAGGTGGGCATTCCCACTCCTGCCAGGGTTCACATCACCACAGGCAAGCCAGCAATGTCTGAGGAGGTGGGCATTCCCACTCCTGCCAGGGTTCACATCACCACAGACAAGCAAGCAATGTCTCAGGAGGTGGGCATTCCCGCTACTGCCAGGGTTCTCATCACCACAGGCAAGCCAGCAATGTCTGAGGAGGTGGGCATTCCCACTCCTGCCAGGGTTCACATCAACACAGGCAGGCCAGCATTGTCTGAGGATGTGGGCATTCCCACTCCTGCCAGGGTTCACATCACCACAGGCAAGCCAGCAAGGTCTGAGGAGGAGGGCATTCCCACTACTGCCAGGGTTCTCATCACCACAGGCAAGCCAGCAATGTCTGAGGAGGTGGGCATTCCCACTCCTGCGGGGGGCACATCACCACAGGCAAGCCAGCAATGTCTGAGGAGGTGGGCATTCCCACTACTGTTAGGGTACTCATCACCGCAGGCAACCCAACAATGTCTGAGGAGGTGGGCATTCCCACTCCTGCCAGGGTTCACATCACCACAGGCAAGCCAGAAATGTCTGAGGTGGTGGGCATTCCCACTCCTGCCAGGGTTCACATCACCACACGCAAGCCAGCAATGTCTGAGGTGGTGGGCATTACCACTACTGCCAGGGTTCTCATCACCACAGGCAAGCCAGCAATGTCTGAGGAGGTGGGCATTACCACTACTGCCAGGGTTCACATCACCACAGGAAAGCCAGCAATGTCTGAGGAGGTGGGCATTCCCACTACTGCCAGGGTACTCATCACCACAAGCAATATAGCAATGTCCGAGGAGGTGGACATTCCCGCTACTGCCAGGGTACTCATCACCACAAGCAAGCCAGCAATGTCTGAGGAGGTGGACATTCCCACTACTGCCAGGGTTCTCATCACCACAGGCAAGCCAGCAATGTCTGAGGAGGTGGGCATTACCACAAATGCCAGGGTTCTCATCAACACAGGCAAGCCAGCAATGTCTGAGGAGGTGGGCATTCCCACTACTGCCAGGGTACTCATCACCACAAGCAAGCCAGCAATGTCTGAGGAGGTTGGCATTCCCACTACTGCCAGGGTTCTCATCACTACAAGCAAGCCAGCAGTCTCTGAGGAGGTGGGCATTCCCACTGCTGCCAGGGTTCTCATCACCACAAGCAAGCAAGCAGCGTCTGAGGAGGTGGGCATTCCCACTACTGCCAGGGTTCTCATCACCATAGGCGAGCCAGAAATGTCTCAGGAAGTGGGCATTCTCACAACTGCCAGGGTTCACATCAACACAGGCAAGCAAGCAATGTCTGAGGAGGTGGTCATCCCCACTACTGCCAGGGTTCTCATCACCACAGGCGAGCCATCAATGTCTGAAGAGGTGGGCATTCCCACTACTGCCAGGGTTCACATCACAACAGGCATGCCAGCAATGTCTGAGGAGGTGGGCATTCCCATTACTGCCAGGGGTCTCATCACCACAGGCAAGCCAGCAATGTATGTTGAGGTGGGCATTCCCACTACTGCCAGGGTTCACATCACCCCAGGCAAGCCAGCAATGTCTGAGGAGGTGGGCATTCTCACTACTGCCAGGGTTCACATCACCACAGGCGAGCCAGCAATGTCTGAGGAGGTGGGCATTCCCTCTACTGCCAGGGTTCACATTAACACAGGCAAGTCAGCAATGTCTGAGGAGGTGGGCATTCCCACTACTGCCAGGTGGGCATTCCCACTACTGCCAGGGTTCACATCACCCCAGGCAAGCCAGAAATGTCTGAGGAGGTGGTCATTCTCACTACTGCCAGGGTTCACATCACCACAGGCAAGCCAGCAATGTCTGAGGAGGTGGCCATCCCCACTATGCCAGGGTTCTCATCATCACAGGCGAGCCAGCAATGTCTAAGGAGGTGGGCATTCCCACTACTGCCAGGGTTCACATCAACACAGGCAAGTCAGCAATGTCTGAGGAGGTGGGCATTCCCACTACTGCCAGGGTTCTCATCACCACAGGCAAACAGCAGTGCCTGAGGTGGTGGGCATTCCCACTACTGGCAGGGTACTCATCACCACAGGCAAGCCAGCAATGTCTGAGGAGGTGGGAATTCCCACTACTGCCTGGGTTCACATCACCGCAGGCAAGCCAGCAATGTCTGAGGAGGTGGGCATTCCCACTACTGTCAGGGTTCTCAACACCACAGGCGAGCCAGCAATGTCTGAGTATGTGGGCATTCCCACTACTACCAGGGTTCACATCACCACAGGCGAGCCAGCAATGTCTGAGGAGCTGGGCATTCCCACTCCTGCCAGGGTTCACATCACCACAGGCAAGCCAGCAATGTCCTAGGAGGTGGGGATTCCCACTACTGCCAGGGTACTCATCACCACAGGCGAGCCAGCAATGTCTGAGGATGTGGGCATTCCCACTACTGCCAGGGAACTCATCACCACAGGCAAGCCAGCAATATCTGAGGAGGTGGGCATTCCCACTCCTGCCAGGGTTCACATCACCACAGGCAAGCCAGCAATGTCTGAGGAGGTGGGCATTCCCACTACTGCCAGGGTACTCATCACCACAGACAAGCCAGCAATGTCTGAGGAGGTGGGCATTCCCACTCCTGCCAGGGTTCACATCACCACAGGCAGGCCAGCAATGTCTGAAGAGGTGGGCATTCCCACTCCTGCCAGGGTTCACATCACCACAGGCAAGCCAGCAATGTCTGAGGAGGTGGGCATTCCCATCACCTGCCAGGCGACTCATCACCGCAGGCAAGCCAACAATGTCTGAGGAGGTGGGCATTCCCACTCCTGCCAGGGTTCACATCACCACAGGCAAGCCAGCAATGTCTGAGGAGGTGGGCATTCCCACTCCTGCCAGGGTTCACATCACCACAGGCAAGCCAGCAATGTCCGAGGAGGTGGGCATTCCCACTACTGCCAGGGTTCTCATCACCACAGGCAAGCCAGCAATGTCTGAGGAGGTGGGCATTACCACAAATGCCAGGGTTCTCATCAACACAGGCAAGCCAGCAATGTCTGAGGAGGTGGGCATTCCCACTACTGCCAGGGTTCACATCACCACAGGCAAGCCAGCAATGTCTGACGAGGTGGGCATTCCGATTCCTGCCAGGGTTCTCATCACCAGAAGCAAGCCAGCAATGTCTGAGGAGGTGGGCATTCCCACTCCTGCCAGGGTTCACATCACCACAGGCAAGCCAGCAATGTCTGAGGAGGTGGGCATTCCCACTCCTGCCAGGGTTCACATCACCACAGGCAAGCCAGCAATGTCTGTGGAGGTGGGCATTACCACTACTGCCAGGGTTCTCATCACCACAGGCAAGCCAGCAATGTCTGAGGAGGTGGGCATTACCACTACTGCCAGGGTTCTCATCACCACAGGCAAGCCAGCAATGTCTGAGGAGGTGGGCATTCCCACTACTGCCAGGGTACTCATCACCACAAGCAATCCAGCAATGTCTGAGGAGGTGGGCATTCCCACTTCTGCCAGGGTACTCATCACCACAAGCAAGCCAGCAATATCTGAGGAGGTGGGCATTCCCACTACTGCCAGGGTTCACATCACCACAGGAAAGCCAGCAATGTCTGGGGAGGTGGGCATTCCCACTACTGCCAGGGTTCTCATCACCACAGTCAAGCCAGCAATGTCTGAGGAGGTGGGAATTCCCACTACTCCCAGGGTACTCATCACCACAAGCAAGACAGCAATGTGTGAGGAGGTGGGCATTCCCACTACTGCCAGGATTGCCATCACCACAGGAAAGACAGCAATTATCTGTGGAGGTGGCCATTCACACTCCTGCCAGGGTATTCATCACCACAAGCAAGCCAGCAGTGTCTGCGGTGGTGGGCATTCCCACTACTGCCAGGGTTCTCATCACCACAGGCAAGCCAGCAATGTCTGAGGAGGTGGGTATTCCCACTACTGCCAGGATACTCATCACCACAAGCAAGCCAGCAGTGTCTGAAGAGGTGGGCATTCCCACTACTGCCAGGGTTCTCATCACCACAGGCAAGCCAGCAATGCCTGAGGAGGTGCGCATTCCCACTACTGCCAGGGTTCTCATCACCACAGGCAAGCCAGCAATTTCTGAGGAGGTGGGCATTCCCACTACTCCCAGGGTACTCATCAGCACAAGCAAGAGAGCAATGTCTGAGGAGGTGGGCATTCCCACTACTGCCAGGGTTCACATCACCACAGGCGAGCCAGCAATGTCTGAGGATGTGGGCATTCCCACTACTGCCAGGGTTCACATCACCACAGGCAAGCCAGCAATGTCTGAGGAGGTGGGCATTCCCACTACTGCCAGGGTACTCATCACCACAAGCAAGCCAGCAAGGTCTGAGGAGGTGGGCATTCCCACTACTGCCAGGGTTCTCATCACCACAGGCGAGCCAGCAATGTCTGAGGATGTGGGCGTTCCCACTACTGCCAGGGTACTCATCACCACTGGCAAGCCAGCAATGTCTGAGGAGGTGGGCATTCCCACTACTGTCAGGGTCCTCATCACCGCAGGCAACCCAGCAATGTCTGAGGAGGTGGGCATTCCCACTCCTGCCAGGGTTCACATCACCACAGGCAAGCCAACAATGTCTGAGGAGGTGGGCATTCCCACTCCTGCCAGGGTTCACATCACCACAGGCAAGCCAGCAATGTCTGAGGAGGTGGGCATTCCCACTACTACCAGGGTCCTCATCACCGCAGGCAACCCAGCAATGTCTGAGGAGGTGGGCATTCCCACTCCTGCCAGGGTTCACATCACCACAGGCAAGCCAGCAATGTCTGAGGAGGTGGGCATTCCCACTACTGCCAGGGTACTCATCACCACAAGCAAGCCAGCAAGGTCTGAGGAGGTGGGCATTCCCACTACTGCCAGGGTTCTCATCACCACAGGCGAGCCAGCAATGTCTGAGCATGTGGGCATTCCCACTACTGCCAGGGTACTCATCACCACTGGCAAGCCAGCAATGTCTGAGGAGGTGGGCATTCCCACTACTGCCAGGGTCCTCATCACCGCAGGCAACCCACCAATGTCTGAGGCGGTGGGCATTCCCACTCCTGCCAGGGTTCACATCACCACAGGCAAGCCAGCAATGTCTGAGGAGGTGGGCATTCCCACTACTGCCAGGGTACTCATCACCACTGGCAAGCCAGCAATGTCTGAGGAGGTGGGCATTCCCACTACTGCCAGGGTCCTCATCACCGCAGGCAAGCCAGCAATGTCTGAGGAGGTGGGCATTCCCACTCCTGCCAGGGTTCACATCACCACAGGCAAGCCAGCAATGTCTGAGGAGGTGGGCATTCCCACTCCTGCCAGGGTTCACATCACCACAGGCAAGCCAGCAATGTCTGAGGAGGTGGGCATTCCCACTACTGCCAGGGGACTCATCACCACAGGCAAGCCAGCAATATCTGAGGAGGTGGGCATTCCCACTCCTGCCAGGGTTCACATCACCACAGGCAAGCCAGCAATGTCTGAGGAGGTGGGCATTCTCACTACTGCCAGGGTTCACATCACCACAGGCGAGCCAGCAATGTCTGAGGAGGTGGGCATTCCCACTACTGCCAGGGTTCACATCAACACAGGCAAGTCAGCAATGTCTGAGGAGTTGGGCATTCCCACAACTGTCAGGTGGGCATTCCCACTACTGCCAGGGTTCACATCACCCCAGGCAAGCCAGCAATGTCTGAGGAGGTGGTCATTCTCACTACTGCCAGGGTTCACATCACCACAGGCAAGCCAGCAATGTCTGAGGAGGTGGCCATCCCCACTATGCCAGGGTTCTCATCATCACAGGCGAGCCAGCAATGTCTAAGGAGGTGGGCATTCCCACTACTGCCAGGGTTCACATCAACACAGGCAAGTCAGCAATGTCTGAGGAGGTGGGCATTCCCACTACTGCCAGGGTTCTCATCACCACAGGCAAACAGCAGTGCCTGAGGTGGTGGGCATTCCCATTACTGGCAGGGTACTCATCACCACAGGCAAGCCAGCAATGTCTGAGGAGGTGGGAATTCCCACTACTGCCTGGGTTCACATCACCGCAGGCAAGCCAGCAATGTCTGAGGAGGTGGGCATTCCCACTACTGTCAGGGTTCTCAACACCACAGGCGAGCCAGCAATGTCTGAGTATGTGGGCATTCAGACTACTACCAGGGTTCACATCACCACAGGCGAGCCAGCAATGTCTGAGGAGCTGGGCATTCCCACTCCTGCCAGGGTTCACATCACCACAGGCAAGCCAGCAATGTCCTAGGAGGTGGGCATTCCCACTACTGCCAGGGTACTCATCACCACAGGCGAGCCAGCAATGTCTGAGGATGTGGGTATTCCCACTACTGCCAGGGGACTCATCACCACAGGCAAGCCAGCAATATCTGAGGAGGTGGGCATTCCCACTCCTGCCAGGGTTCACATCACCACAGGCAAGCCAGCAATGTCTGAGGAGGTGGGCATTCCCACTACTGCCAGGGTTCTCATCACCACAGACAAGCCAGCAATGTCTGAGGAGGTGGGCATTCCCACTCCTGCCAGGGTTCACATCACCACAGGCAGGCCAGCAATGTCTGAAGAGGTGGGCATTCCCACTCCTGCCAGGGTTCACATCACCACAGGCAAGCCAGCAATGTCTGAGGAGGTGGGCATTCCCATCACCTGCCAGGCGACTCATCACCGCAGGCAAGCCAACAATGTCTGAGGAGGTGGGCATTCCCACTCCTGCCAGGGTTCACATCACCACAGGCAAGCCAGCAATGTCTGAGGAGGTGGGCATTCCCACTCCTGCCAGGGTTCACATCACCACAGGCAAGCCAGCAATGTCCGAGGAGGTGGGCATTCCCACTACTGCCAGGGTTCTCATCACCACAGGCAAGCCAGCAATGTCTGAGGAGGTGGGCATTACCACAAATGCCAGGGTTCTCATCAACACAGGCAAGCCAGCAATGTCTGAGGAGGTGGGCATTCCCACTACTGCCAGGGTTCACATCACCACAGGCAAGCCAGCAATGTCTGACGAGGTGGGCATTCTGATTCCTGCCAGGGTTCTCATCACCAGAAGCAAGCCAGCAATGTCTTAGGAGGTGGGCATTCCCACTCCTGCCAGGGTTCACATCACCACAGGCAAGCCAGCAATGTCTGAGGAGGTGGGCATTCCCACTCCTGCCAGGGTTCACATCACCACAGGCAAGCCAGCAATGTCTGTGGAGGTGGGCATTACCACTACTGCCAGGGTTCTCATCACCACAGGCAAGCCAGCAATGTCTGAGGAGGTGGGCATTACCACTACTGCCAGGGTTCTCATCACCACAGGCAAGCCAGCAATGTCTGAGGAGGTGGGCATTCCCACTACTGCCAGGGTACTCATCACCACAAGCAATCCAGCAATGTCTGAGGAGGTGGGCATTCCCACTTCTGCCAGGGTACTCATCACCACAAGCAAGCCAGCAATGTCTGAGGAGGTGGGCATTCCCACTACTGCCAGGGTTCACATCACCACAGGCAAGCCAGCAATGTCTGGGGAGGTGGGCATTCCCACTACTGCCAGGGTTCTCATCACCACAGTCAAGCCAGCAATGTCTGAGGAGGTGGGAATTCCCACTACTCCCAGGGTACTCATCACCACAAGCAAGACAGCAATGTGTGAGGAGGTGGGCATTCCCACTACTGCCAGGATTGCCATCACCACAGGAAAGACAGCAATTATCTGTGGAGGTGGCCATTCACACTCCTGCCAGGGTATTCATCACCACAAGCAAGCCAGCAATGTCTGACGAGGTGGGCATTCTGATTCCTGCCAGGGTTCTCATCACCAGAAGCAAGCCAGCAATGTCTTAGGAGGTGGGCATTCCCACTCCTGCCAGGGTTCACATCACCACAGGCAAGCCAGCAATGTCTGAGGAGGTGGGCATTCCCACTCCTGCCAGGGTTCACATCACCACAGGCAAGCCAGCAATGTCTGTGGAGGTGGGCATTACCACTACTGCCAGGGTTCTCATCACCACAGGCAAGCCAGCAATGTCTGAGGAGGTGGGCATTACCACTACTGCCAGGGTTCACATCACCACAGGCAAGCCAGCAATGTCTGTGGAGGTGGGCATTACCACTACTGCCAGGGTTCTCATCACCACAGGCAAGCCAGCAATGTCTGAGGAGGTGGGCATTACCACTACTGCCAGGGTTCTCATCACCACAGGCAAGCCAGCAATGTCTGAGGAGGTGGGCATTCCCACTACTGCCAGGGTACTCATCACCACAAGCAATCCAGCAATGTCTGAGGAGGTGGGCATTCCCACTTCTGCCAGGGTACTCATCACCACAAGCAAGCCAGCAATGTCTGAGGAGGTGGGCATTCCCACTACTGCCAGGGTTCACATCACCACAGGCAAGCCAGCAATGTCTGGGGAGGTGGGCATTCCCACTACTGCCAGGGTTCTCATCACCACAGTCAAGCCAGCAATGTCTGAGGAGGTGGGAATTCCCACTACTCCCAGGGTACTCATCACCACAAGCAAGACAGCAATGTGTGAGGAGGTGGGCATTCCCACTACTGCCAGGATTGCCATCACCACAGGAAAGACAGCAATTATCTGTGGAGGTGGCCATTCACACTCCTGCCAGGGTATTCATCACCACAAGCAAGCCAGCAGTGTCTGCGGTGGTGGGCATTCCCACTACTGCCAGGGTTCCCATCACCACAGGCAAGCCAGCAATGTCTGAGGAGGTGGGTATTCCCACTACTGCCAGGATACTAATCACCACAAGCAAGCCAGCAGTGTCTGAAGAGGTGGGCATTCCCACTACTGCCAGGGTTCTCATCACCACAGGCAAGCCAGCAATGCCTGAGGAGGTGCGCATTCCCACTACTGCCAGGGTTCTCATCACCACAGGCAAGCCAGCAATTTCTGAGGAGGTGGGCATTCCCACTACTCCCAGGGTACTCATCAGCACAAGCAAGAGAGCAATGTCTGAGGAGGTGGGCATTCCCATAACTGCCAGGGTTCACATCACCACAGGCGAGCCAGCAATGTCTGAGGATGTGGGCATTCCCACTACTGCCAGGGTTCACATCACCACAGGCAAGCCAGCAATGTCTGAGGAGGTGGGCATTCCCACTACTGCCAGGGTACTCATCACCACAAGCAAGCCAGCAAGGTCTGAGGAGGTGGGCATTCCCACTACTGCCAGGGTTCTCATCACCACAGGCGAGCCAGCAATGTCTGAGGATGTGGGCATTCCCACTACTGCAGGGTACTCATCACCACTGGCAAGCCAGCAATGTCTGAGGAGGTGGGCATTCCCACTACTGCCAGGGTCCTCATCACCGCAGGCAACCCAGCAATGTCTGAGGAGGTGGGCATTCCCACTCCTGCCAGGGTTCACATCACCACAGGCAAGCCAACAATGTCTGAGGAGGTGGGCATTCCCACTCCTGCCAGGGTTCACATCACCACAGGCAAGCCAGCAATGTCTGAGGAGGTGGGCATTCCCACTACTACCAGGGTCCTCATCACCGCAGGCAACCCAGCAATGTCTGAGGAGGTGGGCATTCCCACTCCTGCCAGGGTTCACATCACCACAGGCAAGCCAGCAATGTCTGAGGAGGTGGGCATTCCCACTACTGCCAGGGTGCTCATCACCACAAGCAAGGCAGCAAGGTCTGAGGAGGTGGGCATTCCCACTACTGCCAGGGTTCTCATCACCACAGGCGAGCCAGCAATGTCTGAGGATGTGGGCATTCCCACTACTGCCAGGGTACTCATCACCACTGGCAAGCCAGCAATGTCTGAGGAGGTGGGCATTCCCACTACTGCCAGGGTCCTCATCACCGCAGGCAACCCAGCAATGTCTGAGGCGGTGGGCATTCCCACTCCTGCCAGGGTTCACATCACCACAGGCAAGCCAGCAATGTCTGAGGAGGTGGGCATTCCCACTACTGCCAGGGTACTCATCACCACTGGCAAGCCAGCAATGTCTGAGGAGGTGGGCATTCCCACTACTGCCAGGGTCCTCATCACCGCAGGCAACCCAGCAATGTCTGAGGAGGTGGGCATTCCCACTCCTGCCAGGGTTCACATCACCACAGGCAAGCCAGCAATGTCTGAGGAGGTGGGCATTCCCACTCCTGCCAGGGTTCACATCACCACAGGCAAGCCAGCAATGTCTGAGGAGGTGGGCATTCCCACTACTGCCGGGGGACTCATCACCACAGGCAAGCCAGCAATATCTGAGGAGGTGGGCATTCCCACTCCTGCCAGGGTTCACATCACCACAGGCAAGCCAGCAATGTCTGAGGAGGTGGGCATTCCCACTACTGCCAGGGTACTCATCACCACAAGCAAGCCAGCAAGGTCTGAGGAGGTGGGCATTCCCACTACTGCCAGGGTTCTCATCACCACAGGCGAGCCAGCAATGTCTGAGGATGTGGGCATTCCCACTACTGCCAGGGTACTCATCACCACTGGCAAGCCAGCAATGTCTGAGGAGGTGGGCATTCCCACTACTGCCAGGGTCCTCATCACTGCAGGCAACCCAGCAATGTCTGAATAGGTGGGCATTCCCACTCCTGCCAGGGTTCACATCACCACAGGCAAGCCAGCAATGTCTGAGGAGGTGGGCATTCCCACTCCTGCCAGGGTTCACATCACCACAGGCAAGCCAGCAATGTCTGAGGAGGTGGGCATTCCCACTACTGCCAGGGTTCTCATCACCACAGGCAAGCCAGCAATGTCTGAGGAGGTGGGCATTACCACAAATGCCAGGGTTCTCATCAACACAGGCAAGCCAGCAATGTCTGAGGAGGTGGGCATTCCCACTACTGCCAGGGTACTCATCACCACAAGCAAGCCAGCAATGTCTGAGAAGGTGGGCATTCCCACTACTGCCAGGGTTCACATAACCACAGGCAAGCCAGCAATGTCTGACGAGGTGGGCATTCCGATTCCTGCCAGGGTTCTCATCACCAGAAGCAAGCCAGCAATGTCTGAGGAGGTGGGCATTCCCACTCCTGCCAGGGTTCACATCACCACAGGCAAGCCAGCAATGTCTGAGGAGGTGGGCATTCCCACTCCTGCCAGGGTTCACATCACCACAGGCAAGCCAGCAATGTCTGTGGAGGTGGGCATTACCACTACTGCCAGGGTTCTCATCACCACAGGCAAGCCAGCAATGTCTGAGGAGGTGGGCATTACCACTACTGCCAGGGTTCTAATCACCACAGGCAAGCCAGCAATGTCTGAGGAGGTGGGCATTCCCACTACTGCCAGGGTACTCATCACCACAAGCAATCCAGCAATGTCTGAGGAGGTGGGCATTCCCACTTCTGCCAGGGTACTCATCACCACAAGCAAGCCAGCAATGTCTGAGGAGGTGGGCATTCCCACTACTGCCAGGGTTCACATCACCACAGGCAAGCCAGCAATGTCTGAGGAGGTGGGCATTCCCACTACTGCCAGGGTTCTCATCACCACAGTCAAGCCAGCAATGTCTGAGGAGGTGGGAATTCCCACTACTCCCAGGGTACTCATCACCACAAGCAAGACAGCAATGTGTGAGGAGGTGGGCATTCCCACTACTGCCAGGATTGCCATCACCACAGGAAAGACAGCAATTATCTGTGGAGGTGGCCATTCACACTCCTGCCAGGGTATTCATCACCACAAGCAAGCCAGCAGTGTCTGCGGAGGTGGGCATTCCCACTACTGCCAGGGTTCTCATCACCACAGGCAAGCCAGCAATGTCTGAGGAGGTGGGTATTCCCACTACTGCCAGGATACTCATCACCACAAGCAAGCCAGCAGTGTCTGAAGAGGTGGGCATTCCCACTACTGCCAGGGTTCTCATCACCACAGGCAAGCCAGCAATGCCTGAGGAGGTGCGCATTCCCACTACTGCCAGGGTTCTCATCACCACAGGCAAGCCAGCAATTTCTGAGGAGGTGGGCATTCCCACTACTCCCAGGGTACTCATCAGCACAAGCAAGAGAGCAATGTCTGAGCAGGTGGGCATTCCCACTACTGCCAGGGTTCACATCACCACAGGCGAGCCAGCAATGTCTGAGGATGTGGGCATTCCCACTACTGCCAGGGTTCACATCACCACAGGCAAGCCAGCAATGTCTGAGGAGGTGGTCATTCCCACTACTGCCAAGGTACTCATCACCACAAGCAAGCCAGCAAGGTCTGAGGAGGTGGGCATTCCCACTACTGCCAGGGTTCTCATCACCACAGGCGAGCCAGCAATGTCTGAGGATGTGGGCATTCCCACTACTGCCAGGGTACTCATCACCACTGGCAAGCCAGCAATGTCTGAGGAGGTGGGCATTCCCACTACTGCCAGGGTCCTCATCACCGCAGGCAACCCAGCAATGTCTGAGGATGTGGGCATTCCCACTCCTGCCAGGGTTCACATCACCACAGGCAACCCAGCAATGTCTGAGGAGGTGGGCATTCCCACTCCTGCCAGGGTTCACATCACCACAGGCAAGCCGGCAATGTCTGAGGAGGTGGGTATTCCCACTCCTGCCAGGGTTCACATCACCACAGGCAAGCCAGCAATGTCTGTGGAGGTGGGCATTACCACTACTGCCAGGGTTCTCATCACCACAGGCAAGCCAGCAATGTCTGAGGAGGTGGGCATTCCCACTACTGCCAGGGAACTCATCACCACAAGCAATCCAGCAATGTCTGAGGAGGTGGGCATTCCCACTTCTGCCAGGGTACTCATCACCACAGGCAAGCCAGCAATGTCTGAGGAGGTGGGCATTCCCACTACTGCCAGGGTTCTCATCACCACAGTCAAGCCAGCAATGTCTGAGGAGGTGGGAATTCCCACTACTCCCAGGGTACTCATCACCACAAGCAAGACATCAATGTGTGAGGAGGTGGGAATTCCCAATACTGCCAGGATTGTCATCACCACAGGAAAGACAGCAATTATCTGTGGAGGTGGCCATTCACACACCTGCCAGGGTATTCATCAGCACAAGCAAGCCAGCAGTGTCGGCGGAGGTGGGCATTCCCACTACTGCCAGGGTTCTCATCACCACAGGCAAGCCAGCAATGTCTGAGGAGGTGGATATTCCCACTACTCCCAGGATACTCATCACCACAAGCAAGCCAGCAGTGTCTGAAGAGGTGGTCATTCCCACTACTGCCAGGGTTCTCATCACCACAGGCAAGCCAGCAATGCCTGAGGAGGTGCGCATTCCCACTACTGCCAGGGTTCTCATCACCACAGGCAAGCCAGCAATTTCTGAGGAGGTGGGCATTCCCACTACTCCCAGGGTACTCATCAGCACAAGCAAGAGAGCAATGTCTGAGGAGGTGGGCATTCCCACTACTGCCAGGGTTCACATCACCACAGGCGAGCCAGCAATGTCTGAGGATGTGGGCATTCCCACTACTGCCAGGGTTCACATCACCACAGGCAAGCCAGCAAGGTCTGAGGAGGTGGGCATTCCCACTACTGCCAGGGTTCTCATCACCACAGGCGAGCCAGCAATGTCTGAGGATGTGGGCATTCCCACTACTGCCAGGGTACTCATCACCACTGGCAAGCCAGCAATGTCTGAGGAGGTGGGCATTCCCACTACTGCCAGGGTCCTCATCACCGCAGGCAACCCAGCAATGTCTGAGGAGGTGGGCATTCCCACTCCTGCCAGGGTTCACATCACCACAGGCAAGCCAGCAATGTCTGAGGAGGTGGGCATTCCCACTCCTGCCAGGGTTCACATCACCACAGGCAAGCCAGCAATGTCTGAGGAGGTGGGCATTCCCACTACTACCAGGGTCCTCATCACCACAGGCAACCCAGCAATGTCTGAGGAGGTGGGCATTCCCACTCCTGCCAGGGTTCACATCACCACAGGCAAGCCAGCAATGTCTGAGGAGGTGGGCATTCCCACTCCTGCCAGGGTTCACATCACCACAGGCAAGCCAGCAATGTCTGTGGAGGTGGGCATTACCACTACTGCCAGGGTACTCATCACCACAAGCAAGCCAGCAATGTCTGAGGAGGTGGGAATTCCCACTACTGCCAGGGTTCACATCACCACAGGCAAGCCAGCAATGTCTGAGGAGGTGGGCATTCCCACTACTGCCAGGGTTCTCATCACCACAGTCAAGCCAGCAATGTCTGAGGAGGTGGGAATTCCCACTACTGGCAGGGTACTCATCACCACAAGCAAGACAGCAATGTGTGAGGAGGTGGGCATTCCCACTACTGCCAGGATTGTCATCACCACAGGAAAGACAGCAATTATCTGTGGAGGTGGCCATTCACACTCCTGCCAGGGTATTCATCACCACAAGCAAGCCAGCAGTGTCTGCGGAGGTGGGCATTCCCACTACTGCCAGGGTTCTCATCACCACAGGCAAGCCGGCAATGTCTGAGGAGGTGGATATTCCCACTACTGCCAGGATACTCATCACCACAAGCAAGCCATCAGTGTCTGAAGAGGTGGGCATTCCCACTACTGCCAGGGTTCTCATCACCACAGGCAAGCCAGCAATGCCTGAGGAGGGGCGCATTCCCACTACTGCCAGGGTTCTCATCACCACAGGCAAGCCAGCAATTTCTGAGGAGGTGGGTATTCCCACTACTCCCAGGGTACTCATCAGCACAAGCAAGAGAGCAATGTCTGAGGAGGTGGGCATTCCCACTACTGCCAGGGTTCACATCACCACAGGCAAGCCAGCAATGTCTGAGGATGTGGGCATTCCCACTACTGCCAGGGTTCACATCACCACAGGCAAGCCAGCAATGTCTGAGGAGGTGGGCATTCCCACTACTGCCAGGGTACTCATCACCACTGGCAAGCCAGAAATGTCTGAGGAGGTGGGCATTCCCACTACTGCCAGGGTCCTCTTCACGGCAGGCAACCCAGCAATGTCTGAGAAGGTGGGCATTCCCACTCCTGCCAGGGTTCACATCACCACAGGCAAGCCAGCAATGTCTGAGGAGGTGGGCATTCCCACTCCTGCCAGGGTTCACATCACCACAGGCAAGCCAGCAATGTCTGACGAGGTGGGCATTCCCACTACTACCAGGGTCCTCATCACCGCAGGCAACCCAGCAATGTCTGAGGAGGTGGGCATTCCCACTCCTGCCAGGGTTCACATCACCACAGGCAAGCCAGCAATGTCTGAGGAGGTGGGCATTCCCACTCCTGCCAGGGTTCACATCACCACAGGCAAGCCAGCAATGTCTGTGGAGGTGGGCATTACCACTACTGCCAGGGTTCTCATCACCACAGGCAAGCCAGCAATGTCTGAGGAGGTGGGCATTACCACTACTGCCAGGGTTCTCATCACCACAGGCAAGCAGCAATGTCTGAGGAGGTGGGCATTCCCACTTCTGCCAGGGTACTCATCACCACAAGCAAGCCAGCAATGTCCGAGGAGGTGGGCATTCCCACTACTGCCAGAGTTCACATCACCACAGGCAAGGCAGCAATGTCTGAGGAGGTGGGCATTCCCACTACTGCCAGGGATCTCATCACCACAGTCAAGCCAGCAATGTCTGAGGAGGTGGGAATTCCCACTACTCCCAGGGTACTCATCACCACAAGCAAGGCAGCAATGTGTGAGGAGGTGGGCATTCCCGCTACTGCCAGGATTGTCATCACCACAGGAAAGACAGCAATCATCTGTGGAGCTGGCCATTCACACTCCTGCCAGGGTATTCATCACCACAAGCAAGCCAGCAGTGTCTGCGGAGGTGGGCATTCCCACTACTGCCAGGGTTCTCATCGCCACAGGCAAGCCAGCAATGTCTGAGGAGGTGGATATTCCCACTACTGCCAGGATACTCATCACCACAAGCAAGCCAGCATTGTCTGAAGAGGTGGGCATTCCCACTACTGCCAGGGTTCTCATCACCACAGGCAAGCCAGCAATGCCTGAGATGGTGCGCATTCCCACTACTGCTAGGGTTCTCATCACCACAGGCAAGCCAGCAATTTCTGAGGAGGTGGGCATTCCCACTACACCCAGGGTACTCATTAGCACGAGCAAGAGAGCAATGTCTGAGGAGGTGGGCATTCCCACTACTGCCAGGGTTCATATCACCATAGGCGAGCTAGCAATGTCTGAGGAGGTGGGCATTCCCACTACTGCCAGGGTTCACATCACCACAGACAAGCAAGCAATGTCTGAGGAGGTGGGCATTCCCGCTGCTGCCAGGGTTCTCATCACCACAGGCAAGCCAGCAATGTCTGAGGAGGTGGGCTTTCCGACTACTGCCAGGGTACTCATCACCACAAGCAAGCCAGCAAGGTCTGAGGAGGTGGGCATTCCCACTACTGCCAGGGTTCTCATCACCACAGGCGAGCCAGCAATGTCTGAGGATGTGGGCATTCCCACTACTGCCAGGGTACTCATCACCACTGGCAAGCCAGCAATATCTGAGAAGGTGGGCATTCCCACTCCTGCCAGGATTCACATCACCACATCCAAGCAAGCAATGTCTGAGGAGGTGGGCATTCCCACTACTGCAGGGTTCTCATCACCACTGGCAAGCCAGCAATGTCTGAGGAGGTGGGCATTCCCACTCCTGCCAGGGTTCACATCACCACAGGCAGGCCAGTAATGTCTTAGGATGTGGGCATTCCCACTCCTGCCAGGATTCACATCACCACATGCAAGCAAGCAATGTATGAGGAGGTGGGCATTCCCACTACTGCCAGGGTTCTCATCACCACTGGCAAGCCAGCAATGTCTGAGGAGGTGGGCATTCCCACTCCTGCCAGGGTTCACATCACCACAGGCAGGCCAGTAATGTCTGAGGATGTGGGCATTCCCACTCCTGCCAGGGTTCGCATCACCACAGGCAAGCGAGCAATGTCTGAGGAGGTGGGCATTCCCTCTACTGCCAGGGTTCTCACCACCACAGGCAAGCCAGCAATATCTGGAGAGGTGGGCATTCCCACTCCTGCCAGGGTTCACATCACCACAGGCAAGCCAGCAATCTCTGAGGAGGTGGGCGTTCCCACTACTGCCAGGGTACCCATCACCGCAGGCAAGCCAGCAATGTCTGAGGATGTGGGCATTCCCACTACTGCCAGGGTACTCATCACCACAGGCAAGCCAGCAATGTCTGAGGAGGTGGGCATTCCCACTCCTGCCAGGGTTCACATCACCACAGACAAGCAAGCAATGTCTGAGGAGGTGGGCATTCCCGCTACTGCCAGGGTTCTCATCACCACAGGCAAGCCAGCAATGTCTGAGGAGGTGGGCATTCCCACTCCTGCCAGGGTTCACATCACCACAGGCAGGCCAGCATTGTCTGAGGATGTGGGCATTCCCACTCCTGCCAGGGTTCACATCACCACAGGCAAGCCAGCAATGTCTGGAGAGGTGGGCATTCCCACTCCTGCCAGGGTTCACATCACCACAGGCAAGCCAGCAATCTCTGAGGAGGTGGGCGTTCCCACTACTGCCAGGGTACCCATCACCGCAGGCAAGCCAGCAATGTCTGAGGATGTGGGCATTCCCACTACTGCCAGGGTACTCATCACCACAGGCAAGCCAGCAATGTCTGAGGAGGTGGGCATTCCCACTCCTGCCAGGGTTCACATCACCACAGACAAGCAAGCAATGTCTGAGGAGGTGGGCATTCCCGCTACTGCCAGGGTTCTCATCACCACAGGCAAGCCAGCAATGTCTGAGGAGGTGGGCATTCCCACTCCTGCCAGGGTTCACATCACCACAGGCAGGCCAGCATTGTCTGAGGATGTGGGCATTCCCACTCCTGCCAGGGTTCACATCACCACAGGCAAGCCAGCAATGTCTGAAGAGGAGGGCATTCCCACTACTGCCAGGGTTCTCATCACCACAGGCAAGCCAGCAATGTCTGAGGAGGTGGGCATTCCCACTCCTGTGGGGGGCACATCACCACAGGCAAGCCAACAATGTCTGAGGAGGTGGGCATTCCCACTACTGTCAGGGTACTCATCACCGCAGGCAACCCAACAATGTCTGAGGAGGTGGGCATTCCCACTCCTGCCAGGGTTCACATCACCACAGGCAAGCCAGCAATGTCTGAGGAGGTGGGCATTCCCACTCCTGCCAGGGTTCACATCACCACACGCAAGCCAGCAATGTCTGAGGAGGTGGGCATTACCACTACTGCCAGGGTTCTCATCACCACAGGCAAGCCAGCAATGTCTGAGGAGGTGGGCATTACCACTACTGCCAGGGTTCTCATCACCACAGGCAAGCCAGCAATGTCTTAGGAGGTGGGCATTCCCACTACTGCCAGGGTACTCATCACCACAAGCAATACAGCAATGTCTGAGGAGGTGGGCATTACCGCTAGTGCCAGGGTACTCATCACCACAAGCAAGCCAGCAATGTCTGAGGAGGTGGGCATTCCCACTACTGCCAGGGTTCACATCACCACAAGCAAGCCAGCAATGTCTGAGGAGGTGGGCATTCCCACTTCTGCCAGGGTTCTCATCACCACAGTCAAGCCAGCAATGTCTGAGGAGTTGGGAATTTCCATTACTCCCAGGGTACTCATCACCACAAGCAAGCCAGCCATGTCTGGGGAGGTGGGCATTCCCACTACTGGCAGGATTCTCATCACCACAGGAAATACAGCAATTATCTGTGGAGGTGGGCATTCACACTCCTGCCAGGGTATTCATCACAACAAGCAAGCCAGCAGTGTCTGCTGAGGTGGGCATTCCCACTACTGCCAGGGTACTCATCACCACAGGCAAGCCAGCAATGTCTGAGGAGGTGGGTATTCCCACTACTGCCAGGATACTCATCACCACAAGCAAGTCAGCAGTGTCCGAGGAGGTGGGCATTCCCACTACTGCCAGGGTTCTCATCACCACAAGCAAGCCAGCAATGTCTGAGGAGGTGGGCATTCCCACTACTGCCAGGGTTCACATCACCACAGGCAAGCCAGCAATGTCTGAAGAGGTGGGCATTCCCACTACTGCCAGGGTTCTCATCACCACAGTCAAGCCAGCAATGTCTGAGGAGGTGGGAATTCCCACTACTCCCAGGGTACACATCACCACAAGCAAGACAGCAATGTCTGAGGAGGTGGGCATTCCCACTACTGCCAGGATTGTCATCACCACAGGAAAGACAGCAATTATCTGTGGAGGTGGGCATTCACACTCCTGCCAGGGTATTCATCACCACAAGCAAGCCAGCGTGTCTGCGGAGGTGGGCATTCCCACTACTGCCAGGGTTCTCATCACCACAGGCAAGCCAGCAATGTCTGAGGAGGTGGGTATTCCCACTACTGCCAGGGTTCTCATCACCACAGGCAAGCCAGCAATGCCTGAGGAGGTGTGCATTCCCACTACTGCCAGGGTTCTCATCACCACAGGCAAGCTAGCAATTTCTGAGGAGGTGGGCATTCCCACTACTGCCAGGGTTCATATCACCATAGGCAAGCCAGCAATGCCTGAGGAGGTGTGCATTCCCACTACTCCCAGGGTACTCATCAGCACAAGCAAGAGAGCAATGTCTGAGGAGGTGGGCATTCCCACTACTGCCAGGGTTCATATCACCATAGGCAAGCTAGCAATGTCTGAGGAGGTGGGCATTCCCACTAGTGCCAGGGTTCACATCACCACCGGCAAGCCAGCAATTATCGGAGGAGGTGGGCATTCCCACTTCTGCCAGGGTCCTCATCACCACAAGCAAGCCAGCAATGTTCGAGGAGGTGGGCAACCCCACTACTTCCAGGGTTCTCATCACCCCTGGTGAGCCAGCAATGTCTGAGGAGGTGGGCATTCCCACTACTGCCAGGGTTCACATCACCACAGGCGAGCCAGCAATGTCTGAGGAGCTGGGCATTCCCACTCCTGCCAGGGTTCACATCACCACAGGCAAGCCAGCAATGTCGGAGGAGGTGGGAATTCCCACTACTGCCAGGGTACTCATCACCACAGGCGAGCCAGCAAGGTCTGAGGAGGTGCGCATTCGCACTACTGCCAGGGTTCTCATCACCACAGGTGAGCCAGCAATGTCTGAGGAGGTGGGTATTCCCACTACTGCCAGGATACTCATCACCACAAGCAAGCCAGCAGTGTCTGCGTAGGTGGGCATTCCCACTACTGCCAGGGTTCTCATCACCACAGGCAAGCCAGCAATGTCTCAGGAGGTGGGTATTCCCACTACTGCCAGGGTGCTCATCACCACAAGCAAGCCAGCAGTGTCTGAGGAGGTGGGCATTCCCACTACTGCCAGGGTTCTCATCACCACAGGCAAGCCAGCAATGCCTGAGGAGGTGCGCATTCCCACTACTGCCAGGGTTCTCATCACCACAGGCAAGCCAGCAATTTCTGAGGAGGTGGCCATTCCCACTACTCCCAGGGTACTCATCAGCACAAGCAAGAGAGCAATGTCTGAGGAGGTGGGCATTTCCACTACTGTCAGGGTTCATATCACCATAGGTGAGCTAGCAATGTCGGAGGAGGTGGGCATTCCAACTACTGCCAGGGTTCACATCACCACAGGCGAGCCAGCAATTTCTGAGGATGTGAGCATTCTCACTACTGCCAGGGTTCACATCACCACAGGTGAGCCAGCAATGTCTGAGGAGCTGGGCATTCCCACTCCTGCCAGGGTTCACATCACCACAGGCAAGCCAGCAATGTCTGAGGAGGTGGGCATCCCCACTACTGCCAGGGTACTCATCACCACAAGCAAGCCAGCAAGGTCTGAGGAGGTGGGCATTCCCACTACTGCCAGGGTTCTCATCACCACAGGCGGCCAGCAATGTCTGAGGATGTGGGCATTCCCACTACTGCCAGGGTACTCATCACCACTGGCAAGCCAGCAATATCTGAGAAGGTGGGCATTCCCACTCCTGTCAGGGTTCACATCACCACAGGCAAGCAAGCAATGTCTGAGGAGGTGGGCATTCCCACTACTGCCAGGGTTCTCATCACCACGGGCAAGCTAGCAATGTCTAAGGAGGTGGGCAATGCCACTCCTGCCAGGGTTCACATCACCACAGGCAGGCCAGCAATGTCTGAGGATGAGGGCATTCCCACTCCTGCCAGGGTTCGCATCACCATAGGCAAGCGGGCAATGTCTGAGGAGGTGGGCATTCCCACCACTGCCAGGGTTCTCATCACCACAGGCAGCCAGCAATGTCTGAGGATGTGGGCATTCCCACTACTGCCAGGGTACTCATCACCACTGGCAAGCCAGCAATATCTGAGAAGGTGGGCATTCCCACTCCTGTCAGGGTTCACATCACCACAGGCAAGCAAGCAATGTCTGAGGAGGTGGGCATTCCCACTACTGCCAGGGTTCTCATCACCACGGGCAAGCTAGCAATGTCTAAGGAGGTGGGCAATGCCACTCCTGCCAGGGTTCACATCACCACAGGCAGGCCAGCAATGTCTGAGGATGTGGGCATTCCCACTCCTGCCAGGGTTCGCATCACCACAGGCAAGCGGGCAATGTCTGAGGAGGTGGGCATTCCCACCACTGCCAGGGTTCTCATCACCACAGGCAAGCCAGGAATTTCTGAGGAGGTGGGCATTCCCACTACTCCCAGGGTACTCATCAGCACAAGCAAGAGAGCAATGTCTGAGGATGTGGGCATTCCCACTACTGCCAGGGTTATCATCACCACGGGCAAGCCAGCAATGTCTGAGGAGGTGGGCATTCCCACTCCTGCCAGGGTTCACATCACCACAGGCAAGCCAGCAATTATCTGAGGAGGTGGGCATTCCCACTCCTGCCAGGGTCCTCATCACCACAAGCAAGCCAGCAATGTCCAAGGAGGTGGGCAACCCCACTACTTCCAGGGTTCTCATCACCCCTGGTGAGCCAGCAATGTCTGAGGAGGTGGGCATTCCCACTACTGCCGGGGTACTCATCACCACAGGCGAGCCAGCAAGGTCTGAGGAGGTGGGCATTCCCACTACTGCCAGGGTTCTCGTCACCACAGGTGAGCCAGCAATGTCTGAGGAGGTGGGTATTCCCACTACTGCCAGAATACTCATCACCACAAGCAAGCCAGCAGTGTCTGAGGAGGTGGGCATTCCCACTACTGCCAGGGTTCCCATCACCACAGGCAAGCCAGCAATGCCTGAGGAGGTGCACATTCCCACTACTGCCAGGGTTCTCATCACCACAGGCAAGCCAGCAATTTCCGAGGAGGTGGGCATTCCCATTACTCCCAGGGTACTCATCACCACAAGCAAGAGAGCAATGTCTGAGGAGGTGGGCATTCCCACTCCTGCCAGGGTTCATATCACCATAGGCGAGCTAGCAATGTCGGAGGAGGTGGGCATTCCCACTACTGCCAGGGTTCACATCACCACAGGCGAGCCAGCAATGTCTGAGGATGTGAGCATTCCCACTACTGCCAGGGTTCACATCACCACAGGTGAGGCAGCAATGTCTGAGGAGCTGGGCATTCCCACTCCTGCCAGGGTTCACATCACCACAGGCAAGACAGCAATGTCTGAGAAGGTGGGCATCCCCTGTACTGCCAGGGTACTCATCACCACAAGCAAGCCAGCAAGGTCTGAGGAGGTGGGCATTCCCACTACTGCCAGGGTTCTCATCACCACAGGCAAGCCAGCAATGTCTGAGGATGTGGGCATTCCCAATACTGCCAGGGTACTCATCACCACTGGCAAGCCAGCAATATCTGAGAAGGTGGGCATTCCCACTCCTGCCAGGGTTCACATCACCACAGGCAAGCAAGCAATGTCTGAGGAGGTGGGCATTCCCACTACTGCCAGGTTTCATATCACCACGGGCAAGCTAGCAATGTCTGAGGAGGTGGGCATTCCCACTCCTGCCAGGGTTCACATCACCACAGGCAGGCCAGCAATGTCTGAGGATGTGGGCATTCCCACTCCTGCCAGGGTTCGCATCACCACAGGCAAGCGAGCAATGTCTGAGGAGGTGGGCATTCCCACTCCTGCCAGGGTTCACATCACCACAGGCAGGCCAGCAATGTCTGAGGATGTGGGCATTCCCACTCCTGCCAGGGTTCGCATCACCACAGGCAAGCCAGCAATGCCTGAGGAGGTGCGCATTCCCACTACTGCCAGGGTTCTCAGCACCACAGGCAAGCCAGCAATTTCTGAGGAGGTGGGCATTCCCACTACTCCCAGGGTACTCATCAGCACAAGCAAGAGAGCAATGTCTGAGGAGGTGGGCATTCCCACTACTGCCTACTGCCAGGGTTCATATCACCATAGGCGAGCTAGCAATGTCAGAGGAGGTGGGCATTCCCACTACTGCCAGGGTTCATATCACCACAGGCGAGCCAGCAATGTCTGAGGATGTGGGCATTCCCACTACTGCCAGGGTTCACATCACCACAGGCGAGCCAGCAATGTCTGAGTAGCTGGGCATTCCCACTCCTGCCAGGGTTCACATCACCACAGGCAAGCCAGCAATGTCTGAGGAGGTGGCATTCCCACTACTGCAAGGGTACTCATCACCACAAGCAAGCCAGCAAGGTCTGAGGAGGTGGGCATTCCCACTACTGCCAGGGTTCTCATCACCACAGGCGAGCCAGCAATGTCTGAGGATGTGGGCATTCCCACTACTGCCAGGGTACTCATCACCACTGGCAAGCCAGCAATATCTGAGAAGGTGGGCATTCCCACTCCTGCCAGAGTTCACATCACCACAGGCAAGCAAGCAATGTCTGAGGAGGTGGGCATTCCCACTACTGCCAGGGTTCTCATCACCACGGGCAAGCCAGCAATGTCTGAGGAGGTGGGCATTCCCACTCCTGCCAGGGTTCACATCACCACAGGCAGGCCAGCAATGTCTGAGGATGTGGGCATTCCCACTCCTGCCAGGGTTCGCATCACCACAGGCAAGCGAGCAATGTCTGAGGAGGTGGTCATTCCCACTACTGCCAGGGTTCTCATCACCACAGGCAAGCCAGCAATGTCTGGGGATGTGGGCATTCCCACTCCAGCCAGGGTTCACATCACCACAGGCAAGCCAGCAATCTCTGAGGAGGTGGGCGTTCCCACTACTGCCAGGGTACTCATCACCGCAGGCAAGCCAGCAATGTCTGAGGATGTGCGCATTCCCACTACTGCCAGGGTACTCATCACCACAGGCAAGCCAGCAATGTCTGAGGAGGTGGGCATTCTCACTCCTGCCAGGGTACACATCACCACAGACAAGCAAGCAATGTCTGAGGAGGTGGGCATTCCCGCTACTGCCAGGGTTCTCATCACCACAGGCAAGCCAGCAATGTCTGATGAGGTGGGCATTCCCACTCCTGCCAGGGTTCACATCACCACAGGCAGGCCAGCATTGTCTGAGGATGTGGGCCTTCCTACTCCTGCCAGGGTTCAGATCACCACAGGCAAGCCAGCAATGTCTGAGGAGGAGGGCATTCCCACTACTGCCAGGGTTCTCATCACCACAGGCAAGCCAGCAATGTCTGAGGAGGTGGGCATTCCCACTCCTGCCAGGGTTCACATCACCACAGGCAAGCCAGCAATGTCTGGGGAGGTGGGCATTCCCACTACTGCCAGGGTACTCATCACCGCAGGCAACCCAGCAATGTCTGAGGAGGTGGGCATTCCCACTCCTGCCAGGGTTCACATCACCACAGGCAAGCCAGCAATGTCTGAGGAGGTGGGCATTCCCACTACTGCCAGGGTTCTCATCACCACAGTCAAGCCAGCAATGTCTAAGGAGGTGGGAATTCCCACTACTCCCAGGGTACACATCACCACAAGCAAGACAGCAATGTCTGAGGAGGTGGGCATTCCCACTACTGCCAGGATTGTCATCACCACAGGAAAGACAGCAATTATCTGTGGAGGTGGCCATTCACACTCCTGCCAGGGTATTCATCACCACAAGCAAGCCAGCAGTGTCTGCGGAGGTGGGCATTCCCACTACTGCCAGGGTTCTCATCACCACAGGCAAGCCAGCAATGTCTGAGGTGGTGGGTATTCCCACTACTGCCAGGATACTCATCACCACAAGCAAGCCAGCAGCGTCTGAGCAGGTGGGCATTCCCACTACTGCCAGGGTTCTCATCACCACAGGCAAGCCAGCGTTGCCTGAGGTGGTGCGCATTCCCACTACTGCCAGGGTTCTCATCACCACAGGCAAGCCAGCAATTTCTGAGGAGGTGGGCATTCCCACTACTCCCAGGGTACTCATCAGCACAAGCAAGAGAGAAATGTCTGAGGAGGTGGGCATTCCCACTACTGCCAGGGTTCTCATCACCACAGTCAAGCCAGCAATGTCTGAGGGGTTGGGATTTTCAACTACTCCCAGGGTACTCATCACCACAAGCAAGACAGCAATGTCTGAGGAGGTGGGCATTCCCACTACTGCCAGGATTGTCATCACCACAGGAAAGACAGCAATTATGTGTGGAGGTGGGCATTCACACTCCTGCCAGGGTATTCATCACCACAAGCAGGCCAGCAGTGTCTGCGGAGGTGGGCATTCCCACTACTGCCAGGGTTCTCATCACCACAGGCAAGCCAGCAATGTCTGAGGAGGTGGGTATTCCCACTACTGCCAGGATACTCATCACCACAAGCAAGCCAGCAGTGTCTGAGCAGGTGGGCATTCCCACTACTGCCAGGGTTCTCATCACCACAGGCAAGCCAGCGTTGCCTGAGGAGGTGCGCATTCCCACTACTGCCAGGGTTCTCATCACCACAGGCAAGCCAGCAATTTCTGAGGAGGTGGGCATTCCCACTACTCCCAGGGTACTCATCAGCACAAGCAAGAGAGCAATGTCTGAGGAGGTGGGCATTCCCACTACTGCCAGGGTTCTCATCACGACAGTCAAGCCAGCAATGTCTGAGGGGTTGGGATTTTCAACTACTCCCAGGGTACTCATCACCACAAGCAAGACAGCAATGCCTGAGGAGGTGGGCATTCCCACTACTGGCAGGATTCTCATCACCACAGGAAATACAGCAATTATCTGTGGAGGTGGGCATTCACACTCCTGCCAGGGTATTCATCACCACAAGCAAGCCAGCAGTGTCTGCGGATGTGGGCATTCCCACTACTGCCAGGGTTCTCATCACCACAAGAGCAAGCCAGCAATGTCTGAGGAGGTGGGTATTCCCACTACTGCCAGGATACTCATCACCACAAGCAAGTCAGCACTGTCTGAGGAGGTGGGCATTCCCACTACTGCCAGGGTTCTCATCACCACAAGCAAGCCAGCAATGTCTGAGGAGGTGGGCATTCCAACTCCTGCCCGGGTTCACATCACCACAGGCAGGCCAGCAATGTCTGAGGATGTGGGCATTCCCACTCCTGCCAGGGTTCGCATCACCACAGGCAAGCGAGCAATGTCTGAGGAGGTGGGCATTCCCACTACTGCCAGGGTTCTCATCACCACAGGCAAGCCAGAAATGTCTGGGATGGTGGGCATTCCCACTCCTGCCAGGGTTCACATCACCACAGGCAAGCCAGCAATCTCTGAGGAGGTGAGCGTTCCCACTACTGCCAGGGTACTCATCACCGCAGGCAAGCCAGCAATGTCTGAGGATGTGCGCATTCCCACTACTGCCATGGTACTCATCACCACAGGCAAGCCAGCAATGTCTGAGGAGGTGGGCATTCCCACTCCTGCCAGGGTTCACATCACCACAGACAAGCAAGCAATATCTGAGGAGGTGGGCATTCCCGCTACTGCCAGGGTTCTCATCACCACAGGCAAGCCAGCAATGTCTGAGGAGGTGGGCATTCCCTCTCCTGCCAGGGTTCACATCACCACAGGCAGGCCAGCATTGTCTGAGGATGTGGGCCTTCCTACTCCTGCCAGGGTTCACATCACCACAGGCAAGCCAGCAATGTCTGAGGAGGAGGGCATTCCCACTACTGCCAGGGTTCTCATCACCACAGGCAAGCCAGCAATGTCTGAGGAGGTGGGCATTCCCACTCCTGCCAGGGTTCACATCACCACAGGCAAGCCAGCAATGTCTGAGGAGGTGGGCATTCCCACTTCTGCCAGGGTACTCATCGCCACAGGCAACCCAGCAATGTCTGAGGAGGTGGGCATTCCCACTCCTGCCAGGGTTCAGATCACCACAGGCAAGCCAGCAATGTCTGAGGAGGTGGGCATTCCCGCTCCTGCCAGGGTTCACATCACCACACGCAAGCCAGCAATGTCTGAGGAGGTGGGCATTACCACTACTGCCAGGGTTCTCATCACCACAAGCAAGTCAGCAGTGTCTGAGGAGGTGGGCATTCCCACTACTGCCAGGGTTCTCATCACCACAAGCAAGCCAGCAATGTCTGAGGAGGTGGGCATTCCCACTACTGCCAGGGTTCACATCACCACAGGCAAGCCAGCAATGTCTGAGGAGGTGGGCATTCCCACTACTGCCAGGGTTCTCATCACCACAGTCAAGCCAGCAACGTCTGAGGAGGTGGGAATTCCCACTACTCCCAGGGTACACATCACCACAAGCAAGACAGCAATGTCTGAGGAGGTGGGCATTCCCACTACTGCCAGGATTGTCATCACCAAAGGAAATACAGCAATTATCTGTGGAGGTGGGCATTCACACTCCTTCCAGGGTATTCATCACCACAAGCAATACAGCAATGTCTGAGGAGGTGGGCATTCCTGCTACTGCCAGGGTACTCATCACCACAAGCAAGCCAGCAATGTCTGAGGAGGTGAGCATTCCCACTACTGCCAGGGTTCACATCACCACAGACAAGCCAGCAATGTCTGAGGAGGTGGGCATTCCCACTACTGCCAGGGTTCTCATCACCACTGTCAAGCCAGCAATGTCTGAGGGGTTGGGAATTTCAACTACTCACAGGGTACTCATCACCACAAGCAAGACAGCAATGTCTGAGGAGGTGGGCATTCCCACTACTGGCAGGATTCTCATCACCACAGGAAATCCAGCAGTCATCTGTGGAGGTGGACATTCACACTCCTGCCAGGGTATTCATCACCACAAGCAAGCCAGCAGTGTCTGCAGAGGTTGGCATTCCCACTACTGCCAGGGTTCTCATCACCACAGGCAAGCCAGCAATGTCTGAGGAGGTGGGTATTCCCACTACTGCCAGGATACTCATCACCACAAGCAAGTCAGCAGTGTCTGAGGAGGTGGGCATTCCCACTACCCCCATGGTTCTCATCACCACAAGCAAGCCAGAAATGTCTGAGGAGGTGGGCATTCCCACTACTGCCAGGGTTCACATCACCACAGGCAAGCCAGAAATGTCTGAGGAGGTGGGAATTCCCACTACTCCCAGGGTACACATCACCACAAGCAAGACAGCAATGTCTGAGGAGGTGGGCATTCCCACTACTGCCAGGATTGTCATCACCAAAGGAAAGACAGCAATTATCTGTGGAGGTGGGCATTCAAACTCCTGCCAGGGTATTCATCACCACAAGCAAGCCAGCAGTGTCTGCGGAGGTGGGCATTCCCACTACTGCCAGGGTTCTCATCACCACAAGCAAGCAAGCAATGTCTCAGGAGGTGGTCATTTCCACTACTGTCAGGGTTCACATCACAACAGGCATGCCAGCAATGTCTGAGTAGGTGGGCATTCTCACTACTGCCAGGGTTCACATCACCACAGGCGAGCCAGCAATGTCTGAGTAGGTGGGCATTCCCACTACTGCCAGGGTACTCATCACCACAGGCAAGCCAGCAATTATCTGAGGAGGTGGGCATTCCCACTACTGCCAGGGTTCTCATCACCACAGGCAAGCCAGCAATGTCCGAGGAGGTGGGCATCCCCACTACTTCCAGGGTTCTCATCACCCCTGGTGAGCCAGCAATGTCTGAGGAGGTGGGCATTCCCACCACCGCCAGGTTTCTCATCACCGCAGTCAAGCCAGCAATGTCTGAGGAGGTGGGAATTCTAACCACTGCCAGGGTTCTCATCACCACAGGCACACCAGCAATGTCTGAGGATGTGGGCATTCCCACTACTGCCAGGGTTCATATCAATACAGGCACGCCAGCAATGTCTGAGGAGGTTGGCATTCCCACGACTTCCAGGGTTCACATCACCACAGGCAAGCCATCAATGTCTGAGGAGGTGGGCATTCCCACTACCGCCAGGTTTCTCATCACCGCAGTCGAGCCAGCAATGTCTGAGGAGGTGGGAATTCTAACCACTGCCAGGGTTCTCATCACCACAGGCACACCAGCATTGTCTGAGGATGTGGGCATTCCCACTACTGCCAGGGTTCATATCAATACAGGCACGCCAGCAATGTCTGAGGAGGTTGGCATTCCCACGACTGCCAGGGTTCACATCACCACAGACATGCCAGCAATGTCTGAGTAGGGTTCTCATAACCACAGGCCCGCCAGCAATGTCTGAGGAGGTGGGCATTCCCACTGCTGCCAGGGTTCACATCCCCACAGAAACGCCAGCAATGTCCGAGTAGGGTTCTCATCACCAAAGGCACGCCAGCAATGTCTGAGGAGGTGGGCATTCCGACTACTGACAGGGTTCGCATCACCAGAGGCAAGCCAGCAATGTCTGAGGAGGTGGGCATTCCCACTACTGCCAGGGTTGTCATCACCACAAGCAAGCCAGCAATGTCTGAGGAGGAGGGCATTCCCACTACTGCCAGGGTTCTCATCACCACAGGCAAGACAGCAATGTCTGAGGAGGTGGGCATTCCCACTACTGCCAGGGTTCTCATCACCACAGGCAAGTCAGCAATGTCCGAGGAGGTGGGTATTCCCACTACTGCCAGGGTTCTCATCACCACAGTCAAGCCAGCAATGTCTGAGGAGTTGGGAATTCCCACTACTCCCAGGGTACTCATCACCACAAGCAAGACAGCAATGTATGAGGAGGTGGGCATTCCCACTACTGCCAGGATTCTCATCACCACAGGAAATACAGCAATTATCTGTGGAGGTGGGCATTCACACTATTGCCAGGGTAGTCATCACCACAAGCAAGCCAGCAGTGTCTGCGAAGGTGGGCATTCCCACTACTGCCAGGGTTCTCATCACCACAGGCAAGCCAGCAATGTCTGAGGAGGTGGGCATTCCCACTACTGCCAGGGTTCACATCACCACAGGCAAACCAGCAATTTCTGAGGAGGTGGGCTTTCCCACTACTGACAGGGTTCTCATCACCGCAGGCTAGCCAGCAATGTCTGAGGAGGTGGGCATTCCCACTCCTGCCAGGGTGCTCATCACCACAGGCACGACAGCAATGTCTGAGGAGGTGGGCATTCCCACTACTGCCAGGGTTCTCATCACCACAGGCAAGACAGCAATGTCCGAGGAGGTGGGTATTCCCACTACTGCCAGGGTTCTCATCACCACAGGCAAGCCAGAAATGTCTGAGGAGGTGGGAATTCCCACTTCTCCCAGGGTACACATCACCACAAGCAAGACAGCAATGTCTGAGGAGGTGGGCATTCCCACTACTGCCAGGATTGTCATCACCAAAGGAAAGACAGCAATTATCTGTGGAGGTGGGCATTCAAACTCCTGCCAGGGTATTCATCACCACAAGCAAGCCAGCAGTGTCTGCGGAGGTGGGCATTCCCACTACTGCCAGGGTTCTCATCACCACAGGCAAGCCAGCAATGTCTGAGGAGGTTGGCATTCCCACTACTGCCAGGGTTCTCATCACCACAGGCAAGCCAGCAGTGTCTGAGGAGGTGCGCATTCCAACTACTGCCAGGGTTCTGATCACCACAGGCAAGCCAGCAATTTCTGAGGAGGTGGGCATTACCACTACTGCCAGGGTACTCATCAGCACAAGCAAGAGAGCAATGTCTGAGGAGGTGGGCATTCCCACTACTGCCAGGGTTCATATCACCATAGACGAGCTAGCAATGTCTGAGGAGGTGGGCATTCCCACTACTGCCAGGGTTCACAACACAACAGGCGAGCCAGCAATGTCTGAGGATGTGGGCATTCCCACTAATGCCAGGGTTCACATCACCACAGGCGAGCCAGCAATGTCTGAGGAGCTGGGCATTCCCACTCCTGCCAGGGTTCACATCACCACAGGCAAGCCAGCAATGTCTGAGGAGGTGGGCATTCCCACTACTGCCAGGGTACTCATCACCACAGGCGAGCCAGCAATGTCTGAGCAGGTGGGCATCCCCACTCCTGCAAGGGTTCTCATCACCACAAGCAAGCCAGCAGTGTCTGAGGAGGTTGGCATTCCCACTACTGCCAGGGTTCTCATCACCACAGGCAAGCCAGCAATGCCTGAGGAGGTGCGCATTCCAACTACTGCCAGGGTTCTGATCACCACAGGCAAGCCAGCAGTTTCTGAGGAGGTGGGCATTACCACTACTGCCAGGGTACTCATCAGCACAAGCAAGAGAGCAATGTCTGAGGAGGTGGGCATTCCCACTACTGCCAGGGTTCATATCACCATAGACGAGCTAGCAATGTCTGAGGAGGTGGGCATTCCCACTACTGCCAGGGTTCACAACACAACAGGCGAGCCAGCAATGTCTGAGGATGTGGGCATTCCCACTAATGCCAGGGTTCACATCACCACAGGCGAGCCAGCAATGTCTGAGGAGCTGGGCATTCCCACTCCTGCCAGGGTTCACATCACCACAGGCAAGCCAGCAATGTCTGAGGAGGTGGGCATTCCCACTACTGCCAGGGTACTCATCACCACAGGCGAGCCAGCAATGTCTGAGCAGGTGGGCATCCCCACTCCTGCAAGGGTTCTCATCACCACAGGCAAGACAGCAATGTCTGAGGAGGTGGGCATTCCCACTACTGCCAGGGTTCTCATCACCACAGGCAAGACAGCAATGTCCGAGGAGGTGGGTATTCCCACTACTGCCAGGGTTCTCATCACCACAGTCAAGCCAGCAATGTCTGAGGAGTTTGGAATTCCCACTACTCCCAGGGTACTCATCACCACAAGCAAGACAGCAATGTCTGAGGAGGTGGGCATTCCCACTACTGCCAGGATTCTCATCACCACAGGAAATACAGCCATTATCTGTGGAGGTGGGCATTCACACTCCTGCCAGGGTATTCATCACCACAAGCAAGCCAGCAACGTCTGAGGAGGTGGGCATTCCCACTACTGCCAGGGTTCTCATCACCACAGTCAAGCCAGCAATGTCTGAGGAGTTGGGAATTCCCACTACTCCCAGGGTACTCATCACCACAAGCAAGACAGCAATGTCTGAGGAGGTGGGCATTCCCACTACTGCCAGGATTCTCATCACCACAGGAAATACAGCCATTATCTGTGGAGGTGGGCATTCACACTCCTGCCAGGGTATTCATCACCATAGGCGAGCTAGCAATGTCTGCGAAGGTGGGCATTCCCACTACTGCCAGGGTTCTCATCACCACAGGCAAGCCAGCAATGTCTGAGGAGGTGGGCATTCCCACTACTGCCAGGGTTCACATCGCCACAGGCAAGCCAGCAGCGTCTGAGGAGGTGGGCATTCCCACTGCTGCCAGGGTTCTCATCACCACAAGCAAGCAAGCAATGTCTCAGGAGGTGGTCATTTCCACTACTGTCAGGGTTCACATCACAACAGGCATGCCAGCAATGTCTGAGTAGGTGGGCATTCTCACTACTGCCAGGGTTCACATCACCACAGGCGAGCCAGCAATGTCTGAGTAGGTGGGCATTCCCACTACTGCCAGGGTACTCATCACCACAGGCAAGCCAGCAATTATCTGAGGAGGTGGGCATTCCCACTACTGCCAGGGTTCTCATCACCACAGGCAAGCCAGCAATGTCCGAGGAGGTGGGCATCCCCACTACTTCCAGGGTTCTCATCACCCCTGGTGAGCCAGCAATGTCTGAGGAGGTGGGCATTCCCACCACCGCCAGGTTTCTCATCACCGCAGTCGAGCCAGCAATGTCTGAGGAGGTGGGAATTCTAACCACTGCCAGGGTTCTCATCACCACAGGCACACCAGCAATGTCTGAGGATGTGGGCATTCCCACTACTGCCAGGGTTCATATCAATACAGGCACGCCAGCAATGTCTGAGGAGGTTGGCATTCCCACGACTTCCAGGGTTCACATCACCACAGGCAAGCCATCAATGTCTGAGGAGGTGGGCATTCCCACTACCGCCAGGTTTCTCATCACCGCAGTCGAGCCAGCAATGTCTGAGGAGGTGGGAATTCTAACCACTGCCAGGGTTCTCATCACCACCGGCACACCAGCATTGTCTGAGGATGTGGGCATTCCCACTACTGCCAGGGTTCATATCAATACAGACACACCAGCAATGTCTGAGGAGGTTGGCATTCCCACGACTGCCAGGGTTCACATCACCACAGACATGCCAGCAATGTCTGAGTAGGGTTCTCATAACCACAGACCCGCCAGCAATGTCTGAGGAGGTGGGCATTCCCACTGCTGCCAGGGTTCACATCCTCACAGAAACGCCAGCAATGTCCGAGTAGGGTTCTCATCACCAAAGGCACGCCAGCAATGTCTGAGGAGGTGGGCATTCCGACTACTGACAGGGTTCGCATCACCAGAGGCAAGCCAGCAATGTCTGAGGAGGTGGGCATTCCCACTACTGCCAGGGTTGTCATCACCACAAGCAAGCCAGCAATGTCTGAGGAGGAGGGCATTCCCACTACTGCCAGGGTTCTCATCACCACAGGCAAGACAGCAATGTCTGAGGAGGTGGGCATTCCCACTACTGCCAGGGTTCTCATCACCACAGGCAAGTCAGCAATGTCCGAGGAGGTAGGTATTCCCACTACTGCCAGGGTTCTCATCACCACAGTCAAGCCAGCAATGTCTGAGGAGTTGGGAATTCCCACTACTCCCAGGGTACTCATCACCACAAGCAAGACAGCAATGTATGAGGAGGAAGGCATTCCCACTACTGCCAGGATTCTCATCACCACAGGAAATACAGCAATTATCTGTGGAGGTGGGCATTCACACTCCTGCCAGGGTAGTCATCACCACAAGCAAGCCAGCAGTGTCTGCGAAGGTGGGCATTCCCACTACTGCCAGGGTTCTCATCACCACAGGCAAGCCAGCAATGTCTGAGGAGGTGGGCATTCCCACTACTGCCAGGGTTCACATCACCACAGGCAAACCAGCAATTTCTGAGGAGGTGGGCATTCCCACTACTGACAGGGTTCTCATCACCGCAGGCTAGCCAGCAATGTCTGAGGAGGTGGGCATTCCCACTCCTGCCAGGGTTCTCATCACCACAGGCACGACAGCAATGTCTGAGGAGGTGGGCATTCCCACAACTGCCAGGATTCTCATCACCACATGAAATACAGCAATTATCTGTGGATGTGGGCATTCACACTCCTGCAAGGGTATTCATCACCACAAGCAAGCCAGCAGTGTCTGCGAAGGTGGGCATTCCCACTACTGCCAGGGTTCTCATCACCACAGGCAAGCCAGCAATGTCTGAGGAGGTGGGTATTCCCACTACTGCCAGGGTTATCATCACCACAGGCAAGCCAGCAATGTCTGAGGAGGTGGGCATTCCCACTGCTGCCAGGGTTCACATCACCGCAGGCAAGCCAGCAATGTCTGAGGAGGTGGGCATTCCCACTACTGCCAGGGTACTCATCACCGCAGGCAACCCAGCAATGTCTGAGGAGGTGGGTATTCCCACTCCTGCTAGGGTTTGCATCACCACAGGCAAGCCAGCAATGTGTGAGGAGGTGGGCATTCCCACTTCTGCCAGGGTACTCATCACCACAAGCAAGCCAGCAGTGTCTGAGGAGGTGGGAATTCCCACTACTGCCAGGTTTCTCATCACCACAGGCAAGCCAGCAATGTCTGAGGAGGTGCGCATTCCCACTACTGCCAGGGTTCTCATCACCACAGGCAAGCCAGCAATTTCTGAGGAGGTGGGCATTCCCACTACTCCCAGGGTACTCATCAGCACAAGCAAGAGAGCAATGTCTGAGGAGGGGGGCATTCCCACTACTGCCAGGGTTCACATCACCACAGGCGAGCCAGCAATGTCTGAGGATGTGGGCATTCCCACTACTGCCAGGGTTCACATCACCACAGGCGAGCCAGCAATGTCTGAGGAGCTGGGCATTCCCACTCCTGCCAGGGTTCACATCAACACAGGCAAGCCAGCAATGTCTGAGGAGGTGGGCATTCCCACTACTGCCAGGGTACTCATCACCACAGGCAAGCCAGCAAGGTCTGAGGAGGTGGGCATTCCCACTACTGCCAGGGTTCTCATCACCACAGGCGAGCCAGCAATGTGTGAGGATGTGGGCATTCCCACTACTGCCATGGTACTCATCACCACAGGCAAGCCAGCAATATCTGAGGAGGTGGGCATTCCCACTCCTGCCAGGATTCACATCACCACAGGCAAGCAAGCAATGTCTGAGGAGGTGGGCATTCCCACTACTGCCAGGGTTCTCATCACCACAGGCAGGCCAGCAATGTCTGAGGAGGTGGGCATTCCCACTCCTGCCAGGGTTCACATCACCACAGGCAAGCCAGCAATCTCTGAGGAAGTGGGCGTTCCCACTACTGCCAGGGTACTCATCACCGCAGGCAAGCCAGCAATTTCTGAGGAGGTGGGCATTCCCACTCTTGCCAGGGTTCACATCACCACAGGCAAGCCAGCAATGTCTGAGGGGGTGGGCATTTCCACTCCTGCCAGGGTTCACATCACCACAGGCAAGCCAGCAATGTCTGAGGAGGTGGGCATTACCACTACTGCCAGGGTTCTCATCACCACAGGCAAGCCAGCAATGTCTGAGGAGGTGGGCATTCCCACTACTGCCAGGGTACTCATCACCACACGGAAGCCAGCAATGTCTGAGGAGGTGGGCATTCCCACTACTGCCAGGGTAATCATCACCACAAGCAAGCCAGCAATGTCTGAGTAGGTTGGCATTCCCACTCCTGCCAGGGTTATCATCATCACAAACAAGCCAGCAATGTCTGAGGAGGTGGGCATCCCCACTCCTGCCAGAGGTCTCATCATCAGCACAGGCAAGCCAGCAATGTCTGAGGAGGTGGGCATTCCCACGCCTGCCAGGGTTCTCATCACTACAAGCAAGACAGCAATGTCTGAGGAGGTGGGCATTCCCACTACTGCCAGGGTTCTCATCACCACAGGTGAGCCAGCAATGTCTGAGGATGTGGGCATTCCCACTACTGCCAGGGTACTCATCACCACAGGCAAGCCAGCAAGGTCTGAGGAGGTGGGCATTCCCACTACTGCCAGGGTTCTCATCACCACAGGTGAGCCAGCAATGTCTGAGGATGTGGGCATTCCCACTACTGCCAGGGTACTCATCACCACAGGCAAGCCAGCAATATCTGAGGAGGTGGGCATTCCCACTCCTGCCAGGATTCACATCACCACAGGCAAGCAAGCAATGTCTGAGGAGGTGGGCATTCCCACTACTGCCAGGGTTCTCATCACCACGGGCAAGCCAGCAATGTCTGAGGAGGTGGGCATTCCCACTCCTGCCAGGGTTCACATCACCACAGGCAGGCCAGCAATGTCTGAGGATGTGGGCATTCCCATTCCTGCCAGGGCTCGCATCACCACAGGCAAGCGAGCAATGTCTTAGTAGGTGGGCATTCCCACTACTGCCAGGGTTCTCATCACCACAGGCAAGCCAGAAATGTCTGAGGAGGTGGGCATTCCCACTCCTGCCAGGGTTCACATCACTGCAGGCAAGCCAGCAATCTCTGAGGAGGTGGGCGTTCCCACTACTGCCAGGGTACTCATCACCACAGGCAAGCCAGCAATTTCTGAGGAGGTGGGCATTCCCACTCTTGCCAGGGTTCACATCACCACAGGCAAGCCAGCAATGTCTGAGGGGGTGGGCATTTCCACTCCTGCCAGGGTTCACATCACCACAGGCAAGCCAGCAAAGTCTGAGGAGGTGGGCATTCCCACTACTGCCAGGGTTCTCATCACCACAGGCAAGCCAGCAATGTCTGAGGAGGTGGGCATTCCCACTACTGCCAGGGTACTCATCACCACACGGAAGCCAGCAATGTCAGAGGAGGTGGGCATTCCCACTACTGCCAGTGTACTCATCACCACAAGCAAGCCAGCAATGTCTGAGGAGGAGGGCATTCCCACTACTGCTAGGGTTCACATCACCACAAACAAGCCAGCAATGTCTGAGGAGGTGGGCATTCCCGCTCCTGCCAGAGGTCTCATCATCAGCACAGGCAAGCCAGCAATGTCTGAGGAGGTGGGCATTCCCACTCCTGCCAGGGTTCTCTTCACTACAAGCAAGCCAGCAGCGTCTGAGGAGGTGGGCATTCCCACCCTTGCCAGGGTTCTCATCACCACAAGCAAGCCAGCAGCGTCTGAGGAGGTGGGAATTCCCACTACTGCCAGGGTTCACATCACCACAGGCAAGCCAGCAATGTCTGAGGAGGTGGGCATTCTCACTACTGCCAGGGTTCACATCACCACAGGCAAGCCAGCAATGTCAGAGGAGGTGGCCATCACCACTACTGCCAGGGTTGTCATCACCACAGGCGAGCCAGCAATGTCTGAGGAGATGGGCATTCCCACTACTGCCAGGGTTCTCATCACCACAGGCGAGCCAGCAATGTCTGAGTAGGTGGGCATTCTCACTACTGCCAGGGTTCACATCACCACAGGCAAGCCAGCAATGTCAGAGGAGGGGGCCATCACCACTACTGCCAGGGTTGTCATCACCACAGGTGAGCCAGCAATGTCTGAGGACGTGGGCATCCCCACTAGCCAGGGTTCTCATCACCACAGGCAAGACAGCAATGTCTGAGGAGGTGGGCATTCCCACTACTGCCAGGATTCTCATCACCACAGGAAATACAGCAAGTGTCTGTGGAGGTGGGCATTCCCACTGCTGCCAGGGTTCTCATCACCACAAGCAAGCCAGCAATGTCTCAGGAGGTGGGCATTTCCACTACTGTCAGGGTTCACATCACCACAGGCATGCCAGCAATGTCTGTGTAGGTGGGCATTCTCACTACTGCCAGGGTTCACATCACCACAGGCGAGCCAGCAATGTCTGAGTAGGTGGGCATTCCCAATACTGCCAGGGTACTCAATACCACAGGCAAGCCAGCAATTATCTGAGGAAGTGGGCATTCCCACTACTGCCAGGGTTCTCATCACCACAGGCAAGCCAGCAGTGTCTGAGAAGATGGGCATTCCCACTACTGACAGGGTTCTCATCACCACAGGCGAGCCAGCAATGTCTGAGTTGGTGGGCATTCCCACTACTGCCAGGGTTCTCATCACCACAGGCAAACCAGCAGTGCCTGAGGAGGTGGGCGTTCCCACTACTGCCAGGGTACTCATCACCACAAGCAAGCCAGCAATGTCTGAGAAGGTGGAAATTCCCACTACTGCCAGGGTCCACATCACCACAGGCAAGCCAGCAATTTCTGAGGAGGTGGGCATTCCCACTACTGACAGGGTTCTCATCACCGCAGGCTAGCCAGCAATGTCTGAGGAGGTGGGCATTCCCACTCCAGCCAGGGTTCTCATCACCACAGGCAAAGCAGCAATTTCTGAGGAGGTGGGCATTCCCACTACTGACAGGGTTCTCATCACCGCAGGCTAGCCAGCAATGTCTGAGGAGGTGGGCATTCCCACTCCTGCCAGGGTTCTCATCACCACAGGCAAGACAGCAATGTCTGAGGAGGTGGGCATTCCCACTACTGCCAGGGTACTCATCACCACAAGCAAGCCAGCAATGTCTGAGGAGGAGGGCATTCCCACTACTGCCAGGGTTCACATCACCACAGGAAAGCCAGCAATGTCTGAGTAGGTGGGCATTCCCACTCCTGCCAGGGTTCTCATCACCACAAACAAGCCAGCAATGTCTGAGGAGGTGGGCATTCCCACTCCTGCCAGAGGTCTCATCATCAGCACAGGCAAGCCAGCAATGTCTGACGAGGTGGGCATTCCCACTCCTGCCAGGGTTCTCATCACTACAAGCAAGCCAGCAGCGTCTGAGGAGGTGGGCATTCCCACCCTTGCCAGGGTTCTCATCACCACAAGCAAGCCAGCAGCGTCTGAAGAGGTGGGCATTCCCACTACTGCCAGGGTTCACATCACCACAGGCAAGCCAGCAATGTCTGAGGAGGTGGGCATTCTCACTACTGCCAGGGTTCACATCACCACAGGCAAACTAGCAATGTCAGAGGAGGTGGCCATCACCACTACTGACAGAGTTGTCATCACCACAGGCGAGCCAGCAATGTCTGAGGAGGTGGGCATTCCCACTACTGCCAGGGTTCTCATCACCACAGGCGAGCCAGCAATGTCTGAGGAGGTGGGCATTCTCACTACTGCCAGGCTTCACATCACCACAGGCAAGCCAGCAATGTCAGAGGAGGTGGCCATCCCCACTATTGCCAGGGTTGTCATCACCACAGGCGAGCCAGCAATGTCTGAGGAGGTGAGCATTCCCACTAGCCAGGGTTCTCATCATCACAGGCAAGCCAGCAATGTGTGAGGAGGTGGGCATTCCCACTACTGCCAGGGTACTCGTCACCACAGGCAAGACAGCAATGTCTGAGGAGGTGGGCATTCCCACTACTGCCAGGGTTCACATCACCACAGGCAAGCCAGCAGCGTCTGAGGAGGTGGGCATTCCCACTACTGCCAGGGTACTCATCACCACAGGCAAGACAGCAATGTCTGAGGAGGTGGCCATCCCCACTACTGCCAGTGTTCACATCATCCCAGGCAAGCCAGAAATGTCTGAGGAGGTGGGCATTCTCACTACGGCCAGGGTTCACATCACCACAGGAAAGTCAGCAATGTCCGAGGAGGTGGCCAACACCACTCCTGCCAGGGTTGTCATCACCACATCACCATAGGCGAGCCAGCAATGTCTGAGGAGGTGGGCATTCCCACTACTGCCAGGGTTCTCATCACCAGAGGCAAGCCAGCAATGTCTGAGGAGGTAGGCATTCCCACAACTGCCAGGGTTTGCATCACCACAGGCAAGCCAGCAATGTGTGAGGAGGTGGGCATTCCCACTACTGCCAGGGTACTCATCACCACAGGCAAGACAGCAATGTCTGAGGAGGTGGGCATTCCCAATACTGCCAGGGTTCACATCACCACAGGCAAGCCAGCAGCATCTGAGGAGGTCGGCATTCCCACTACTGCCAGGGTACTCCTCACCACAGGCAAGATAGCAATGTCTGAGGAGGTGGCCATCCCCACTATTGCCAGGGTTCACATCACCACAGGCGAGCCAGAAATGTCTGAGGAGGTGGGCATTCCCACTACTGCCAGGGTTCACATCACCACAGGCATGCCAGCAATGTCTGAGGGGGTGGGCATTCCCATTACCGCCAGGGATCTCATCACCACAGGCAAGCCAGCAATGTCTGATGAGGTAGGCATTCTCACTACTGCCAGGGTTCACATCATCCCAGGCAAGCCAGCAATGTCTGAGGAGGTGTGCATTCTCACTACTGCCAGGGTTCACATCACCACAGGCAAGCCAGCAATGTCTGAGGAGGTGGCCATCCCCACTACTGCCAGGGTTCTCATCACCACAGGCGAGCCAGCAATGTCTGTGGAGGTGGGCATTCCCACTACTGCCAGGGTTCACATCACCACAGGCAAGTCAGCAATGTCTGAGGAGGTGGGCATTCCCACTACTGCCAAGTTTCTCATCACCACGGGCAAACCAGCAGTGCCCAAGGAAGTGGGCATTCCCACTACTGCCAGGGTACACATCACTACAGGCAAGCCAGCAATGTCTGAGGAGGTGGGAATTCCCACTACTGCCAGGGTTCACATCACCACAGGCAAGTCAGCAATGTCTGAGGAGGTGGGCATTCCCACTGCTTGCAGGGTTCACATCACCCCAGGCAAGCCAGCAATTATCTGAGGAAGTGGGCATTCTCACTATTGCCAGGGTACTCATCACCACAGGCAAGCCCTCAATGTCTGAGAAGGTGGGCATTCCAACTCCTGCCAGGGTTCTCATCACTATATGCAAGCCAGCAGCGTCTGAGGAAGTGGGCATTCCCACCCCTGCCAGGGTTCTCATCACCACAAGCAAGCCAGCAGCGTCTGAGGAGGTGGGAATTCTAACCACTGCCAGGGTTCTCATCACCACAGGCACGCCAGCAATGTCTAAGGAGGTGGGCATTCCCACTACTGCCAGGGTTCATATCAACACAGGCACGCCAGCAATGTCTGAGGAGGTGGGCATTCCCACGACTGCCAGGGTTCACATCACCACAGGCAAGCCAGCAATGTCTGAGGAGGTGGGCATTCCCACTCCTGCCAGGGTTCTCATCACTACAAGCAAACCAGCAGCGTCTGAGGAGGTGGGCATTCCCACGACTGCCAGGGTTCACATCACCACAGACAAGCCATCAATGTCTGAGGATGTGGGCATTCCCACTACTGCCAGGGTTCACATCACCACAGACACGCCAGCAATGTCTGAGTAGGGTTCTCATAACCACAGGCCCGCCAGCAATGTCTGAGGAGGTGGGCATTCCCACTGCTGCCAGGGTTCACATCACCACAGAAACGCCAGCAATGTCCGAGTAGGGTTCTCATCACCACAGGCACGCCAGCAATGTCTGAGGAGGTGGGCATTCCGACTACTGACAGGGTTTGCATCACCAGAGGCAAGCCAGCAATGTCTGAGGAGGTGGGCATTCCCACTACTGCCAGGGTTGTCATCACCACAAGCAAGCCAGCAATGTCTGAGGAGGTGGGCATTCCCACTACTGCCAGGGTTCACATCACCACAGGCAAGACAGCAATGTCTGAGGAGGAGGGCATTCCCACTACTGCCAGGGTTCACATCACCACAGGCAAGACAGCAATGTCTGAGGAGGTGGGCATTCCCATTACTGACAGGGTTCTCATCACCGCAGGCTAGCCAGCAATGTCTGAGGAGGTGGGCATCCCCACTCCTGCCAGGGTTCTCATCACCACAGGCAAGACAGCAATGTCTGAGGAGGTGGGCATTCCCACTACTGCCAGGGTTCTCATCACCACAGGCAAGACAGCAATGTCCGAGGAGGTGGGTATTCCCACTACTGCCAGGGTTCTCATCACCACAGTCAAGCCAGCAATGTCTGAGGAGTTGGGAATTCCCACTACTCCCAGGGTACTCATCACCACAAGCAAGACAGCAATGTCTGAGGAGGTGGGCATTCCCACTACTGCCAGGATTCTCATCACCACAGGAAATACAGCAATTATCTGTGGAGGTGGGCATTCACACTCCTGCCAGGGTATTCATCACCACAAGCAAGCCAGCAGTGTCTGCGGAGGTGGGCATTCCCACTACTGCCAGGGTTCTCATCACCACAGGCAAGCCAGCAATGTCTGAGGAGGTGGGTATTCCCACTACTGCCAGGATACTCATCACCACAAGCAAGCCAGCAGTGTCTGAGGTGGTGGGCATTCCCACTACTGCCAGGGTTCTCATCACCACAGGCAAGCCAGCAATGTCTGAGGAGGTGCGCATTCCCACTACTGCCAGGGTTCTCATCACCACAGGCAAGCCAGCAATGTCTGAGGAGGTGGGCATTCCCACTACTGCCAGGGTACTCATCACCACAGGCAAGCCAGCAAGGTCTGAGGAGGTGGGCATTCCCACTACTGCCAGGGTTCTCATCACCACAGGTGAGCCAGCAATGTCTGAGGATGTGGGCATTCCCACTACTGCCAGGGTACTCATCACCACAGGCAAGCCAGCAATATCTGAGGAGGTGGGCATTCCCACTCCTGCCAGGATTCACATCACCACAGGCAAGCAAGCAATGTCTGAGGAGGTGGGCATTCCCACTACTGCCAGGGTTCTCATCACCACGGGAAAGCCAGCAATGTCTGAGGAGGTGGGCATTCCCACTCCTGCCAGGGTTCACATCACCACAGGCAGGCCAGCAATGTCTGAGGATGTGGGCATTCCCACTCCTGCCAGGGTTCGCATCACCACAGGCAAGTGAGCAATGTCTGAGTAGGTGGGCATTCCCACTACTGCCAGCGTTCTCAACACCACAGGCAAGCCAGCAATGTCTGAGGAGGTGGGCATTCCCACTGCTGCCAGGGTTCACATCACCACAGGCAAGCCAGCAATCTCTGAGGAGGTGGGCGTTCCCACTACTGCCAGGGTACTCATCACCGCAGGCAAGCCAGCAATGTCTGAGGAGGTGGGCATTCCCACTCTTGCCAGGGTTCACATCACCACAGGCAAGCCAGCAATGTCTGAGGGGGTGGGCATTCCCACTCCTGCCAGGGTTCACATCACCACAGGCAAGCCAGCAATGTCTGAGGAGGTGGGCATTCCCACTACTGCCAGGGTTCTCATCACCACAGGCAAGCCAGCAATGTCTGAGGAGGTGGGCATTCCCACTACTGCCAGGGTACTCATCACCACACGGAAGCCAGCAATGTCTGAGGAGGTGGGCATTCCCACTACTGCCAGGGTACTCATAACCACAAGCAAGCCAGCAATGTCTGAGGAGGAGGGCATTCCCACTACTGCCAGGGTTCACATCACCACAGGCAAGCCAGCAATGTCTGAGTAGGTGGGCATTCCCACTCCTGCAAGGGTTCTCATCACCACAAACAAGCCAGCAATGTCTGAGGAGGTGGGCATTCCCACTCCTGCCAGGGTTCTCATCACTACAAGCAAGCCAGCAGCGTCTGAGGAGGTGGGCATTCCCACCCTTGCCAGGGTTCTCATCACCACAAGCAAGCCAGCAGCATCTGAGGAGGTGGGCATTCCCACTACTGCCAGGGTTCACATCACCACAGGCAAGCCAGCAATGTCTGAGGAGGTGGGCATTCTCACTACTGCCAGGGTTCACATCACCACAGGCGAGCCGGCAAGGTCTGAGGAGGTGGCCATCACCACTGCTGCCAGGGTTGTCATCACCACAGGCGAGCCAGCAATGTCTGAGGAGGTGGGCATTCCCACTACTGCCAGGGTTCTCATCACCACAGGCGAGCCAGCAATGTCTGAGGAGGTGGGCATTCTCACTACTGCCAGGGTTCACATCACCACAGGCAAGCCAGCAATGTCAGAGGAGGTGGCCATCACCACTACTGCCAGGGTTGTCATCACCACAGGCGAGCCAGCAATGTCTGAGGAGGTGGGCATTCCCACTAGCCAGGGTTCTCATCACCACAGGCAAGCCAGCAATGTGTGAGGAGGTGGGCATTCCCACTACTGCCAGGGTACTCGTCACTACAGGCAAGACAGCAATGTCTGAGGAGGTGGGCATTCCCACTACTGCCAGGGTTCACATCACCACAGGCAAGCCAGCAGCATCTGAGGAGGTGGGCATTCCCACTATTGCCAGGGTACTCATCACCAGAGGCAAGACAGCAATGTCTGAGGAGGTGGCCATCCCCACTACTGCCAGGGTTCACATCACCACAGGCAAGCCAGCAATGTGTGAGGAGGTGGGCATTCCCACTACTGCCATGGTACTCGTCACCACAGGCAAGACAGCAATGTCTGAGGAGGTGGGCATTCCCACTACTGCGAGGGTTCACATCACCACAGGCAAGCCAGCAGCGTCTGAGGAGGTTGGCATTCCCACTACTGCCAGGGTACTCATCACCACAGGCAAGACAGCAATGTCTGAGGAGGTGGCCATCCCCACTACTGCCAGGGTTCACATCATCCCAGGCAAGCCAGAAATGTCTGAGGAGGTGGGCATTCTCACTACGGCCAGGGTTCACATCACCACAGGAAAGTCAGCAATGTCCGAGGAGGTGGCCATCACCACTCCTGCCAGGGTTGTCATCACCACATCACCATAGGCGAGCCAGCAATGTCTGAGGAGGTGGGCATTGCCACTATTGCCAGGGTTCTCATCACCACAGGCAAGCCATCAATGTCTGAGGAGGTAGGCATTCCCACAACTGCCAGGGTTTGCATCACCACAGGCAAGCCAGCAATGTGTGAGGTGGTGGGCATTCCCACTACTGCCAGGGTACTCATCACCACAGGCAAGACAGCAATGTCTGAGGAGGTGGGCATTCCCAATACTGCCAGGGTTCACATCGCCACAGGCAAGCCAGCAGCATCTGAGGAGGTGGGCATTCCCACTACTGCCAGGGTACTCCTCACCACAGGCAAGATAGCAATGTCTGAGGAGGTGGCCATCCCCACTACTGCCAGGGTTCACATCACCACAGGCGAGCCAGAAATGTCTGAGGAGGTGGGCATTCCCACTACTGCCAGGGTTCACATCACCACAGGCATGCCAGCAATGTCTGAGGGGGTGGGCATTCCCATTACCGCCACGGGTCTCATCACCACAGGCAAGCCAGCAATGTCTGATGAGGTAGGCATTCCCACTACTGCCAGGGTTCACATCATCCCAGGCAAGCCAGCAATGTCGGTGGAGGTGGGCATTCTCACTACTGCCAGGGTTCACATCACCACAGGCAAGCCAGCAATGTCTGAGGAGGTGGCCATCCCCACTACTGCCAGGGTTCTCATCACCACAGGCAAGCCAGCAATGTCTGTGGAGTTGGGCATTCCCACTACTGCCAGGGTTCACATCACCACAGGCAAGTCAGCAATGTCTGAGGAGGTGGGCATTCCCACTACTGCCAAGGTTCTCATCACCACTGGTAAACCAGCAGTGCCCAAGGAAGTGGGCATTCCTACTACTGCCAGGGTACTCATCACTACAGGCAAGCCAGCAATGTCTGAGGAGTTGGGAATTCCCACTACTGCCAGGGTTCACATCACCACAGGCAAGTCAGCAATGTCTGAGGAGGTGGGCATTCCCACTGCTGCCAGGGTTCACATCACCCCAGGCAAGCCAGCAATTATCTGAGGAGGTGGGCATTCTCACTACTGCCAGGGTACTCATCACCACAGGCAAGCCCTCAATGTCTGAGGAGGTGGGCATTCCAACTCCTGCCAGGGTTCTCATCACTATAAGCAAGCCAGCAGCGTCTGAGGAAGTGGGCATTCCCACCCCTGCCAGGGTTCTCATCACCACAAGCAAGCCAGCAGCGTCTGAGGAGGAGGGAATTCCCACTACTGCCAGGGTTCTCATCACCACAGGCAAGCCAGAAATGTCTGAGGAGGTGGGCATTCTCACTACTGCCAGGGTTCACATCACCACAGGCAAGCCAGCAATGTCTGAGGAGGTGGCCATCCCCACTACTGCCAGGGTTCTCATCACCACAGGCAAGACAGCAATGTCTGAAGAGGTGGGCATTCCCACCCCTGCCAGGGTTCGCATCACCACAGGCAAGCCAGAAATGTGTGAGGAGGTGGGCATTCCCACTACTGCCAGGGGACTCATCACCACAGGCAAGACAGCAATGTCTGAGGAGGTGGGCATTCCCACTACTGCCAGGGTTCATATCACCACAGGCAAGACAGCAATGTCTGAGGAGATGGCCATCCCCACTACTGCCAGGGTTCACACCACAGGCGAGCCAGCAATGTCTGAGGAGGTGGGCATTCCCACTACTGCCAGGGTTCACATCACATCAGGCAAGCCAGCAATGTCTGAGGAGGTGGGCATTCCCATTACTGCCAGGGGTCTCATCATCACAGGCAAGCCAGCAATGTCTGATGAGGTGGGCATTCCCACAAATTCCAGGGTTCACATCACCCCAGGCAAGCCAGCAATGTCTGAGGAGGTGGCCATCCCCACTACTGCCAGGGTTCTCATCACCACAGGCGAGCCAGCAATGTCTGTGGAGTTGGGCATTCCCACTACTGCCAGGGTTCACATCACCACAGGCAAGTCAGCAATGTCTGAGGAGGTGGGCATTCCCACTACTGCCAAGGTTCTCATCACCACTGGTAAACCAGCAGTGCCCAAGGAAGTGGGCATTCCCACTACTGCCAGGGTACTCATCACTACAGGCAAGCCAGCAATGTCTGAGGAGGTGGGAATTCCCACTACTGCCAGGGTTCACATCACCACAGGCAAGTCAGCAATGTCTGAGGAAGTGGGCATTCCCACCCCTGCCAGGGTTCTCATCACCACAAGCAAGCCAGCAGGGTCTGAGGAGGAGGGCATTCCCACTACTGCCAGGGTTCTCATCACCACAGGCAAGCCAGAAATGTCTGAGGAGGTGGGCATTCTCACGACTGCCAGGGTTCACATCACCACAGGCAAGCCAGCAATGTCTGAGGAGGTGGCCATCCCCACTACTGCCAGGGTTCTCATCACCACAGGCAAGACAGCAATGTCTGAGGAGGTGGGCATTCCCACCCCTGCCAGGGTTCGCATCACCACAGGCAAGCCAGAAATGTGTGAGGAGGTGGGCATTCCCACTACTGCCAGGGGACTCATCACCACAGGCAAGACAGCAATGTCTGAGGAGGTGGGCATTCCCACTACTGCCAGGGTTCATATCACCACAGGCAAGACAGCAATGTCTGAGGAGATGGCCATCCCCACTACTGCCAGGGTTCACAACACCACAGGCGAGCCAGCAATGTCTGAGGAGGTGGGCATTCCCACTACTGCCAGGGTTCTCATCACATCAGGCAAGCCAGCAATGTCTGAGGAGGTGGGCATTCCCATTACTGCCAGGGGTCTCATCATCACAGGCAAGCCAGCAATGTCTGATGAGGTGGGCATTCCCACAAATTCCAGGGTTCACATCACCCCAGGCAAGCCAGCAATGTCTGATGAGGTGGGCATTCTCACTACTGCCAGGGTTCACATCACCACAGGCAAGCCAGCAATGTCTGAGGAGGTGGCCATCCCCACTACTGCCAGGGTTCTCATCACCACAGGCAAGCCAGCAATGTCTGAGGAGGTGGGCATTCCCACTACTGCCAGGGTACTCATCACCACACGGAAGCCAGCAATGTCTGAGGAGGTGGGCATTCCCACTACTGCCAGGGTACTCATCACCACAAGCAAGCCAGCAATGTCTGATGAGGAGGGCATTCCCACTACTGCCAGGGTTCACATCAGCACAGGCAAGCCAGCAATGTCTGAGTAGGTGGGCATTCCCACTCCTGCCAGGGTTCTCATCACCACAAACAAGCCAGCAATGTCTGAGGAGGTGGGCATTCCCACTCCTGCCAGAGGTCTCATCATCAGCACAGGCAAGCCAGCAATGTCTGAGGAGGTGGGCATTCCCACTCCTGCCAGGGTTCTCATCACTACAAGCAAGCCAGCAGCGTCTGAGGAGGTGGGCATTCCCACCCTTGCCAGGGTTCTCATCACCACAAGCAAGCCAGCAGCATCTGAAGAGGTGGGCATTCCCACTTCTGCCAGGGTTCACATCACCACAGGCAAGCCAGCAATGTCTGAGGAGGTGGGCATTCTCACTACTGCCAGGGTTCACATCACCACAGGCAAGCCAGCAAGGTCTGAGGAGGTGGCCATCACCACTGCTGCCAGGGTTGTCATCACCACAGGCGAGCCAGCAATGTCTGAGGAGGTGGGCATTCCCACTACTGCCAGGGTTCTCATCACCACAGGCGAGCCAGCAATGTCTGAGGAGGTGGGCATTCTCACTACTGCCAGGGTTCACATCACCACAGGCAAGCCAGCAATGTCAGAGGAGGTGGCCATCACCACTACTGCCAGGGTTGTCATCGCCACAGGCGAGCCAGCAATGTCTGAGGAGGTGGGCATTCCCACTAGCCAGGGTTCTCATCACCACAGGCAAGCCAGCAATGTGTGAGGAGGTGGGCATTCCCACTACTGCCAGGGTACTCGTCACCACAGGCAAGACAGCAATGTCTGAGGAGGTGGGCATTCCCACTACTGCCAGGGTTCACATCACCACAGGCAAGCCAGCAGCGTCTGAGGAGGTGGGCATTCCCACTATTGCCAGGGTACTCATCACCAGAGGCAAGACAGCAATGTCTGAGGAGGTGGCCATCCCCACTACTGCCAGGGATCACATCACCACAGGCAAGCCAGCAATGTCAGAGGAGGTGGCCATCACCACTACTGCCAGGGTTGTCATCACCACAGGCGAGCCAGCAATGTCTGAGGAGGTGGGCATTCCCACTAGCCAGGGTTCTCATCACCACAGGCAAGCCAGCAATGTGTGAGGAGGTGGGCATTCCCACTACTGCCAGGGTACTCGTCACCACAGGCAAGACAGCAATGTCTGAGGAGGTGGGCATTCCCACTACTGCCAGGGTTCACATCACCACAGGCAAGCCAGCAGCATCTGAGGAGGTGGGCATTCCCACTACTGCCAGGGTACTCATCACCACAGGCAAGACAGCAATGTCTGAGGAGGTGGCCATCCCCACTACTGCCAGGGTTCACATCATCCCAGGCAAGCCAGAAATGTCTGAGGAGGTGGGCATTCTCACTAAGGCCAGGGTTCACATCACCACAGGAAAGTCAGCAATGTCCGAGGAGGTGGCCATCACCACTCCTGCCAGGGTTGTCATCACCACATCACCATAGGCGAGCCAGCAATGTCTGAGGAGGTGGGCATTGCCACTACTGCCAGGGTTCTCATCACCACAGGCAAGCCAGCAATGTCTGAGGAGGTAGGCATTTCCACAACTGCCAGGGTTTGCATCACCACAGGCAAGCCAGCAATGTGTGAGGAGGTGGGCATTCCCACTACTGCCAGGGTACTCATCACCACAGGCAAGACAGCAATGTCTGAGGAGGTGGGCATTCCCAATACTGCCAGGGTTCACATCGCCACAGGCAAGCCAGCAGCATCTGAGGAGGTGGGCATTCCCACTACTGCCAGGGTACTCCTCACCACAGGCAAGATAGCAATGTCTGAGGAGGTGGCCATCCCCACTACTGCCAGGGTTCACATCACCACAGGCGAGCCAGAAATGTCTGAGGAGGTGGGCATTCCCACTACTGCCAGGGTTCACATCACCACAGGCATGCCAGCAATGTCTGAGGGGGTGGGCATTCCCATTACCGCCAGGGGTCTCATCACCACAGGCAAGCCAGCAATGTCTGATGAGGTAGGCATTCCCACTACTGCCAGGGTTCACATCATCCCAGGCAAGCCAGCAATGTCTGAGGAGGTGGGCATTCTCACTACTGCCAGGGTTCACATCACCACAGGCAAGCCAGCAATGTCTGAGGAGGTGGCCATCCCCACTACAGCCAGGGTTCTCATCACCACAGGCGAGCCAGCAATGTCTGTGGAGTTGGGCATTCCCACTACTGCCAGGGTTCACATCACCAAAGGCAAGTCAGCAATGTCTGAGGAGGTGGGCATTCCCACTACTGCCAAGGTTCTCATCACCACTGGCAAACCAGCAGTGCCCAAGGAAGTGGGCATTCCCACTACTGCCAGGGTACTCATCACTACAGGCAAGCCAGCAATGTCTGAGGAGGTGGGAATTCCCACTACTGCCAGGGTTCACATCACCACAGGCAAGTCAGCAATGTCTGAGGAGGTGGGCATTCCCACTGCTGCCAGGGTTCACATCACCCCAGGCAAGCCAGCAGTTATCTGAGGAGGTGGGCATTCTCACTACTGCCAGGGTACTCATCACCACAGGCAAGCCCTCAATGTCTGAGGAAGTGGGCATTCCAACTCCTGCCAGGGTTCTCATCACTATAAGCAAGCCAACAGCGTCTAAAGAAGTGGGCATTCCCACCCCTGCCAGGGTTCTCATCACCACAAGCAAGCCAGCAGCGTCTGAGGAGGAGGGCATTCCCACTACTGCCAGGGTTCTCATCACCACAGGCAAGCCAGAAATGTCTGAGGAGGTGGGCATTCTCACTACTGCCAGGGTTCACATCACCACAGGCAAGCCAGCAATGTCTGAGGAGGTGGCCATCCCCACTACTGCCAGGGTTCTCATCACCATAGGCAAGAGAGCAATGTCTGAGGAGGTGGGCATTTCCACCCCTGCCAGGGTTCGCATCACCACAGGCAAGCCAGAAATGTGTGAGGAGGTGGGCATTCCCACTACTGCCAGGGGACTCATCACCACAGGCAAGACAGCAATGTCTGAGGAGGTGGGCATTCCCACTACTGCCAGGGTTCATATCACCACAGGCAAGACAGCAATGTCTGAGGAGATGGCCATCCCCACTACTGCCAGGGTTCACAACACCACAGGCGAGCCAGCAATGTCTGAGGAGGTGGGCATTCCCACTACTGCCAGGGTTCTCATCACATCAGGCAAGCCAGCAATGTCTGAGGAGGTGGGCATTCCCATTACTGCCAGGGGTCTCATCATCACAGGCAAGCCAGCAATGTCTGATGAGGTGGGCATTCCCACAAATTCCAGGGTTCACATCACCCCAGGCAAGCCAGCAATGTCTGAGGAGGTGGGCATTCTCACTACTGCCAGGGTTCACATCACCACAGGCAAGCCAGCAATGTCTGAGGAGGTGGCCATCCCCACTACTGCCAGGGTTCTCATCACCACAGGCAAGCCAGCAATGTCTGAGGAGGTGGGCATTCCCACTACTGCCAGGGTACTCATCACCACACGGAAGCCAGCAATGTCTGAGGAGGTGGGCATTCCCACTACTGCCAGGGTACTCATCACCACAAGCAAGCCAGCAATGTCTGATGAGGAGGGCATTCCCACTACTGCCAGGGTTCACATCAGCACAGGCAAGCCAGCAATGTCTGAGTAGGTGGGCATTCCCACTCCTGCCAGGGTTCTCATCACCACAAACAAGCCAGCAATGTCTGAGGAGGTGGGCATTCCCACTCCTGCCAGAGGTCTCATCATCAGCACAGGCAAGCCAGCAATGTCTGAGGAGGTGGGCATTCCCACTCCTGCCAGGGTTCTCATCACTACAAGCAAGCCAGCAGCGTCTGAGGAGGTGGGCATTCCCACCCTTGCCAGGGTTCTCATCACCACAAGCAAGCCAGCAGCATCTGAAGAGGTGGGCATTCCCACTTCTGCCAGGGTTCACATCACCACAGGCAAGCCAGCAATGTCTGAGGAGGTGGGCATTCTCACTACTGCCAGGGTTCACATCACCACAGGCAAGCCAGCAAGGTCTGAGGAGGTGGCCATCACCACTGCTGCCAGGGTTGTCATCACCACAGGCGAGCCAGCAATGTCCGAGGAGGTGGGCATTCCCACTACTGCCAGGGATCTCATCACCACAGGCGAGCCAGCAATGTCTGAGGAGGTGGGCATTCTCACTACTGCCAGGGTTCACATCACCACAGGCAAGCCAGCAATGTCAGAGGAGGTGGCCATCACCACTACTTGCAGGGTTGTCATCGCCACAGGCGAGCCAGCAATGTCTGAGGAGGTGGGCATTCCCACTAGCCAGGGTTCTCATCACCACAGGCAAGCCAGCAATGTGTGAGGAGGTGGGCATTCCCACTTCTGCCAGGGTACTCGTCACCACAGGCAAGACAGCAATGTCTGAGGAGGTGGGCATTCCCACTACTGCCAGGGTTCACATCACCACAGGCAAGCCAGCAGCGTCTGAGGAGGTGGGCATTCCCACTATTGCCAGGGTACTCATCACCAGAGGCAAGACAGCAATGTCTGAGGAGGTGGCCATCCCCACTACTGCCAGGGATCACATCACCACAGGCGAGCCAGCAATGTCAGAGGAGGAGGCCATCACCACTACTGCCAGGGTTGTCATCACCACAGGCGAGCCAGCAATGTCTGAGGAGGTGGGCATTCCCACTAGCCAGGGTTCTCATCACCACAGGCAAGCCAGCAATGTGTGAGGAGGTGGGCATTCCCACTACTGCCAGGGTACTCGTCACCACAGGCAAGACAGCAATGTCTGAGGAGGTGGGCATTCCCACTACTGCCAGGGTTCACATCACCACAGGCAAGCCAGCAGCATCTGAGGAGGTGGGCATTCCCACTACTGCCAGGGTACTCATCACCACAGGCAAGACAGCAATGTCTGAGGAGGTGGCCATCCCCACTACTGCCAGGGTTCACATCATCCCAGGCAAGCCAGAAATGTCTGAGGAGGTGGGCATTCTCACTACGGCCAGGGTTCACATCACCACAGGAAAGTCAGCAATGTCCGAGGAGGTGGCCATCACCACTCCTGCCAGGGTTGTCATCACCACATCACCATAGGCGAGCCAGCAATGTCTGAGGAGGTGGGCATTGCCACTACTGCCAGGGTTCTCATCACCACAGGCAAGCCAGCAATGTCTGAGGAGGTAGGCATTTCCACAACTGCCAGGGTTTGCATCACCACAGGCAAGCCAGCAATGTGTGAGGAGGTGGGCATTCCCACTACTGCCAGGGTACTCATCACCACAGGCAAGACAGCAATGTCTGAGGAGGTGGGCATTCCCAATACTGCCAGGGTTCACATCGCCACAGGCAAGCCAGCAGCATCTGAGGAGGTGGGCATTCCCACTACTGCCAGGGTACTCCTCACCACAGGCAAGATAGCAATGTCTGAGGAGGTGGCCATCCCCACTACTGCCAGGGTTCACATCACCACAGGCGAGCCAGAAATGTCTGAGGAGGTGGGCATTCCCACTACTGCCAGGGTTCACATCACCACAGGCATGCCAGCAATGTCTGAGGGGGTGGGCATTCCCATTACCGCCAGGGGTCTCATCACCACAGGCAAGCCAGCAATGTCTGATGAGGTAGGCATTCCCACTACTGCCAGGGTTCACATCATCCCAGGCAAGCCAGCAATGTCTGAGGAGGTGGGCATTCTCACTACTGCCAGGGTTCACATCACCACAGGCAAGCCAGCAATGTCTGAGGAGGTGGCCATCCCCACTACAGCCAGGGTTCTCATCACCACAGGCGAGCCAGCAATGTCTGTGGAGTTGGGCATTCCCACTACTGCCAGGGTTCACATCACCAAAGGCAAGTCAGCAATGTCTGAGGAGGTGGGCATTCCCACTACTGCCAAGGTTCTCATCACCACTGGCAAACCAGCAGTGCCCAAGGAAGTGGGCATTCCCACTACTGCCAGGGTACTCATCACTACAGGCAAGCCAGCAATGTCTGAGGAGGTGGGAATTCCCACTACTGCCAGGGTTCACATCACCACAGGCAAGTCAGCAATGTCTGAGGAGGTGGGCATTCCCACTGCTGCCAGGGTTCACATCACCCCAGGCAAGCCAGCAGTTATCTGAGGAGGTGGGCATTCTCACTACTGCCAGGGTACTCATCACCACAGGCAAGCCCTCAATGTCTGAGGAAGTGGGCATTCCAACTCCTGCCAGGGTTCTCATCACTATAAGCAAGCCAACAGCGTCTGAGGAAGTGGGCATTCCCACCCCTGCCAGGGTTCTCATCACCACAAGCAAGCCAGCAGCGTCTGAGGAGGAGGGCATTCCCACTACTGCCAGGGTTCTCATCACCACAGGCAAGCCAGAAATGTCTGTGGAGGTGGGCATTCTCACTACTGCCAGGGTTCACATCACCACAGGCAAGCCAGCAATGTCTGAGGAGGTGGCCATCCCCACTACTGCCAGGGTTCTCATCACCATAGGCAAGAGAGCAATGTCTGAGGAGGTGGGCATTTCCACCCCTGCCAGGGTTCGCATCACCACAGGCAAGCCAGAAATGTGTGAGGAGGTGGGCATTCCCACTACTGCCAGGGGACTCATCACCACAGGCAAGACAGCAATGTCTGAGGAGGTGGGCATTCCCACTACTGCCAGGGTTCATATCACCACAGGCAAGACAGCAATGTCTGAGGAGGTGACCATCCCCACTACTGCCAGGGTCCACATCACCACAGGCGAGCCAGCAATGTCTGAGGAGGTGGGCATTCCCACTACTGCCAGGGTTCTCATCACTACAGGCAAGCCAGCAATGTCTGAGGAGGTGGGCATTCCCATTACTGCCAGGGGTCTCATCATCACAGGCAAGCCAGCAATGTCTGATGAGGTGGGCATTCCCACCAATGCCAGGGTTCACATCACCCCAGGCAAGCCAGCAATGTCTGAGGAGGTGGGCATTCTCACTACTGCCAGGGTTCACATCACCACAGGCAAGCCAGCAATGTCTGAGGAGGTGGCCATCCCCACTACTGCCAGGGTTCTCATCACTACAGGCGAGCCAGAAATGTCTGAGGAGGTGGTCGTTCCCACTACTGCCAGGGTTCACATCACCACAGGCAAGTCAGCAATGTCTGAGGAGGTGGGCATTCCCACTACTGCCAGGGTTCTCATCACCACAGGCAAACCAGCAGTGCCTGAGGAGGTGGGCGTTCCCTCTACTGCCAGGGTACTCATCACCACAGGCAAGCCAGCAATGTCTGAGGAGGTGGGAATTCCCACTACTGCCAGGGTTCACATCACCACAGGCAAGCCAGCAATGTCTGAGGAGGTGGGCATTCCCACTACTGCCAGGGTTCACATTGCCACAGGCAAGCCAGCAGCGTATGAGGAGGTGGGCATTCCCACTGCTGCCAGGGTTCTCATCACCACAAGCAAGCCAGCGATGTCTCAGGAGGTGGGCATTGCCACTACTGTCAGGGTTCACATCACCACAGGCATGCCAGCAATGTCTGAGTAGGTGGGCATTCTCACTACTGCCAGGGTTCACATCACCACAGGCGAGCCAACAATGTCTGAGTAGGTGGGCATTCCCACTACTGCCAGGGTACTCATCACCACAGGCAAGCCAGCAGTGTCTGAGGAGATGGGCGTTCCCACTACTGACAGGGTTCTCATCACCACAGGCAAGCCAGCAGTGTCTGAGGAGATGGGCGTTCCCACTACTGACAGGGTTCTCATCACCACAGGCTAGCCAGAAATGTCTGAGGTGGTCATTCCCACTACTGCCAGGGTTCACATCACCACAGGCAAGTCAGCAATGTCTGAGGAGGTGGGCATTCCCACTACTGCCAGGGTACTCATCACCACAGGCAAGCCAGCAATTATCTGAGGAGGTGGGCATTCCCACTACTGCCAGGGTTCTCATCACCACAGGCAAGCCAGCAGTGTCTGAGGAGATGGGTGTTCCCACTACTGACAGGGTTCTCATCACCACAGGCTAGCCAGAAATGTCTGAGGTGGTCATTCCCACTACTGCCAGGGTTCACATCACCACAGGCAAGTCAGCAATGTCTGAGGAGGTGGGCATTCCCACTACTGCCAGGGTTCTCATCACCACAGGCAAACCAGCAGTGCCTGAGGAGGTGGGCGTTCCCACTACTGCCAGGGTACTCATCACCACAGGCAAGCCAGCAATATCTGAGGAGGTGGGCATTCCCACTCCTGCCAGGATTCACATCACCACAGGCAAGCAAGCAATGTCTGAGGAGGTGGGCATTCCCACCACTGCCAGGGTTCTCATCACCACAGGCAAGCCAGCAATGTCTGAGGATGTGGGCATTCCCACTCCTGCCAGGGTTCACATCACCGCAGGCAAGCCAGCAATCTCTTAGGAGGTGGGCGTTCCCACTACTGCCAGGGTACTCATCACCGCAGGCAAGACGGCAATTTCTGAGGAGGTGGGCATTCCCACTCTTGCCAGGGTTCACATCACCACAGGCAAGCCAGCAATGTCTGAGGGGGTGGGCATTTCCACTCCTGCCAGGGTTCACATCACCACAGGCAAGCCAGCAATGTCTGAGGAGGTGGGCATTACCACTACTGCCAGGGTTCTCATCACCACAGGCAAGCCAGCAATGTCTGAGGAGGTGGGCATTCCCACTACTGCCAGGGTACTCATCACCACACGGAAGCCAGCAATGTCTGAGGAGGTGGGCATTCCCACTACTGCCAGGGTACTCATCACCACAAGCAAGCCAGCAATGTCTGAGGAGGAGAGCATTCCCACTACTGCTAGGGTTCACATCACCACAGGCAAGCCAGCAATGTCTGAGTAGGTGGGCATTCCCACTCCTGCCAGGGTTCTCATCACCACAAACAAGCCAGCAATGTCTGAGGAGGTGGGCATTCCCACTCCTGCCAGAGGTATCATCATCAGCATAGGCAAGCCAGCAATGTCTGAGGAGGTGGGCATTCCCACTCCTGCCAGGGTTCTCATCACTACAAGCAAGCCAGCAATGTCTGAGGAGGTGGGTATTCCCACTACTGCCAGGATACTCATCACCACAAGCAAGCCAGCAGTGTCTGAGGAGGTGGGCATTCCCACTACTGCCAGGGTTCTCATCACCACAGGCAAGCCAGCAATGTCTAAGGAGGTGCGCATTCCCACTACTGCCAGGATTCTCATCACCACAGGAAATACAGAAATTATCTGTGGAGGTGGACATTTACACTCCTGCCAGGGTATTCATCACCACAAGCAAGCCAGCAGTGTCTGAGGAGGTGGGCATTCCCACTACTGCCAGGGTTCTCATCACCACAGGCAAGCCAGCAATGTCTGAGGAGGTGTGCATTCCCACTACTGCCAGGGATCTCATCACCACAGGCAAGCCAGCAATTTCTGAGGAGGTGGGCATTCCCACTACTCCCAGGGTACTCATCAGCACAAGCAAGAGAGCAATGTCTGAGGAGGGGGGCATTCCCACTACTGCCAGGGTTCACATCACCACAGGCGAGCCAGCAATGTCTGAGGATGTGGGCATTCCCACTACTGCCAGGGTTCTCATCACCACGGGCAAGCCAGCAATGTCTGAGTAGGGGGGCATTCCCACTCCTGCCGGGTTCTCATCACCACAAACAAGCCAGCAATGTCTGAGGAGGTGGGCATTCCCACTCCTGCCAGAGGTCTCATCATCAGCACAGGCAAGCAAGCAATGTTTGAGGAGGTGGGCATTCCCACTCCTGCCAGGGTTCTCATCACTACAAGCAAGCCAGCAATGTCTGAGGAGGTGGGTATTCCCACTACTGCCAGGATACTCATCACCACAAACAAGCCAGCAATATCTGAGGAGGTGGGCATTCCCACTCCTGCCAGGATTCACATCACCACAGGCAAGCAAGCAATGTCTGAGGAGGTGGGCATTCCCACTACTGCTAGGGTTATCATCACCACAGGCAAGCCAGCAATGTCTGAGGAGGTGGGCATTCCCACTCCTGCCAGGGTTCACATCACCGCAGGCAAGCCAGCAATCTCTGAGGAGGTGGGCGTTCCCACTACTGCCAGGGTACTCATCACCGCAGGCAAGCCAGCAATTTCTGAGGAGGTGGGCATTCCCACTCTTGCCAGGGTTCACATCACCACAGGAAAGCCAGCAATGTCTGAGGGGGTGGGCATTTCCACTCCTGCCAGGGTTCACATCACCACAGGCAAGCCAGCAATGTCTGAGGAGGTGGGCATTACCACTACTGCCAGGGTTCTCATCACCACAGGCAAGCCAGCAATGTCTGAGGAGGTGGGCATTCCCACTACTGCCAGGGTACTCATCACCACAAGCAAGCCAGCAATGTCTGAGGAGGAGAGCATTCCCACTACTGCTAGGGTTCACATCACCACAGGCAAGCCAGCAATGTCTGAGTAGGTGGGCATTCCCACTCCTGCCAGGGTTCTCATCACCACAAACAAGCCAGCAATGTCTGAGGAGGTGGGCATTCCCACTCCTGCGAGAGGTCTCATCATCAGCATAGGCAAGCCGGCAATGTCTGAGGAGGTGGGCATTCCCACTCCTGCCAGGGTTCTCATCACTACAAGCAAGCCAGCAATGTCTGAGGAGGTGGGTATTCCCACTACTGCCAGGATACTCATCACCACAAGCAAGCCAGCAGTGTCTGAGGAGGTGGGCATTCCCACTACTGCCAGGGTTCTCATCAACACAGGCAAGCCAGCAATGTCTAAGGAGGTGCGCATTCCCACTACTGCCAGGATTCTCTTCACCACAGGAAATACAGCAATTATCTGTGGAGGTGGGCATTCACACTCCTGCCAGGGTATTCATCACCACAAGCAAGCCAGCAGTGTCTGAGGAGGTGGGCATTCCCACTACTGCCAGGGTTCTCATCACCACAGGCAAGCCAGCAATGTCTGAGGAGGTGCGCATTCCCACTACTGCCAGGGTTCTCATCACCACAGGCAAGCCAGCAATTATTATCTGAGGAGGTGGGCATTCTCACTACTGCCAGGGTACTCATCACCACAGGCAAGCCCTCAATGTCTGAGGAGGGGGGCATTCCCACTACTGCCAGGGTTCTCATCACTACAGGCGAGCCAGCAATGTCTGAGGATGTGGGTATTCCCACTACTGCCAGGGTTCTCATCACCACGAGCAAGCCAGCAATGTCTGAGTAGGTGGGCATTCCCACTCCTGCCGGGTTCTCATCACCACAAACAAGCCAGCAATGTCTGAGGAGGTGGGCATTCCCACTCCTGCCAGAGGTCTCATCATCAGCACATGCAAGCCAGCAATGTTTGAGGAGGTGGGCATTCCCACTCCTGCCAGGGTTCTCATCACTACAAGCAAGCCAGCAATGTCTGAGGAGGTGGGTATTCCCACTACTGCCAGGATACTCATCACCTCACCACAAACAGGCCAGCAATATCTGAGGAGGTGGGCATTCCCACTCCTGCCAGGATTCACATCACCACAGGCAAGCAAGCAATGTCTGAGGAGGTGGGCATTCCCACTACTGCTAGGGTTATCATCACCACAGGCAAGCCAGCAATGTCTGAGGAGGTGGGCATTCCCACTCCTGCCAGGGTTCACATCACCGCAGGCAAGCCAGCAATCTCTGAGGAGGTGGGCGTTCCCACTACTGCCAGGGTACTCATCACCGCAGGCAAGCCAGCAATTTCTGAGGAGGTGGGCATTCCCACTCTTGCCAGGGTTCACATCACCACAGGCAAGCCAGCAATGTCTGAGGAGGTGGGCATTACCACTACTGCCAGGGTTCTCATCACCACAGGCAAGCCAGCAATGTCTGAGGAGGTGGGCATTCCCACTACTGCCAGGGTACTCATCACCACAAGCAAGCCAGCAATGTCTGAGGATGAGAGCATTCCCACTACTGCTAGGGTTCACATCACCACAGGCAAGCCAGCAATGTCTGAGTAGGTGGGCATTCCCACTCCTGCCAGGGTTCTCATCACCACAAACAAGCCGGCAATGTCTGAGGAGGTGGGCATTCCCACTCCTGCCAGGGTTCTCATCACTACAAGCAAGCCAGCAATGTCTGAGGAGGTGGGTATTCCCACTACTGCCAGGATACTCATCACCACAAGCAAGCCAGCAGTGTCTGAGGAGGTGGGCATTCCCACTACTGCCAGGGTTCTCATCACCACAGGCAAGCCAGCAATGTCTAAGGAGGTGCGCATTCCCACTACTGCCAGGATTCTCATCACCACAGGAAATACAGCAATTATCTGTGGAGGTGGGCATTCACACTCCTGCCAGGGTATTCATCACCACAAGCAAGCCAGCAGTGTCTGAGGAGGTGGGCATTCCCACTACTGCCAGGGTTCTCATCACCACAGGCAAGCCAGCAATGTCTGAGGAGGTGCGCATTCCCACTACTGCCAGGGTTCTCATCACCACAGGCAAGCCAGCAATTATCTGAGGAGGTGGGCATTCTCACTACTGCCAGGGTACTCATCACCACAGGCAAGCCCTCAATGTCTGAGGAGGTGGGCATTCCAACTCCTGCCAGGGTTCTCATCACTATAAGCAAGCCAGCAGCGTCTGAGGAAGTGGGCATTCCCACCCCTGCCAGGGTTCTCATCACCACAAGCAAGCCAGCAGCGTCTGAGGAGGAGGGCATTCCCACTACTGCCAGGGTTCTCATCACCACAGGCAAGCCAGAAATGTCTGAGGAGGTGGGCATTCTCACTACTGCCAGGGTTCACATCACCACAGGCAAGCCAGCAATGTCTGAGGAGGTGGCCATCCCCACTACTGCCAGGGTTCTCATCACCACAGGCAAGACAGAAATGTCTGAGGAGGTGGGCATTCCCACCCCTGCCAGGGTTCGCATCACCACAGGCAAGCCAGAAATGTGTGAGGAGGTGGGCATTCCCACTACTGCCAGGGGACTCATCACCACAGGCAAGACAGCAATGTCTGAGGAGGTGGGCATTCCCACTACTGCCAGGGTTCATATCACCACAGGCAAGACAGCAATATCTGAGGAGGTGGCCATCCCCACTACTGCCAGGGTTCACATCACCACAGGAGAGCCAGCAATGTCTGAGGAGGTGGGCATTCCCACTACTGCCAGGGATCTCATCACTACAGGCAAGCCAGCAATGTCTGAGGAGGTGGGGATTCCCATTACTGCCAGGGGTCTCATCATCACAGGCAAGCCAGCAATGTCTGATGAGGTGGGCATTCCCACAAATGCCAGGGTTCACATCACCCCAGGCAAGCCAGCAATGTCTGAGGAGGTGGGCATTCTCACTACTGCCAGGGTTCACATCACCACAGGCAAGCCAGCAATGTCTGAGGAGGTGGCCATCCCCACTACTGCCAGGGTTCTCATCACCACAGGCAAGCCAGCAATGTCTGAGGAGGTGGGCATTCCCACTACTGCCAGGGTACTCATCACCACACGGAAGCCAGCAATGTCTGAGGAGGTGGGCATTCCCACTACTGCCAGGGTACTCATCACCACAAGCAAGCCAGCAATGTCTGAGGAGGAGGGCATTCCCACTACTGCCAGGGTTCACATCACCACAGGCAAGCCAGCAATGTCTGATTAGGTGGGCATTCCCACTCCTGCCAGGGTTCTCATCACCACAAACAAGCCAGCAATGTCTGAGGAGGTGGGCATTCCCACTCCTGCCAGAGGTCTCATCATCAGCACAGGCAAGCCGGCAATGTCTGAGGAGGTGGGCATTCCCACTCCTGCCAGGGTTCTCATCACTACAAGCAAGCCAGCAATGTCTGAGGAGGTGGGTATTCCCACTACTGCCAGGATACTCATCACCAAAAGCAAGCCAGCAGTGTCTGAGGAGGTGGGCATTCCCACTACTGCCAGGGTTCTCATCAACACAGGCAAGCCAGCAATGTCTAAGGAGGTGCGCATTCCCACTACTGCCAGGATTCTCATCACCACAGGAAATACAGCAATTATCTGTGGAGATGGGCATTCACACTCCTGCCAGGGTATTCATCACCACAAGCAAGCCAGCAGTGTCTGAGGAGGTGGGCATTCCCACTACTGCCAGGGTTCTCATCACCACAGGCAAGCCAGCAATGTCTGAGGAGGTGCGCATTCCCACTACTGCCAGGGTTCCCATCACCACAGGCAAGCCAGCAATTATCTGAGAAGGTGGGCATTCTCACTACTGCCAGGGTACTCATCACCACAGGCAAGCCCTCAATGTCTGAGGAGGGGGGCATTCCCACTACTGCCAGGGTTCTCATCACTACAGGCGAGCCAGCAATGTCTGAGGATGTGGGCATTCCCACTACTGCCAGGGTTCTCATCACCACGGGCAAGCCAGCAATATCTGAGTAGGTGGGCATTCCCACTCCTGCCGGGTTCTCATCACCACAAACAAGCCAGCAATGTCTGAGGACGTGGGCATTCCCACTCCTGCCAGAGGTCTCATCATCAGCACAGGCAAGCCAGCAATGTTTGAGGAGGTGGGCATTCCCACTCCTGCCAGGGTTCTCATCACTACAAGCAAGCCAGCAATGTCTGAGGAGGTGGGTATTCCCACTACTGCCAGGATACTCATCACCACAAACAAGTCAGCAATATCTGAGGAGGTGGGCATTCCCACTCCTGCCAGGATTCACATCACCACAGGCAAGCAAGCAATGTCTGAGGAGGTGGGCATTCCCACTACTGCTAGGGTTATCATCACCACAGGCAAGCCAGCAATGTCTGAGGAGGTGGGCATTCCCACTCCTGCCAGGGTTCACATCACCGCAGGCAAGCCAGCAATCTCTGAGGAGGTGGGCGTTCCCACTACTGCCAGGGTACTCATCACCGCAGGCAAGCCAGCAATTTCTGAGGAGGTGGGCATTCCCACTCTTGCCAGGGTTCACATCACCACAGGCAAGCCAGCAATGTCTGAGGGGGTGGGCATTTCCACTCCTGCCAGGGTTCACATCACCACAGGCAAGCCAGCAATGTCTGAGGAGGTGGGCATTACCACTACTGCCAGGGTTCTCATCACCACAGGCAAGCCAGCAATGTCTGAGGAGGTGGGCATTCCCACTACTGCCAGGGTACTCATCACCACACGCAAGCCAGCAATGTCTGAGGAGGAGAGCATTCCCACTACTGCTAGGGTTCACATCACCACAGGCAAGCCAGCAATGTCTGAGTAGGTGGGCATTCCCACTCCTGCCAGGGTTCTCATCACCACAAACAAGCCAGCAATGTCTGAGGAGGTGGGCATTCCCACTCCTGCGAGAGGTCTCATCATCAGCATAGGCAAGCCGGCAATGTCTGAGGAGGTGGGCATTCCTACTCCTGCCAGGGTTCTCATCACTACAAGCAAGCCAGCAATGTCTGAGGAGGTGGGTATTCCCACTAATGCCAGGATACTCATCACCACAAGCAAGCCAACAGTGTCTGAGTAGGTGGGCATTCCCACTACTGCCAGGGTTCTCATCACCACAGGCAAGCCAGCAATGTCTAAGGAGGTGCGCATTCCCACTACTGCCAGGATTCTCATCACCACAGGAAATACAGCAATTATCTGTGGAGGTGGGCATTCACACTCCTGCCAGGGTATTCATCACCACAAGCAAGCCAGCAGTGTCTGAGGAGGTGGGCATTCCCACTACTGCCAGGGTTCTCATCACCACAGGCAAGCCAGCAATGTCTGAGGAGGTGCGCATTCCCACTACTGCCAGGGTTCTCATCACCACAGGCAAGCCAGCAATTATCTGAGGAGGTGGGCATTCTCACTACTGCCAGGGTACTCATCACCACAGGCAAGCCCTCAATGTCTGAGGAGGTGGGCATTCCAACTCCTGCCAGGGTTCTCATCACTATAAGCAAGCCAGCAGCGTCTGAGGAAGTGGGCATTCCCACCCCTGCCAGGGTTCTCATCACCACAAGCAAGCCAGCAGCGTCTGAGGAGGAGGGCATTCCCACTACTGCCAGGGTTCTCATCACCACAGGCAAGCCAGAAATGTCTGAGGAGGTGGGCATTCTCACTACTGCCAGGGTTCACATCACTACAGGCAAGCCAGCAATGTCTGAGGAGGTGGCCATCCCCACTACTGCCAGGGTTCTCATCACCACAGGCAAGAAAGAAATGTCTGAGGAGGCGGGCATTCCCACCCCTGCCAGGGTTCGCATCACCACAGGCAAGCCAGAAATGTGTGAGGAGGTGGGCATTCCCACTACTGCCAGGGGACTCATCACCACAGGCAAGACAGCAATGTCTGAGGAGGTGGGCATTCCCACTACTGCCAGGGTTCATATCACCACAGGCAAGACAGCAATATCTGAGGAGGTGGCCATCCCCACTACTGCCAGGGTTCACATCACCACAGGCGAGCCTGCAATGTCTGAGGAGGTGGGCATTCCCACTACTGCCAGGGTTCTCATCACTACAGGCAAGCCAGCAATGTCTGAGGAGGTGGGGATTCCCATTACTGCCAGGGGTCTCATCATCACAGGCAAGCCAGCAATGTCTGATGAGGTGGGCATTCCCACAAATGCCAGGGTTAACATCACCCCAGGCAAGCCAGCAATGTCTGAGGAGGTGGGCATTCTCACTACTGCCAGGGTTCACATCACCACAGGCAAGCCAGCAATGTCTGAGGAGGTGGCCATCCCCACTACTGCCAGGGTTCTCATCACCACAGGCAAGCCAGCAATGTCTGAGGAGGTGGGCATTCCCACTACTGCCAGAGTACTCATCACCACACGGAAGCCAGCAATGTCTGAGGAGGTGGGCATTCCCACTACTGCCAGGGTACTCATCACCACAAGCAAGCAAGCAATGTCTGAGGAGGAGGGCATTCCCACTACTGCCAGGGTTCACATCACCACAGGCAAGCCAGCAATGTCTGATTAGGTGGGCATTCCCACTCCTGCCAGGGTTCTCATCACCACAAACAAGCCAGCAATGTCTGAGGAGGTGGGCATTCCCACTCCTGCCAGAGGTCTCATCATCAGCACAGGCAAGACAGCAATGTCTGAGGAGGTGGGCATTCCCACTCCTGCCAGGGTTCTCATCACTACAAGCAAGCCAGCAGCGTATGAGGAGGTGGGCATTCCCACCCTTGCCAGGGTTCTCATCACCACAAGCAAGCCAGCAGCATCTGAGTAGGTGGGCATTCCCACTACTGCCAGGGTTCACATCACCACAGGCAAGCCAGCAATGTCTGAGGAGGTGGGCATTCTCACTACTGCCAGGGTTCACATCACCACAGGCAAGCCAGCAAGGTCTGATGAGGTGGCCATCACCACTACTTTCAGGGTTGTCATCACCACAGGCGAGCCAGCAATGTCTGAGGAGGTGGGCATTCCCACTAGCCAGGGTTCTCATCACCACAGGCAAGCCAGCAATGTGTGAGGAGGTGGGCATTCCCACTACTGTCAGGGTACTCGTCACCACAGGCAAGACAGCAATGTCTGAGGAGGTGGGCATTCCCACTACTGCCAGGGTTCACATCACCACAGGCAAGACAGCAGCGTCTGAGGAGGTGGCCATTCCCACTATTGCCAGGGTACTCATCACCAGAGGCAAGACAGCAATGTCTGAGGAGGTGGCCATCCCCACTACTGCCAGGGTTCACATCACCACAGGCAAGCCAGCAATGTCAGAGGAGGTGGCCATCACCACTACTGCCAGGGTTGTCATCACCACAGGCGAGCCAGCAATGTCTGAGGAGGTGGGCATTCCCACTAGCCAGGGTTCTCATCAGCACAGGCAAGCCATCAATGTGTGAGGAGGTGGGCATTCCCACTACTGCCAGGGTACTCGTCACCACAGGCAAGACAGCAATGTCTGAGGAGGTGGGCATTCCCACTACTGCCAGGGTTCACATCACCACAGGCAAGCCAGCAGCGTCTGAGGAGGTGGGCATTCCCACTACTGCCAGGGTACTCATCACCACAGGCAAGACAGCAATGTCTGAGGAGGTGGCCATCCCCACTACTGCCAGGGTTCACATCATCCCAGGCAAGCCAAAAATGTCTGAGGAGGTGGGCATTCTCACTACGGCCAGGGTTCACATCACCACAGGAAAGTCAGCAATGTCCGAGGAGGTGGCCATCACCACTCCTGCCAGGGTTTTCATCACCACATCACCATAGGCGAGCCAGCAATGTCTGAGGAGGTGGGCATTGCCACTACTGCCAGGGTTCTCATCACCACAGGCAAGCCAGCAATGTCTGAGGAGGTAGGCATTCCCACAACTGCCAGGGTTTGCATCACCACAGGCAAGCCAGCAATATGTGAGGAGGTGGGCATTCCCACTACTGCCAGGGTACTCATCACCACAGGCAAGACAGCAATGTCTGAGGAGGTGGGCATTCCCAATACTGCCAGGGTTCACATCGCCACAGGCAAGCCAAAAGCATCTGAGGAGGTGGGCATTCCCACTACTGCCAGGGTACTCCTCACCACAGGCAAGATAGCAATGTCTGAGGAGGTGGCCATCCCCACTACTGCCAGGGTTCACATCACCACAGGCGAGCCAGAAATGTCTGAGGAGGTGGGCATTCCCTCTACTGCCAGGGTTCACATCACCACAGGCATGCCAGCAATGTCTGAGGGGGTGGGCATTCCCATTACCGCCAGGGGTCTCATCACCACAGGCAAGCCAGCAATGTCTGATGAGGTAGGCATTCCCACTACTGCCAGGGTTCACATCATCCCAGGCAAGCCAACAATGTCTGAGGAGGTGGGCATTCTCACTACTGCCAGGGTTCACATCACCACAGGCAAGCCAGCAATGTCTGAGGAGGTGGCCATCCCCACTACTGCCAGGGTTCTCATCACCACAGGCGAGCCAGCAATGTCTGTGGAGTTGGGCATTCCCACTACTGCCAGGGTTCACATCACCACAGGCAAGTCAGCAATGTCTGAGGAGGTGGGCATTCCCATTACTGCCAAGGTTCTCATCACCACTGGCAAACCAGCAGTGCCCAAGGAAGTGGGGATTCCCACTACTGCCAGGGTACTCATCACTACAGGCAAGCCAGCAATGTCTGAGGAGGTGGGAATTCCCACTACTGCCAGGGTTCACATCACCACAGGCAAGTCAGCAATGTCTGAGGTGGTGGGCATTCCCACTGCTGCCAGGGTACTCATCACCACAGGCAAGCCCTCAATGTCTGAGGAGGTGGGTATTCCAACTCCTGCCAGGGTTCCCATCACTATAAGCAAGCCAGCAGCGTCTGAAGAAGTGGGCATTCCCACCCTTGTCAGGGTTCTCATCACCACAAGCAAGCCAGCAGCGTCTGAGGAGGAGGGCATTCCCACTACTGCCAGGGTTCTCATCACCACAAGCAAGCCAGAAATGTCTGAGGAGGTGGGCATTCTCACTACTGCCAGGGTTCACATCACCACAGGCAAGCCAGCAATGTCTGAGGAGGTGGCCATCCCCACTACTGCCAGGGTTCTCATCACCACAGGAAAGACAGCAATGTCTGAGGAGGTGGGCATTCCCACCCCTGCCAGGGTTCGCATCACCACAGGCAAGCCAGAAATGTGAAAGGAGGTGGGCATTCCCACTACTGCCAGGGGACTCATCACCACAGGCAAGACAGCAATGTCTGAGGAGGTGGGCATTCCCACTACTGCCAGGGTTCATATCACCACAGGCAAGACAGCAATGTCTGAGGAGGTGGTCATCCCCACTACTGCCAGGGTTCACATCACCACAGGCGAGCCAGCAATGTCTGAGGAGGTGGGCATTCCCACTACTGCCAGGGTTCTCATCACTACAGGCAAGCCAGCAATGTCTGAGGAGGTGGGCATTCCCATTACTGCCAGGGGTCTCATCATCACAGGCAAGCCAGCAATGTCTGATGAGGTGGGCATTCCCACAAATGCCAGGGTTCACATCACCCCAGGCAAGCCAGCAATGTCTGAGGAGGTGGGAATTCTCACTACTGCCAGGGTTCACATCACCACAGGCAAGCCAGCAATGTCTGAGGAGGTGGCCATCCCCACTACTGCCAGGGTTCATATCACTACAGGCGAGCCAGCAATGTCTGAGGAGGTGGTCATTCCCACTACTGCCAGGGTTCTCATCACCACAGGCAAGACAGCAATGTCTGAGGAGGTGGGCATTCCCACCCCTGCCAGGGTTCGCATCACCACAGGCAAGCCAGAAATTTGTGAGGAGGTGGGCATTCCCACTACTGCCAGGGGACTCATCACCACAGGCAAGACAGCAATGTCTGAGGAGGTGGGCATTCCCACTACTGCCAGGGTTCATATCACCACAGGCAAGACAGCAATGTCTGAGGAGATGGCCATCCCCACTACTGCCAGGGTTCACAACACCACAGGCGAGCCAGCAATGTCTGAGGAGGTGGGCATTCCCACTACTGCCAGGGTTCTCATCACATCAGGCAAGCCAGCAATGTCTGAGGAGGTGGGCATTCCCATTACTGCCAGGGGTCTCATCATCACAGGCAAGCCAGCAATGTCTGATGAGGTGGGCATTCCCACCCCTGCCAGGGTTCACAACACCACAGGCGAGCCAGCAATGTCTGAGGAGGTGGGCATTCCCACTACTGCCAGGGTTCTCATCACTACAGGCAAGCCAGCAATGTCTGAGGAGGTGGGCATTCCCATTACTGCCAGGGGTCTCATCATCACAGGCAAGCCAGCAATGTCTGATGAGGTGGGCATTCCCACCCCTGCCAGGGTTCTCATCACCACAAGCAAGCCAGCAGGGTCTGCGGAGGAGGGCATTCCCACTACTGCCAGGGTTCTCATCACCACAGGCAAGCCAGAAATGTCTGAGGAGGTGGGCATTCTCACGACTGCCAGGGTTCACATCACCACAGGCAAGCCAGCAATGTCTGAGGAGGTGGCCATCCCCACTACTGCCAGGATTCTCATCACCACAGGCAAGACAGCAATGTCTGAGGAGGTGGGCATTCCCACCCCTGCCAGGGTTCGCATCACCACAGGCAAGCCAGAAATGTGTGAGGAGGTGGGCATTCCCACTACTGCCAGGGGACTCATCACCACAGGCAAGACAGCAATGTCTGAGGAGGTGGGCATTCCCACTACTGCCAGGGTTCATATCACCACAGGCAAGACAGCAATGTCTGAGGAGATGGCCATCCCCACTACTGCCAGGGTTCACAACACCACAGGCGAGCCAGCAATGTCTGAGGAGGTGGGCATTCCCACCCCTGCCAGGGTTCGCATCACCACAGGCAAGCCAGAAATGTGTGAGGAGGTGGGCATTCCCACTACTGCCAGGGGACTCATCACCACAGGCAAGACAGCAATGTCTGAGGAGGTGGGCATTCCCACTACTGCCAGGGTTCATATCACCACAGGCAAGACAGCAATGTCTGAGGAGATGGCCATCCCCACTACTGCCAGGGTTCTCATCACATCAGGCAAGCCAGCAATGTCTGAGGAGGTGGGCATTCCCATTACTGCCAGGGGTCTCATCATCACAGGCAAGCCAGCAATGTCTGATGAGGTGGGCATTCCCACAAATTCCAGGGTTCACATCACCCCAGGCAAGCCAGCAATGTCTGAGGAGGTGGGCATTCTCACTACTGCCAGGGTTCACATCACCACAGGCAAGCCAGCAATGTCTGAGGAGGTGGCCATCCCCACTACTGCCAGGGTTCTCATCACCACAGGCAAGCCAGCAATGTCTGAGGAGGTGGGCATTCCCACTACTGCCAGGGTACTCATCACCACACGGAAGCCAGCAATGTCTGAGGAGGTGGGCATTCCCACTACTGCCAGGGTACTCATCACCACAAGCAAGCCAGCAATGTCTGATGAGGAGGGCATTCCCACTACTGCCAGGGTTCACATCAGCACAGGCAAGCCAGCAATGTCTGAGTAGGTGGGCATTCCCACTCCTGCCAGGGTTCTCATCACCACAAACAAGCCAGCAATGTCTGAGGAGGTGGGCATTCCCACTCCTGCCAGAGGTCTCATCATCAGCACAGGCAAGCCAGCAATGTCTGAGGAGGTGGGCATTCCCACTCCTGCCAGGGTTCTCATCACTACAAGCAAGCCAGCAGCGTCTGAGGAGGTGGGCATTCCCACCCTTGCCAGGGTTCTCATCACCACAAGCAAGCCAGCAGCATCTGAAGAGGTGGGCATTCCCACTTCTGCCAGGGTTCACATCACCACAGGCAAGCCAGCAATGTCTGAGGAGGTGGGCATTCTCACTACTGCCAGGGTTCACATCACCACAGGCAAGCCAGCAAGGTCTGAGGAGGTGGCCATCACCACTGCTGCCAGGGTTGTCATCACCACAGGCGAGCCAGCAATGTCTGAGGAGGTGGACATTCCCACTACTGCCAGGGTTCTCATCACCACAGGCGAGCCAGCAATGTCTGAGGAGGTGGGCATTCTCACTACTGCCAGGGTTCACATCACCACAGGCAAGCCAGCAATGTCAGAGGAGGTGGCCATCACCACTACTGCCAGGGTTGTCATCGCCACAGGCGAGCCAGCAATGTCTGAGGAGGTGGGCATTCCCACTAGCCAGGGTTCTCATCACCACAGGCAAGCCAGCAATGTGTGAGGAGGTGGGCATTCCCACTACTGCCAGGGTACTCGTCACCACAGGCAAGACAGCAATGTCTGAGGAGGTGGGCATTCCCACTACTGCCAGGGTTCACATCACCACAGGCAAGCCAGCAGCGTCTGAGGAGGTGGGCATTCCCACTATTGCCAGGGTACTCATCACCAGAGGCAAGACAGCAATGTCTGAGGAGGTGGCCATCCCCACTACTGCCAGGGATCACATCACCACAGGCAAGCCAGCAATGTCAGAGGAGGTGGCCATCACCACTACTGCCAGGGTTGTCATCACCACAGGCGAGCCAGCAATGTCTGAGGAGGTGGGCATTCCCACTAGCCAGGGTTCTCATCACCACAGGCAAGCCAGCAATGTGTGAGGAGGTGGGCATTCCCACTACTGCCAGGGTACTCGTCACCACAGGCAAGACAGCAATGTCTGAGGAGGTGGGCATTCCCACTACTGCCAGGGTTCACATCACCACAGGCAAGCCAGCAGCATCTGAGGAGGTGGGCATTCCCACTACTGCCAGGGTACTCATCACCACAGGCAAGACAGCAATGTCTGAGGAGGTGGCCATCCCCACTACTGCCAGGGTTCACATCATCCCAGGCAAGCCAGAAATGTCTGAGGAGGTGGGCATTCTCACTACGGCCAGGGTTCACATCACCACAGGAAAGTCAGCAATGTCCGAGGAGGTGGCCATCACCACTCCTGCCAGGGTTGTCATCACCACATCACCATAGGCGAGCCAGCAATGTCTGAGGAGGTGGGCATTGCCACTACTGCCAGGGTTCTCATCACCACAGGCAAGCCAGCAATGTCTGAGGAGGTAGGCATTTCCACAACTGCCAGGGTTTGCATCACCACAGGCAAGCCAGCAATGTGTGAGGAGGTGGGCATTCCCACTACTGCCAGGGTACTCATCACCACAGGCAAGACAGCAATGTCTGAGGAGGTGGGCATTCCCAATACTGCCAGGGTTCACATCGCCACAGGCAAGCCAGCAGCATCTGAGGAGGTGGGCATTCCCACTACTGCCAGGGTACTCCTCACCACAGGCAAGATAGCAATGTCTGAGGAGGTGGCCATCCCCACTACTGCCAGGGTTCACATCACCACAGGCGAGCCAGAAATGTCTGAGGAAGTGGGCATTCCCACTACTGCCAGGGTTCACATCACCACAGGCATGCCAGCAATGTCTGAGGGGGTGGGCATTCCCATTACCGCCAGGGGTCTCATCACCACAGGCAAGCCAGCAATGTCTGATGAGGTAGGCATTCCCACTACTGCCAGGGTTCACATCATCCCAGGCAAGCCAGCAATGTCTGAGGAGGTGGGCATTCTCACTACTGCCAGGGTTCACATCACCACAGGCAAGCCAGCAATGTCTGAGGAGGTGGCCATCCCCACTACAGCCAGGGTTCTCATCACCACAGGCGAGCCAGCAATGTCTGTGGAGTTGGGCATTCCCACTACTGCCAGGGTTCACATCACCAAAGGCAAGTCAGCAATGTCTGAGGAGGTGGGCATTCCCACTACTGCCAAGGTTCTCATCACCACTGGCAAACCAGCAGTGCCCAAGGAAGTGGGCATTCCCACTACTGCCAGGGTACTCATCACTACAGGCAAGCCAGCAATGTCTGAGGAGGTGGGAATTCCCACTACTGCCAGGGTTCACATCACCACAGGCAAGTCAGCAATGTCTGAGGAGGTGGGCATTCCCACTGCTGCCAGGGTTCACATCACCCCAGGCAAGCCAGCAGTTATCTGAGGAGGTGGGCATTCTCACTACTGCCAGGGTACTCATCACCACAGGCAAGCCCTCAATGTCTGAGGAAGTGGGCATTCCAACTCCTGCCAGGGTTCTCATCACTATAAGCAAGCCAACAGCATCTGAGGAAGTGGGCATTCCCACCCCTGCCAGGGTTCTCATCACCACAAGCAAGCCAGCAGCGTCTGAGGAGGAGGGCATTCCCACTACTGCCAGGGTTCTCATCACCACAGGCAAGCCAGAAATGTCTGAGGAGGAAGGCATTCTCACTACTGCCAGGGTTCACATCACCACAGGCAAGCCAGCAATGTCTGAGGAGGTGGCCATCCCCACTACTGCCAGGGTTCTCATCACCATAGGCAAGAGAGCAATGTCTGAGGAGGTGGGCATTTCCACCCCTGCCAGGGTTCGCATCACCACAGGCAAGCCAGAAATGTGTGAGGAGGTGGGCATTCCCACTACTGCCAGGGGACTCATCACCACAGGCAAGACAGCAATGTCTGAGGAGGTGGGCATTCCCACTACTGCCAGGGTTCATATCACCACAGGCAAGACAGCAATGTCTGAGGAGATGGCCATCCCCACTACTGCCAGGGTTCACAACACCACAGGCGAGCCAGCAATGTCTGAGGAGGTGGGCATTCCCACTACTGCCAGGGTTCTCATCACATCAGGCAAGCCAGCAATGTCTGAGGAGGTGGGCATTCCCACTACTGCCAGGGTACTCATCACCACACGGAAGCCAGCAATGTCTGAGGAGGTGGGCATTCCCACTACTGCCAGGGTACTCATCACCACAAGCAAGCCAGCAATATCTGATGAGGAGGGCATTCCCACTACTGCCAGGGTTCACATCAGCACAGGCAAGCCAGCAATGTCTGAGTAGGTGGGCATTCTCACTACTGCCAGGGTTCACATCACCACAGGCAAGCCAGCAATGTCTGAGGAGGTGGCCATCCCCACTACTGCCAGGGTTCTCATCACCACAGGCAAGCCAGCAATGTCTGAGGAGGTGGGCATTCCCACTACTGCCAGGGTACTCATCACCACACGGAAGCCAGCAATGTCTGAGGAGGTGGGCATTCCCACTACTGCCAGGGTACTCATCACCACAAGCAAGCCAGCAATATCTGATGAGGAGGGCATTCCCACTACTGCCAGGGTTCACATCAGCACAGGCAAGCCAGCAATGTCTGAGTAGGTGGGCATTCTCACTACTGCCAGGGTTCACATCACCACAGGCAAGCCAGCAATGTCTGAGGAGGTGGCCATCCCCACTACTGCCAGGGTTCTCATCACCACAGGCAAGCCAGCAATGTCTGAGGAGGTGGGCATTCCCACTACTGCCAGGGTACTCATCACCACACGGAAGCCAGCAATGTCTGAGGAGGTGGGCATTCCCACTACTGCCAGGGTACTCATCACCCCAGGCAAGCCAGCAATGTCTGAGGAGGTGGGCATTCTCACTACTGCCAGGGTTCACATCACCACAGGCAAGCCAGCAATGTCTGAGGAGGTGGCCATCCCCACTACTGCCAGGGTTCTCATCACCACAGGCAAGCCAGCAATGTCTGAGGAGGTGGGCATTCCCACTACTGCCAGGGTACTCATCACCACACGGAAGCCAGCAATGTCTGAGGAGGTGGGCATTCCCACTACTGCCAGGGTACTCATCACCACAAGCAAGCCAGCAATATCTGATGAGGAGGGCATTCCCACTACTGCCAGGGTTCACATCAGCACAGGCAAGCCAGCAATGTCTGAGTAGGTGGGCATTCCCACTCCTGCCAGGGTTCTCATCACCACAAACAAGCCAGCAATGTCTGAGGAGGTGGGCATTCCCACTCCTGCCAGAGGTCTCATCATCAGCACAGGCAAGCCAGCAATGTCTGAGGAGGTGGGCATTCCCACTCCTGCCAGGGTTCTCATCACTACAAGCAAGCCAGCAGCGTCTGAGGAGGTGGGCATTCCCACCCTTGCCAGGGTTCTCATCACCACAAGCAAGCCAGCAGCATCTGAAGAGGTGGGCATTCCCACTTCTGCCAGGGTTCACATCACCACAGGCAAGCCAGCAATGTCTGAGGAGGTGGGCATTCTCACTACTGCCAGGGTTCACATCACCACAGGCAAGCCAGCAAGGTCTGAGGAGGTGGCCATCACCACTGCTGCCAGGGTTGTCATCACCACAGGCGAGCCAGCAATGTCTGAGGAGGTGGGCATTCCCACTACTGCCAGGGTTCTCATCACCACAGGCGAGCCAGCAATGTCTGAGGAGGTGGGCATTCTCACTACTGCCAGGGTTCACATCACCACAGGCAAGCCAGCAATGTCAGAGGAGGTGGCCATCACCACTACTGCCAGGGTTGTCATCGCCACAGGCGAGCCAGCAATGTCTGAGGAGGTGGGCATTCCCACTAGCCAGGGTTCTCATCACCACAGGCAAGCCAGCAATGTGTGAGGAGGTGGGCATTCCCACTACTGCCAGGGTACTCGTCACCACAGGCAAGACAGCAATGTCTGAGGAGGTGGGCATTCCCACTACTGCCAGGGTTCACATCACCACAGGCAAGCCAGCAGCGTCTGAGGAGGTGGGCATTCCCACTATTGCCAGGGTACTCATCACCAGAGGCAAGACAGCAATGTCTGAGGAGGTGGCCATCCCCACTACTGCCAGGGATCACATCACCACAGGCAAGCCAGCAATGTCAGAGGAGGTGGCCATCACCACTACTGCCAGGGTTGTCATCACCACAGGCGAGCCAGCAATGTCTGAGGAGGTGGGCATTCCCACTAGCCAGGGTTCTCATCACCACAGGCAAGCCAGCAATGTGTGAGGAGGTGGGCATTCCCACTACTGCCAGGGTACTCGTCACCACAGGCAAGACAGCAATGTCTGAGGAGGTGGGCATTCCCACTACTGCCAGGGTTCACATCACCACAGGCAAGCCAGCAGCATCTGAGGAGGTGGGCATTCCCACTACTGCCAGGGTACTCATCACCACAGGCAAGACAGCAATGTCTGAGGAGGTGGCCATCCCCACTACTGCCAGGGTTCACATCATCCCAGGCAAGCCAGAAATGTCTGAGGAGGTGGGCATTCTCACTACGGCCAGGGTTCACATCACCACAGGAAAGTCAGCAATGTCCGAGGAGGTGGCCATCACCACTCCTGCCAGGGTTGTCATCACCACATCACCATAGGCGAGCCAGCAATGTCTGAGGAGGTGGGCATTGCCACTACTGCCAGGGTTCTCATCACCACAGGCAAGCCAGCAATGTCTGAGGAGGTAGGCATTTCCACAACTGCCAGGGTTTGCATCACCACAGGCAAGCCAGCAATGTGTGAGGAGGTGGGCATTCCCACTACTGCCAGGGTACTCATCACCACAGGCAAGACAGCAATGTCTGAGGAGGTGGGCATTCCCAATACTGCCAGGGTTCACATCGCCACAGGCAAGCCAGCAGCATCTGAGGAGGTGGGCATTCCCACTACTGCCAGGGTACTCCTCACCACAGGCAAGATAGCAATGTCTGAGGAGGTGGCCATCCCCACTACTGCCAGGGTTCACATCACCACAGGCGAGCCAGAAATGTCTGAGGAGGTGGGCATTCCCACTACTGCCAGGGTTCACATCACCACAGGCATGCCAGCAATGTCTGAGGGGGTGGGCATTCCCATTACCGCCAGGGGTCTCATCACCACAGGCAAGCCAGCAATGTCTGATGAGGTAGGCATTCCCACTACTGCCAGGGTTCACATCATCCCAGGCAAGCCAGCAATGTCTGAGGAGGTGGGCATTCTCACTACTGCCAGGGTTCACATCACCACAGGCAAGCCAGCAATGTCTGAGGAGGTGGCCATCCCCACTACAGCCAGGGTTCACATCACCAAAGGCAAGCCAGCAATGTCTGAGGAGGTGGGCATTCTCACTACTGCCAGGGTTCACATCACCACAGGCGAGCCAGCAATGTCTGTGGAGTTGGGCATTCCCACTACTGCCAGGGTTCACATCACCAAAGGCAAGTCAGCAATGTCTGAGGAGGTGGGCATTCCCACTACTGCCAAGGTTCTCATCACCACTGGCAAACCAGCAGTGCCCAAGGAAGTGGGCATTCCCACTACTGCCAGGGTACTCATCACTACAGGCAAGCCAGCAATGTCTGAGGAGGTGGGAATTCCCACTACTGCCAGGGTTCACATCACCACAGGCAAGTCAGCAATGTCTGAGGAGGTGGGCATTCCCACTGCTGCCAGAGTTCACATCACCCCAGGCAAGCCAGCAGTTATCTGAGGAGGTGGGCATTCTCACTACTGCCAGGGTACTCATCACCACAGGCAAGCCCTCAATGTCTGAGGAAGTGGGCATTCCAACTCCTGCCAGGGTTCTCATCACTATAAGCAAGCCAACAGCGTCTGAGGAAGTGGGCATTCCCACCCCTGCCAGGGTTCTCATCACCACAAGCAAGCCAGCAGCGTCTGAGGAGGAGGGCATTCCCACTACTGCCAGGGTTCTCATCACCACAGGCAAGCCAGAAATGTCTGAGGAGGTGGGCATTCTCACTACTGCCAGGGTTCACATCACCACAGGCAAGCCAGCAATGTCTGAGGAGGTGGCCATCCCCACTACTGCCAGGGTTCTCATCACCATAGGCAAGAGAGCAATGTCTGAGGAGGTGGGCATTTCCACCCCTGCCAGGGTTCGCATCACCACAGGCAAGCCAGAAATGTGTGAGGAGGTGGGCATTCCCACTACTGCCAGGGGACTCATCACCACAGGCAAGACAGCAATGTCTGAGGAGGTGGGCATTCCCACTACTGCCAGGGTTCATATCACCACAGGCAAGACAGCAATGTCTGAGGAGGTGACCATCCCCACTACTGCCAGGGTTCACATCACCACAGGCGAGCCAGCAATGTCTGAGGAGGTGGGCATTCCCACTACTGCCAGGGTTCTCATCACTACAGGCAAGCCAGCAATGTCTGAGGAGGTGGGCATTCCCATTACTGCCAGGGGTCTCATCATCACAGGCAAGCCAGCAATGTCTGATGAGGTGGGCATTCCCACCAATGCCAGGGTTCACATCACCCCAGGCAAGCCAGCAATGTCTGAGGAGGTGGGCATTCTCACTACTGCCAGGGTTCACATCACCACAGGCAAGCCAGCAATGTCTGAGGAGGTGGCCATCCCCACTACTGCCAGGGTTCTCATCACTACAGGCGAGCCAGCAATGTCTGAGGAGGTGGTCATTCCCACTACTGCCAGGGTTCACATCACCACAGGCAAGTCAGCAATGTCTGAGGAGGTGGGCATTCCCACTACTGCCAGGGTTCTCATCACCACAGGCAAACCAGCAGTGCCTGAGGAGGTGGGCGTTCCCTCTACTGCCAGGGTACTCATCACCACAGGCAAGCCAGCAATGTCTGAGGAGGTGGGAATTCCCACTACTGCCAGGGTTCACATCACCACAGGCAAGCCAGCAATGTCTGAGGAGGTGGGCATTCCCACTACTGCCAGGGTTCACATTGCCACAGGCAAGCCAGCAGCGTATGAGGAGGTGGGCATTCCCACTGCTGCCAGGGTTCTCATCACCACAAGCAAGCCAGCGATGTCTCAGGAGGTGGGCATTGCCACTACTGTCAGGGTTCACATCACCACAGGCATGCCAGCAATGTCTGAGTAGGTGGGCATTCTCACTACTGCCAGGGTTCACATCACCACAGGCGAGCCAACAATGTCTGAGTAGGTGGGCATTCCCACTACCGCCAGGGTACTCATCACCACAGGCAAGCCAGCAGTGTCTGAGGAGATGGGCGTTCCCACTACTGACAGGGTTCTCATCACCACAGGCAAGCCAGCAGTGTCTGAGGAGATGGGCGTTCCCACTACTGACAGGGTTCTCATCACCACAGGCTAGCCAGAAATGTCTGAGGTGGTCATTCCCACTACTGCCAGGGTTCACATCACCACAGGCAAGTCAGCAATGTCTGAGGAGGTGGGCATTCCCACTACTGCCAGGGTACTCATCACCACAGGCAAGCCAGCAATTATCTGAGGAGGTGGGCATTCCCACTACTGCCAGGGTTCTCATCACCACAGGCAAGCCAGCAGTGTCTGAGGAGATGGGTGTTCCCACTACTGACAGGGTTCTCATCACCACAGGCTAGCCAGAAATGTCTGAGGTGGTCATTCCCACTACTGCCAGGGTTCACATCACCACAGGCAAGTCAGCAATGTCTGAGGAGGTGGGCATTCCCACTACTGCCAGGGTTCTCATCACCACAGGCAAACCAGCAGTGCCTGAGGAGGTGGGCGTTCCCACTACTGCCAGGGTACTCATCACCACAGGCAAGCCAGCAATATCTGAGGAGGTGGGCATTCCCACTCCTGCCAGGATTCACATCACCACAGGCAAGCAAGCAATGTCTGAGGAGGTGGGCATTCCCACCACTGCCAGGGTTCTCATCACCACAGGCAAGCCAGCAATGTCTGAGGATGTGGGCATTCCCACTCCTGCCAGGGTTCACATCACCGCAGGCAAGCCAGCAATCTCTTAGGAGGTGGGCGTTCCCACTACTGCCAGGGTACTCATCACCACAGGCAAGACGGCAATTTCTGAGGAGGTGGGCATTCCCACTCTTGCCAGGGTTCACATCACCACAGGCAAGCCAGCAATGTCTGAGGGGGTGGGCATTTCCACTCCTGCCAGGGTTCACATCACCACAGGCAAGCCAGCAATGTCTGAGGAGGTGGGCATTACCACTACTGCCAGGGTTCTCATCACCACAGGCAAGCCAGCAATGTCTGAGGAGGTGGGCATTCCCACTACTGCCAGGGTACTCATCACCACACGGAAGCCAGCAATGTCTGAGGAGGTGGGCATTCCCACTACTGCCAGGGTACTCATCACCACAAGCAAGCCAGCAATGTCTGAGGAGGAGAGCATTCCCACTACTGCTAGGGTTCACATCACCACAGGCAAGCCAGCAATGTCTGAGTAGGTGGGCATTCCCACTCCTGCCAGGGTTCTCATCACCACAAACAAGCCAGCAATGTCTGAGGAGGTGGGCATTCCCACTCCTGCCAGAGGTATCATCATCAGCATAGGCAAGCCAGCAATGTCTGAGGAGGTGGGCATTCCCACTCCTGCCAGGGTTCTCATCACTACAAGCAAGCCAGCAATGTCTGAGGAGGTGGGTATTCCCACTACTGCCAGGATACTCATCACCACAAGCAAGCCAGCAGTGTCTGAGGAGGTGGGCATTCCCACTACTGCCAGGGTTCTCATCACCACAGGCAAGCCAGCAATGTCTAAGGAGGTGCGCATTCCCACTACTGCCAGGATTCTCATCACCACAGGAAATACAGAAATTATCTGTGGAGGTGGGCATTTACACTCCTGCCAGGGTATTCATCACCACAAGCAAGCCAGCAGTGTCTTAGGAGGTGGGCATTCCCACTACTGCCAGGGTTCTCATCACCACAGGCAAGCCAGCAATGTCTGAGGAGGTGTGCATTCCCACTACTGCCAGGGATCTCATCACCACAGGCAAGCCAGCAATTTCTGAGGAGGTGGGCATTCCCACTACTCCCAGGGTACTCATCAGCACAAGCAAGAGAGCAATGTCTGAGGAGGGGGGCATTCCCACTACTGCCAGGGTTCACATCACCACAGGCGAGCCAGCAATGTCTGAGGATGTGGGCATTCCCACTACTGCCAGGGTTCTCATCACCACGGGCAAGCCAGCAATGTCTGAGTAGGTGGGCATTCCCACTCCTGCCGGGTTCTCATCACCACAAACAAGCCAGCAATGTCTGAGGAGGTGGGCATTCCCACTCCTGCCAGAGGTCTCATCATCAGCACAGGCAAGCCAGCAATGTTTGAGGAGGTGGGCATTCCCACTCCTGCCAGGGTTCTCATCACTACAAGCAAGCCAGCAATGTCTGAGGAGGTGGGTATTCCCACTACTGCCAGGATACTCATCACCACAAACAAGCCAGCAGTATCTGAGGAGGTGGGCATTCCCACTCCTGCCAGGATTCACATCACCACAGGCAAGCAAGCAATGTCTGAGGAGGTGGGAATTCCCACTACTGCTAGGGTTATCATCACCACAGGCAAGCCAGCAATGTCTGAGGAGGTGGGCATTCCCACTCCTGCCAGGGTTCACATCACCGCAGGCAAGCCAGCAATCTCTGAGGAGGTGGGCGTTCCCACTACTGCCAGGGTACTCATCACCGCAGGCAAGCCAGCAATTTCTGAGGAGGTGGGCATTCCCACTCTTGCCAGGGTTCACATCACCACAGGAAAGCCAGCAATGTCTGAGGGGGTGGGCATTTCCACTCCTGCCAGGGTTCACATCACCACAGGCAAGCCAGCAATGTCTGAGGAGGTGGGCATTACCACTACTGCCAGGGTTCTCATCACCACAGGCAAGCCAGCAATGTCTGAGGAGGTGGGCATTCCCACTACTGCCAGGGTACTCATCACCACAAGCAAGCCAGCAATGTCTGAGGAGGAGAGCATTCCCACTACTGCTAGGGTTCACATCACCACAGGCAAGCCAGCAATGTCTGAGTAGGTGGGCATTCCCACTCCTGCCAGGGTTCTCATCACCACAAACAAGCCAGCAATGTCTGAGTAGGTGGGCATTCCCACTCCTGCGAGAGGTCTCATCATCAGCATAGGCAAGCCGGCAATGTCTGAGGAGGTGGGCATTCCCACTCCTGCCAGGGTTCTCATCACTACAAGCAAGCCAGCAATGTCTGAGGAGGTGGGTATTCCCACTACTGCCAGGATACTCATCACCACAAGCAAGCCAGCAGTGTCTGAGGAGGTGGGCATTCCCACTACTGCCAGGGTTCTCATCAACACAGGCAAGCCAGCAATGTCTAAGGAGGTGCGCATTCCCACTACTGCCAGGATTCTCATCACCACAGGAAATACAGCAATTATCTGTGGAGGTGGGCATTCACACTCCTGCCATGGTATTCATCACCACAAGCAAGCCAGCAGTGTCTGAGGAGGTGGGCATTCCCACTACTGCCAGGGTTCTCATCACCACAGGCAAGCCAGCAATGTCTGAGGAGGTGCGCATTCCCACTACTGCCAGGGTTCTCATCACCACAGGCAAGCCAGCAATTATCTGAGGAGGTGGGCATTCTCACTACTGCCAGGGTACTCATAACCACAGGCAAGCCCTCAATGTCTGAGGAGGGGGGCATTCCCACTACTGCCAGGGTTCTCATCACTACAGGCGAGCCAGCAATGTCTGAGGATGTGGGTATTCCCACTACTGCCAGGGTTCTCATCACCACGGGCAAGCCAGCAATGTCTGAGTAGGTGGGCATTCCCACTCCTGCCGGGTTCTCATCACCACAAACAAGCCAGCAATGTCTGAGGAGTTGGGCATTCCCACTCCTGCCAGAGGTCTCATCATCAGCACATGCAAGCCAGCAATGTTTGAGGAGGTGGGCATTCCCACTCCTGCCAGGGTTCTCATCACTACAAGCAAGCCAGCAATGTCTGAGGAGGTGGGTATTCCCACTACTGCCAGGATACTCATCACCTCACCACAAACAGGCCAGCAATATCTGAGGAGGTGGGCATTCCCACTCCTGCTAGGGTTATCATCACCACAGGCAAGCCAGCAATGTCTGAGGAGGTGGGCATTCCCACTCCTGCCAGGGTTCACATCACCGCAGGCAAGCCAGCAATCTCTGAGGAGGTGGGCGTTCCCACTACTGCCATGGTACTCATCACCGCAGGCAAGCCAGCAATTTCTGAGGAGGTGGGCATTCCCACTCTTGCCAGGGTTCACATCACCACAGGCAAGCCAGCAATGTCTGAGGGGGTGGGCATTTCCACTCCTGCCAGGGTTCACATCACCACAGGCAAGCCAGCAATGTCTGAGGAGGTGGGCATTACCACTACTGCCAGGGTTCTCATCACCACAGGCAAGCCAGCAATGTCTGAGGAGGTGGGCATTCCCACTACTGCCAGGGTACTCATCACCACAAGCAAGCCAGCAATGTCTGAGGAGGAGAGCATTCCCACTACTGCTAGGGTTCACATCACCACAGGCAAGCCAGCAATGTCTGAGTAGGTGGGCATTCCCACTCCTGCCAGGGTTCTCATCACCACAAACAAGCCAGCAATGTCTGAGGAGGTGGGCATTCCCACTCCTGCGAGAGGTCTCATCATCAGCATAGGCAAGCCGGCAATGTCTGAGGAGGTGGGCATTCCCACTCCTGCCAGGGTTCTCATCACTACAAGCAAGCCAGCAATGTCTGAGGAGGTGGGTATTCCCACTACTGCCAGGATACTCATCACCACAAGCAAGCCAGCAGTGTCTGAGGAGGTGGGCATTCCCACTACTGCCAGGGTTCTCATCACCACAGGCAAGCCAGCAATGTCTGAGGAGGTGGCCATCCCCACTACTGCCAGGGTTCTCATCACCACAGGCAAGCCAGCAATGTCTGAGGAGGTGGGCATTCCCACTACTGCCAGGGTACTCATCACCACACGGAAGCCAGCAATGTCTGAGGAGGTGGGCATTCCCACTACTGCCAGGGTACTCATCACCACAAGCAAGCCAGCAATGTCTGAGGAGGAGGGCATTCCCACTACTGCCAGGGTTCACATCACCACAGGCAAGCCAGCAATGTCTGATTAGGTGGGCATTCCCACTCCTGCCAGGGTTCTCATCACCACAAACAAGCCAGCAATGTCTGAGGAGGTGGGCATTCCCACTCCTGCCAGAGGTCTCATCATCAGCACAGGCAAGCCGGCAATGTCTGAGGAGGTGGGCATTCCCACTCCTGCCAGGGTTCTCATCACTACAAGCAAGCCAGCAATGTCTGAGGAGGTGGGTATTCCCACTACTGCCAGGATACTCATCACCAAAAGCAAGCCAGCAGTGTCTGAGGAGGTGGGCATTCCCACTACTGCCAGGGTTCTCATCAACACAGGCAAGCCAGCAATGTCTAAGGAGGTGCGCATTCCCACTACTGCCAGGATTCTCATCACCACAGGAAATACAGCAATTATCTGTGGAGATGGGCATTCACACTCCTGCCAGGGTATTCATCACCACAAGCAAGCCAGCAGTGTCTGAGGAGGTGGGCATTCCCACTACTGCCAGGGTTCTCATCACCACAGGCAAGCCAGCAATGTCTGAGGAGGTGCGCATTCCCACTACTGCCAGGGTTCCCATCACCACAGGCAAGCCAGCAATTATCTGAGAAGGTGGGCATTCTCACTACTGCCAGGGTACTCATCACCACAGGCAAGCCCTCAATGTCTGAGGAGGGGGGCATTCCCACTACTGCCAGGGTTCTCATCACTACAGGCGAGCCAGCAATGTCTGAGGATGTGGGCATTCCCACTACTGCCAGGGTTCTCATCACCACGGGCAAGCCAGCAATATCTGAGTAGGTGGGCATTCCCACTCCTGCCGGGTTCTCATCACCACAAACAAGCCAGCAATGTCTGAGGACGTGGGCATTCCCACTCCTGCCAGAGGTCTCATCATCAGCACAGGCAAGCCAGCAATGTTTGAGGAGGTGGGCATTCCCACTCCTGCCAGGGTTCTCATCACTACAAGCAAGCCAGCAATGTCTGAGGAGGTGGGTATTCCCACTACTGCCAGGATACTCATCACCACAAACAAGTCAGCAATATCTGAGGAGGTGGGCATTCCCACTCCTGCCAGGATTCACATCACCACAGGCAAGCAAGCAATGTCTGAGGAGGTGGGCATTCCCACTACTGCTAGGGTTATCATCACCACAGGCAAGCCAGCAATGTCTGAGGAGGTGGGCATTCCCACTCCTGCCAGGGTTCACATCACCGCAGGCAAGCCAGCAATCTCTGAGGAGGTGGGCGTTCCCACTACTGCCAGGGTACTCATCACCGCAGGCAAGCCAGCAATTTCTGAGGAGGTGGGCATTCCCACTCTTGCCAGGGTTCACATCACCACAGGCAAGCCAGCAATGTCTGAGGGGGTGGGCATTTCCACTCCTGCCAGGGTTCACATCACCACAGGCAAGCCAGCAATGTCTGAGGAGGTGGGCATTACCACTACTGCCAGGGTTCTCATCACCACAGGCAAGCCAGCAATGTCTGAGGAGGTGGGCATTCCCACTACTGCCAGGGTACTCATCACCACACGCAAGCCAGCAATGTCTGAGGAGGAGAGCATTCCCACTACTGCTAGGGTTCACATCACCACAGGCAAGCCAGCAATGTCTGAGTAGGTGGGCATTCCCACTCCTGCCAGGGTTCTCATCACCACAAACAAGCCAGCAATGTCTGAGGAGGTGGGCATTCCCACTCCTGCGAGAGGTCTCATCATCAGCATAGGCAAGCCGGCAATGTCTGAGGAGGTGGGCATTCCTACTCCTGCCAGGGTTCTCATCACTACAAGCAAGCCAGCAATGTCTGAGGAGGTGGGTATTCCCACTAATGCCAGGATACTCATCACCACAAGCAAGCCAACAGTGTCTGAGTAGGTGGGCATTCCCACTACTGCCAGGGTTCTCATCACCACAGGCAAGCCAGCAATGTCTAAGGAGGTGCGCATTCCCACTACTGCCAGGATTCTCATCACCACAGGAAATACAGCAATTATCTGTGGAGGTGGGCATTCACACTCCTGCCAGGGTATTCATCACCACAAGCAAGCCAGCAGTGTCTGAGGAGGTGGGCATTCCCACTACTGCCAGGGTTCTCATCACCACAGGCAAGCCAGCAATGTCTGAGGAGGTGCGCATTCCCACTACTGCCAGGGTTCTCATCACCACAGGCAAGCCAGCAATTATCTGAGGAGGTGGGCATTCTCACTACTGCCAGGGTACTCATCACCACAGGCAAGCCCTCAATGTCTGAGGAGGTGGGCATTCCAACTCCTGCCAGGGTTCTCATCACTATAAGCAAGCCAGCAGCGTCTGAGGAAGTGGGCATTCCCACCCCTGCCAGGGTTCTCATCACCACAAGCAAGCCAGCAGCGTCTGAGGAGGAGGGCATTCCCACTACTGCCAGGGTTCTCATCACCACAGGCAAGCCAGAAATGTCTGAGGAGGTGGGCATTCTCACTACTGCCAGGGTTCACATCACTACAGGCAAGCCAGCAATGTCTGAGGAGGTGGCCATCCCCACTACTGCCAGGGTTCTCATCACCACAGGCAAGAAAGAAATGTCTGAGGAGGCGGGCATTCCCACCCCTGCCAGGGTTCGCATCACCACAGGCAAGCCAGAAATGTGTGAGGAGGTGGGCATTCCCACTACTGCCAGGGGACTCATCACCACAGGCAAGACAGCAATGTCTGAGGAGGTGGGCATTCCCACTACTGCCAGGGTTCATATCACCACAGGCAAGACAGCAATATCTGAGGAGGTGGCCATCCCCACTACTGCCAGGGTTCACATCACCACAGGCGAGCCTGCAATGTCTGAGGAGGTGGGCATTCCCACTACTGCCAGGGTTCTCATCACTACAGGCAAGCCAGCAATGTCTGAGGAGGTGGGGATTCCCATTACTGCCAGGGGTCTCATCATCACAGGCAAGCCAGCAATGTCTGATGAGGTGGGCATTCCCACAAATGCCAGGGTTAACATCACCCCAGGCAAGCCAGCAATGTCTGAGGAGGTGGGCATTCTCACTACTGCCAGGGTTCACATCACCACAGGCAAGCCAGCAATGTCTGAGGAGGTGGCCATCCCCACTACTGCCAGGGTTCTCATCACCACAGGCAAGCCAGCAATGTCTGAGGAGGTGGGCATTCCCACTACTGCCAGAGTACTCATCACCACACGGAAGCCAGCAATGTCTGAGGAGGTGGGCATTCCCACTACTGCCAGGGTACTCATCACCACAAGCAAGCAAGCAATGTCTGAGGAGGAGGGCATTCCCACTACTGCCAGGGTTCACATCACCACAGGCAAGCCAGCAATGTCTGATTAGGTGGGCATTCCCACTCCTGCCAGGGTTCTCATCACCACAAACAAGCCAGCAATGTCTGAGGAGGTGGGCATTCCCACTCCTGCCAGAGGTCTCATCATCAGCACAGGCAAGACAGCAATGTCTGAGGAGGTGGGCATTCCCACTCCTGCCAGGGTTCTCATCACTACAAGCAAGCCAGCAGCGTATGAGGAGGTGGGCATTCCCACCCTTGCCAGGGTTCTCATCACCACAAGCAAGCCAGCAGCATCTGAGTAGGTGGGCATTCCCACTACTGCCAGGGTTCACATCACCACAGGCAAGCCAGCAATGTCTGAGGAGGTGGGCATTCTCACTACTGCCAGGGTTCACATCACCACAGGCAAGCCAGCAAGGTCTGATGAGGTGGCCATCACCACTACTTTCAGGGTTGTCATCACCACAGGCGAGCCAGCAATGTCTGAGGAGGTGGGCATTCCCACTAGCCAGGGTTCTCATCACCACAGGCAAGCCAGCAATGTGTGAGGAGGTGGGCATTCCCACTACTGTCAGGGTACTCGTCACCACAGGCAAGACAGCAATGTCTGAGGAGGTGGGCATTCCCACTACTGCCAGGGTTCACATCACCACAGGCAAGACAGCAGCGTCTGAGGAGGTGGCCATTCCCACTATTGCCAGGGTACTCATCACCAGAGGCAAGACAGCAATGTCTGAGGAGGTGGCCATCCCCACTACTGCCAGGGTTCACATCACCACAGGCAAGCCAGCAATGTCAGAGGAGGTGGCCATCACCACTACTGCCAGGGTTGTCATCACCACAGGCGAGCCAGCAATGTCTGAGGAGGTGGGCATTCCCACTAGCCAGGGTTCTCATCAGCACAGGCAAGCCATCAATGTGTGAGGAGGTGGGCATTCCCACTACTGCCAGGGTACTCGTCACCACAGGCAAGACAGCAATGTCTGAGGAGGTGGGCATTCCCACTACTGCCAGGGTTCACATCACCACAGGCAAGCCAGCAGCGTCTGAGGAGGTGGGCATTCCCACTACTGCCAGGGTACTCATCACCACAGGCAAGACAGCAATGTCTGAGGAGGTGGCCATCCCCACTACTGCCAGGGTTCACATCATCCCAGGCAAGCCAAAAATGTCTGAGGAGGTGGGCATTCTCACTACGGCCAGGGTTCACATCACCACAGGAAAGTCAGCAATGTCCGAGGAGGTGGCCATCACCACTCCTGCCAGGGTTTTCATCACCACATCACCATAGGCGAGCCAGCAATGTCTGAGGAGGTGGGCATTGCCACTACTGCCAGGGTTCTCATCACCACAGGCAAGCCAGCAATGTCTGAGGAGGTAGGCATTCCCACAACTGCCAGGGTTTGCATCACCACAGGCAAGCCAGCAATATGTGAGGAGGTGGGCATTCCCACTACTGCCAGGGTACTCATCACCACAGGCAAGACAGCAATGTCTGAGGAGGTGGGCATTCCCAATACTGCCAGGGTTCACATCGCCACAGGCAAGCCAAAAGCATCTGAGGAGGTGGGCATTCCCACTACTGCCAGGGTACTCCTCACCACAGGCAAGATAGCAATGTCTGAGGAGGTGGCCATCCCCACTACTGCCAGGGTTCACATCACCACAGGCGAGCCAGAAATGTCTGAGGAGGTGGGCATTCCCTCTACTGCCAGGGTTCACATCACCACAGGCATGCCAGCAATGTCTGAGGGGGTGGGCATTCCCATTACCGCCAGGGGTCTCATCACCACAGGCAAGCCAGCAATGTCTGATGAGGTAGGCATTCCCACTACTGCCAGGGTTCACATCATCCCAGGCAAGCCAACAATGTCTGAGGAGGTGGGCATTCTCACTACTGCCAGGGTTCACATCACCACAGGCAAGCCAGCAATGTCTGAGGAGGTGGCCATCCCCACTACTGCCAGGGTTCTCATCACCACAGGCGAGCCAGCAATGTCTGTGGAGTTGGGCATTCCCACTACTGCCAGGGTTCACATCACCACAGGCAAGTCAGCAATGTCTGAGGAGGTGGGCATTCCCATTACTGCCAAGGTTCTCATCACCACTGGCAAACCAGCAGTGCCCAAGGAAGTGGGGATTCCCACTACTGCCAGGGTACTCATCACTACAGGCAAGCCAGCAATGTCTGAGGAGGTGGGAATTCCCACTACTGCCAGGGTTCACATCACCACAGGCAAGTCAGCAATGTCTGAGGTGGTGGGCATTCCCACTGCTGCCAGGGTACTCATCACCACAGGCAAGCCCTCAATGTCTGAGGAGGTGGGTATTCCAACTCCTGCCAGGGTTCCCATCACTATAAGCAAGCCAGCAGCGTCTGAAGAAGTGGGCATTCCCACCCTTGTCAGGGTTCTCATCACCACAAGCAAGCCAGCAGCGTCTGAGGAGGAGGGCATTCCCACTACTGCCAGGGTTCTCATCACCACAAGCAAGCCAGAAATGTCTGAGGAGGTGGGCATTCTCACTACTGCCAGGGTTCACATCACCACAGGCAAGCCAGCAATGTCTGAGGAGGTGGCCATCCCCACTACTGCCAGGGTTCTCATCACCACAGGAAAGACAGCAATGTCTGAGGAGGTGGGCATTCCCACCCCTGCCAGGGTTCGCATCACCACAGGCAAGCCAGAAATGTGAAAGGAGGTGGGCATTCCCACTACTGCCAGGGGACTCATCACCACAGGCAAGACAGCAATGTCTGAGGAGGTGGGCATTCCCACTACTGCCAGGGTTCATATCACCACAGGCAAGACAGCAATGTCTGAGGAGGTGGTCATCCCCACTACTGCCAGGGTTCACATCACCACAGGCGAGCCAGCAATGTCTGAGGAGGTGGGCATTCCCACTACTGCCAGGGTTCTCATCACTACAGGCAAGCCAGCAATGTCTGAGGAGGTGGGCATTCCCATTACTGCCAGGGGTCTCATCATCACAGGCAAGCCAGCAATGTCTGATGAGGTGGGCATTCCCACAAATGCCAGGGTTCACATCACCCCAGGCAAGCCAGCAATGTCTGAGGAGGTGGGAATTCTCACTACTGCCAGGGTTCACATCACCACAGGCAAGCCAGCAATGTCTGAGGAGGTGGCCATCCCCACTACTGCCAGGGTTCATATCACTACAGGCGAGCCAGCAATGTCTGAGGAGGTGGTCATTCCCACTACTGCCAGGGTTCTCATCACCACAGGCAAGACAGCAATGTCTGAGGAGGTGGGCATTCCCACCCCTGCCAGGGTTCGCATCACCACAGGCAAGCCAGAAATTTGTGAGGAGGTGGGCATTCCCACTACTGCCAGGGGACTCATCACCACAGGCAAGACAGCAATGTCTGAGGAGGTGGGCATTCCCACTACTGCCAGGGTTCATATCACCACAGGCAAGACAGCAATGTCTGAGGAGATGGCCATCCCCACTACTGCCAGGGTTCACAACACCACAGGCGAGCCAGCAATGTCTGAGGAGGTGGGCATTCCCACTACTGCCAGGGTTCTCATCACATCAGGCAAGCCAGCAATGTCTGAGGAGGTGGGCATTCCCATTACTGCCAGGGGTCTCATCATCACAGGCAAGCCAGCAATGTCTGATGAGGTGGGCATTCCCACCCCTGCCAGGGTTCACAACACCACAGGCGAGCCAGCAATGTCTGAGGAGGTGGGCATTCCCACTACTGCCAGGGTTCTCATCACTACAGGCAAGCCAGCAATGTCTGAGGAGGTGGGCATTCCCATTACTGCCAGGGGTCTCATCATCACAGGCAAGCCAGCAATGTCTGATGAGGTGGGCATTCCCACCCCTGCCAGGGTTCTCATCACCACAAGCAAGCCAGCAGGGTCTGCGGAGGAGGGCATTCCCACTACTGCCAGGGTTCTCATCACCACAGGCAAGCCAGAAATGTCTGAGGAGGTGGGCATTCTCACGACTGCCAGGGTTCACATCACCACAGGCAAGCCAGCAATGTCTGAGGAGGTGGCCATCCCCACTACTGCCAGGATTCTCATCACCACAGGCAAGACAGCAATGTCTGAGGAGGTGGGCATTCCCACCCCTGCCAGGGTTCGCATCACCACAGGCAAGCCAGAAATGTGTGAGGAGGTGGGCATTCCCACTACTGCCAGGGGACTCATCACCACAGGCAAGACAGCAATGTCTGAGGAGGTGGGCATTCCCACTACTGCCAGGGTTCATATCACCACAGGCAAGACAGCAATGTCTGAGGAGATGGCCATCCCCACTACTGCCAGGGTTCACAACACCACAGGCGAGCCAGCAATGTCTGAGGAGGTGGGCATTCCCACCCCTGCCAGGGTTCGCATCACCACAGGCAAGCCAGAAATGTGTGAGGAGGTGGGCATTCCCACTACTGCCAGGGGACTCATCACCACAGGCAAGACAGCAATGTCTGAGGAGGTGGGCATTCCCACTACTGCCAGGGTTCATATCACCACAGGCAAGACAGCAATGTCTGAGGAGATGGCCATCCCCACTACTGCCAGGGTTCTCATCACATCAGGCAAGCCAGCAATGTCTGAGGAGGTGGGCATTCCCATTACTGCCAGGGGTCTCATCATCACAGGCAAGCCAGCAATGTCTGATGAGGTGGGCATTCCCACAAATTCCAGGGTTCACATCACCCCAGGCAAGCCAGCAATGTCTGAGGAGGTGGGCATTCTCACTACTGCCAGGGTTCACATCACCACAGGCAAGCCAGCAATGTCTGAGGAGGTGGCCATCCCCACTACTGCCAGGGTTCTCATCACCACAGGCAAGCCAGCAATGTCTGAGGAGGTGGGCATTCCCACTACTGCCAGGGTACTCATCACCACACGGAAGCCAGCAATGTCTGAGGAGGTGGGCATTCCCACTACTGCCAGGGTACTCATCACCACAAGCAAGCCAGCAATGTCTGATGAGGAGGGCATTCCCACTACTGCCAGGGTTCACATCAGCACAGGCAAGCCAGCAATGTCTGAGTAGGTGGGCATTCCCACTCCTGCCAGGGTTCTCATCACCACAAACAAGCCAGCAATGTCTGAGGAGGTGGGCATTCCCACTCCTGCCAGAGGTCTCATCATCAGCACAGGCAAGCCAGCAATGTCTGAGGAGGTGGGCATTCCCACTCCTGCCAGGGTTCTCATCACTACAAGCAAGCCAGCAGCGTCTGAGGAGGTGGGCATTCCCACCCTTGCCAGGGTTCTCATCACCACAAGCAAGCCAGCAGCATCTGAAGAGGTGGGCATTCCCACTTCTGCCAGGGTTCACATCACCACAGGCAAGCCAGCAATGTCTGAGGAGGTGGGCATTCTCACTACTGCCAGGGTTCACATCACCACAGGCAAGCCAGCAAGGTCTGAGGAGGTGGCCATCACCACTGCTGCCAGGGTTGTCATCACCACAGGCGAGCCAGCAATGTCTGAGGAGGTGGACATTCCCACTACTGCCAGGGTTCTCATCACCACAGGCGAGCCAGCAATGTCTGAGGAGGTGGGCATTCTCACTACTGCCAGGGTTCACATCACCACAGGCAAGCCAGCAATGTCAGAGGAGGTGGCCATCACCACTACTGCCAGGGTTGTCATCGCCACAGGCGAGCCAGCAATGTCTGAGGAGGTGGGCATTCCCACTAGCCAGGGTTCTCATCACCACAGGCAAGCCAGCAATGTGTGAGGAGGTGGGCATTCCCACTACTGCCAGGGTACTCGTCACCACAGGCAAGACAGCAATGTCTGAGGAGGTGGGCATTCCCACTACTGCCAGGGTTCACATCACCACAGGCAAGCCAGCAGCGTCTGAGGAGGTGGGCATTCCCACTATTGCCAGGGTACTCATCACCAGAGGCAAGACAGCAATGTCTGAGGAGGTGGCCATCCCCACTACTGCCAGGGATCACATCACCACAGGCAAGCCAGCAATGTCAGAGGAGGTGGCCATCACCACTACTGCCAGGGTTGTCATCACCACAGGCGAGCCAGCAATGTCTGAGGAGGTGGGCATTCCCACTAGCCAGGGTTCTCATCACCACAGGCAAGCCAGCAATGTGTGAGGAGGTGGGCATTCCCACTACTGCCAGGGTACTCGTCACCACAGGCAAGACAGCAATGTCTGAGGAGGTGGGCATTCCCACTACTGCCAGGGTTCACATCACCACAGGCAAGCCAGCAGCATCTGAGGAGGTGGGCATTCCCACTACTGCCAGGGTACTCATCACCACAGGCAAGACAGCAATGTCTGAGGAGGTGGCCATCCCCACTACTGCCAGGGTTCACATCATCCCAGGCAAGCCAGAAATGTCTGAGGAGGTGGGCATTCTCACTACGGCCAGGGTTCACATCACCACAGGAAAGTCAGCAATGTCCGAGGAGGTGGCCATCACCACTCCTGCCAGGGTTGTCATCACCACATCACCATAGGCGAGCCAGCAATGTCTGAGGAGGTGGGCATTGCCACTACTGCCAGGGTTCTCATCACCACAGGCAAGCCAGCAATGTCTGAGGAGGTAGGCATTTCCACAACTGCCAGGGTTTGCATCACCACAGGCAAGCCAGCAATGTGTGAGGAGGTGGGCATTCCCACTACTGCCAGGGTACTCATCACCACAGGCAAGACAGCAATGTCTGAGGAGGTGGGCATTCCCAATACTGCCAGGGTTCACATCGCCACAGGCAAGCCAGCAGCATCTGAGGAGGTGGGCATTCCCACTACTGCCAGGGTACTCCTCACCACAGGCAAGATAGCAATGTCTGAGGAGGTGGCCATCCCCACTACTGCCAGGGTTCACATCACCACAGGCGAGCCAGAAATGTCTGAGGAAGTGGGCATTCCCACTACTGCCAGGGTTCACATCACCACAGGCATGCCAGCAATGTCTGAGGGGGTGGGCATTCCCATTACCGCCAGGGGTCTCATCACCACAGGCAAGCCAGCAATGTCTGATGAGGTAGGCATTCCCACTACTGCCAGGGTTCACATCATCCCAGGCAAGCCAGCAATGTCTGAGGAGGTGGGCATTCTCACTACTGCCAGGGTTCACATCACCACAGGCAAGCCAGCAATGTCTGAGGAGGTGGCCATCCCCACTACAGCCAGGGTTCTCATCACCACAGGCGAGCCAGCAATGTCTGTGGAGTTGGGCATTCCCACTACTGCCAGGGTTCACATCACCAAAGGCAAGTCAGCAATGTCTGAGGAGGTGGGCATTCCCACTACTGCCAAGGTTCTCATCACCACTGGCAAACCAGCAGTGCCCAAGGAAGTGGGCATTCCCACTACTGCCAGGGTACTCATCACTACAGGCAAGCCAGCAATGTCTGAGGAGGTGGGAATTCCCACTACTGCCAGGGTTCACATCACCACAGGCAAGTCAGCAATGTCTGAGGAGGTGGGCATTCCCACTGCTGCCAGGGTTCACATCACCCCAGGCAAGCCAGCAGTTATCTGAGGAGGTGGGCATTCTCACTACTGCCAGGGTACTCATCACCACAGGCAAGCCCTCAATGTCTGAGGAAGTGGGCATTCCAACTCCTGCCAGGGTTCTCATCACTATAAGCAAGCCAACAGCATCTGAGGAAGTGGGCATTCCCACCCCTGCCAGGGTTCTCATCACCACAAGCAAGCCAGCAGCGTCTGAGGAGGAGGGCATTCCCACTACTGCCAGGGTTCTCATCACCACAGGCAAGCCAGAAATGTCTGAGGAGGAAGGCATTCTCACTACTGCCAGGGTTCACATCACCACAGGCAAGCCAGCAATGTCTGAGGAGGTGGCCATCCCCACTACTGCCAGGGTTCTCATCACCATAGGCAAGAGAGCAATGTCTGAGGAGGTGGGCATTTCCACCCCTGCCAGGGTTCGCATCACCACAGGCAAGCCAGAAATGTGTGAGGAGGTGGGCATTCCCACTACTGCCAGGGGACTCATCACCACAGGCAAGACAGCAATGTCTGAGGAGGTGGGCATTCCCACTACTGCCAGGGTTCATATCACCACAGGCAAGACAGCAATGTCTGAGGAGATGGCCATCCCCACTACTGCCAGGGTTCACAACACCACAGGCGAGCCAGCAATGTCTGAGGAGGTGGGCATTCCCACTACTGCCAGGGTTCTCATCACATCAGGCAAGCCAGCAATGTCTGAGGAGGTGGGCATTCCCACTACTGCCAGGGTACTCATCACCACACGGAAGCCAGCAATGTCTGAGGAGGTGGGCATTCCCACTACTGCCAGGGTACTCATCACCACAAGCAAGCCAGCAATATCTGATGAGGAGGGCATTCCCACTACTGCCAGGGTTCACATCAGCACAGGCAAGCCAGCAATGTCTGAGTAGGTGGGCATTCTCACTACTGCCAGGGTTCACATCACCACAGGCAAGCCAGCAATGTCTGAGGAGGTGGCCATCCCCACTACTGCCAGGGTTCTCATCACCACAGGCAAGCCAGCAATGTCTGAGGAGGTGGGCATTCCCACTACTGCCAGGGTACTCATCACCACACGGAAGCCAGCAATGTCTGAGGAGGTGGGCATTCCCACTACTGCCAGGGTACTCATCACCACAAGCAAGCCAGCAATATCTGATGAGGAGGGCATTCCCACTACTGCCAGGGTTCACATCAGCACAGGCAAGCCAGCAATGTCTGAGTAGGTGGGCATTCTCACTACTGCCAGGGTTCACATCACCACAGGCAAGCCAGCAATGTCTGAGGAGGTGGCCATCCCCACTACTGCCAGGGTTCTCATCACCACAGGCAAGCCAGCAATGTCTGAGGAGGTGGGCATTCCCACTACTGCCAGGGTACTCATCACCACACGGAAGCCAGCAATGTCTGAGGAGGTGGGCATTCCCACTACTGCCAGGGTACTCATCACCCCAGGCAAGCCAGCAATGTCTGAGGAGGTGGGCATTCTCACTACTGCCAGGGTTCACATCACCACAGGCAAGCCAGCAATGTCTGAGGAGGTGGCCATCCCCACTACTGCCAGGGTTCTCATCACCACAGGCAAGCCAGCAATGTCTGAGGAGGTGGGCATTCCCACTACTGCCAGGGTACTCATCACCACACGGAAGCCAGCAATGTCTGAGGAGGTGGGCATTCCCACTACTGCCAGGGTACTCATCACCACAAGCAAGCCAGCAATATCTGATGAGGAGGGCATTCCCACTACTGCCAGGGTTCACATCAGCACAGGCAAGCCAGCAATGTCTGAGTAGGTGGGCATTCCCACTCCTGCCAGGGTTCTCATCACCACAAACAAGCCAGCAATGTCTGAGGAGGTGGGCATTCCCACTCCTGCCAGAGGTCTCATCATCAGCACAGGCAAGCCAGCAATGTCTGAGGAGGTGGGCATTCCCACTCCTGCCAGGGTTCTCATCACTACAAGCAAGCCAGCAGCGTCTGAGGAGGTGGGCATTCCCACCCTTGCCAGGGTTCTCATCACCACAAGCAAGCCAGCAGCATCTGAAGAGGTGGGCATTCCCACTTCTGCCAGGGTTCACATCACCACAGGCAAGCCAGCAATGTCTGAGGAGGTGGGCATTCTCACTACTGCCAGGGTTCACATCACCACAGGCAAGCCAGCAAGGTCTGAGGAGGTGGCCATCACCACTGCTGCCAGGGTTGTCATCACCACAGGCGAGCCAGCAATGTCTGAGGAGGTGGGCATTCCCACTACTGCCAGGGTTCTCATCACCACAGGCGAGCCAGCAATGTCTGAGGAGGTGGGCATTCTCACTACTGCCAGGGTTCACATCACCACAGGCAAGCCAGCAATGTCAGAGGAGGTGGCCATCACCACTACTGCCAGGGTTGTCATCGCCACAGGCGAGCCAGCAATGTCTGAGGAGGTGGGCATTCCCACTAGCCAGGGTTCTCATCACCACAGGCAAGCCAGCAATGTGTGAGGAGGTGGGCATTCCCACTACTGCCAGGGTACTCGTCACCACAGGCAAGACAGCAATGTCTGAGGAGGTGGGCATTCCCACTACTGCCAGGGTTCACATCACCACAGGCAAGCCAGCAGCGTCTGAGGAGGTGGGCATTCCCACTATTGCCAGGGTACTCATCACCAGAGGCAAGACAGCAATGTCTGAGGAGGTGGCCATCCCCACTACTGCCAGGGATCACATCACCACAGGCAAGCCAGCAATGTCAGAGGAGGTGGCCATCACCACTACTGCCAGGGTTGTCATCACCACAGGCGAGCCAGCAATGTCTGAGGAGGTGGGCATTCCCACTAGCCAGGGTTCTCATCACCACAGGCAAGCCAGCAATGTGTGAGGAGGTGGGCATTCCCACTACTGCCAGGGTACTCGTCACCACAGGCAAGACAGCAATGTCTGAGGAGGTGGGCATTCCCACTACTGCCAGGGTTCACATCACCACAGGCAAGCCAGCAGCATCTGAGGAGGTGGGCATTCCCACTACTGCCAGGGTACTCATCACCACAGGCAAGACAGCAATGTCTGAGGAGGTGGCCATCCCCACTACTGCCAGGGTTCACATCATCCCAGGCAAGCCAGAAATGTCTGAGGAGGTGGGCATTCTCACTACGGCCAGGGTTCACATCACCACAGGAAAGTCAGCAATGTCCGAGGAGGTGGCCATCACCACTCCTGCCAGGGTTGTCATCACCACATCACCATAGGCGAGCCAGCAATGTCTGAGGAGGTGGGCATTGCCACTACTGCCAGGGTTCTCATCACCACAGGCAAGCCAGCAATGTCTGAGGAGGTAGGCATTTCCACAACTGCCAGGGTTTGCATCACCACAGGCAAGCCAGCAATGTGTGAGGAGGTGGGCATTCCCACTACTGCCAGGGTACTCATCACCACAGGCAAGACAGCAATGTCTGAGGAGGTGGGCATTCCCAATACTGCCAGGGTTCACATCGCCACAGGCAAGCCAGCAGCATCTGAGGAGGTGGGCATTCCCACTACTGCCAGGGTACTCCTCACCACAGGCAAGATAGCAATGTCTGAGGAGGTGGCCATCCCCACTACTGCCAGGGTTCACATCACCACAGGCGAGCCAGAAATGTCTGAGGAGGTGGGCATTCCCACTACTGCCAGGGTTCACATCACCACAGGCATGCCAGCAATGTCTGAGGGGGTGGGCATTCCCATTACCGCCAGGGGTCTCATCACCACAGGCAAGCCAGCAATGTCTGATGAGGTAGGCATTCCCACTACTGCCAGGGTTCACATCATCCCAGGCAAGCCAGCAATGTCTGAGGAGGTGGGCATTCTCACTACTGCCAGGGTTCACATCACCACAGGCAAGCCAGCAATGTCTGAGGAGGTGGCCATCCCCACTACAGCCAGGGTTCACATCACCAAAGGCAAGCCAGCAATGTCTGAGGAGGTGGGCATTCTCACTACTGCCAGGGTTCACATCACCACAGGCGAGCCAGCAATGTCTGTGGAGTTGGGCATTCCCACTACTGCCAGGGTTCACATCACCAAAGGCAAGTCAGCAATGTCTGAGGAGGTGGGCATTCCCACTACTGCCAAGGTTCTCATCACCACTGGCAAACCAGCAGTGCCCAAGGAAGTGGGCATTCCCACTACTGCCAGGGTACTCATCACTACAGGCAAGCCAGCAATGTCTGAGGAGGTGGGAATTCCCACTACTGCCAGGGTTCACATCACCACAGGCAAGTCAGCAATGTCTGAGGAGGTGGGCATTCCCACTGCTGCCAGAGTTCACATCACCCCAGGCAAGCCAGCAGTTATCTGAGGAGGTGGGCATTCTCACTACTGCCAGGGTACTCATCACCACAGGCAAGCCCTCAATGTCTGAGGAAGTGGGCATTCCAACTCCTGCCAGGGTTCTCATCACTATAAGCAAGCCAACAGCGTCTGAGGAAGTGGGCATTCCCACCCCTGCCAGGGTTCTCATCACCACAAGCAAGCCAGCAGCGTCTGAGGAGGAGGGCATTCCCACTACTGCCAGGGTTCTCATCACCACAGGCAAGCCAGAAATGTCTGAGGAGGTGGGCATTCTCACTACTGCCAGGGTTCACATCACCACAGGCAAGCCAGCAATGTCTGAGGAGGTGGCCATCCCCACTACTGCCAGGGTTCTCATCACCATAGGCAAGAGAGCAATGTCTGAGGAGGTGGGCATTTCCACCCCTGCCAGGGTTCGCATCACCACAGGCAAGCCAGAAATGTGTGAGGAGGTGGGCATTCCCACTACTGCCAGGGGACTCATCACCACAGGCAAGACAGCAATGTCTGAGGAGGTGGGCATTCCCACTACTGCCAGGGTTCATATCACCACAGGCAAGACAGCAATGTCTGAGGAGGTGACCATCCCCACTA